>NC_092602.1:14999318-15302348 GCF_047663525.1 Anas platyrhynchos
AGTACTGTGTTCAGTTTTGGTCCCCTCACTACAAGAAGGACATCGAGGTGCTTGAGCGGGTCCAGAGAAGGGCGACGAAGCTGGTGAGGGGCCTGGAGAACAAGTCCTACGAGGAGCGGCTGAGGGAGGTGGGTTTGTTCAGCCTGGAGAAGGGGAGGCTCAGGGGTGACCTTATTGCTCTTTACAGATACCTTAAAGGAGGCTGTAGTGAGGTGGGGGTTGGTCTGTTCTCCCACGTGCCTGGTGACAGGACGAGGGGGAATGGGCTAAAGTTGCGCCAGGGGAGTTTTAGGTTAGATGTTAGGAAGAACTTCTTTACCGAAAGGGTTGTTAGACACTGGAACAGGCTGCCCAGGGAAGTGGTGGAGTCACCATCCCTGGAAGTCTTTAAAAGACTTTTAGATGTAGAGCTTAGGGATATGGTTTAGTGGGGACTGTTAGTGTTAGGTCAGAGGTTGGGCTCGATGATCTTGAGGTCTCTTCCAACCTAGAAATTCTGTGATTCTGTGAAGACCCAGCTCAGATATTTCCTGACACTGGGCTGCATAATAGTGCTCTCCTCGGTGGGTTCACTGGTGTCTAACAAGCAGTGAGATGATGCTGTGGCTTTTTTTTTTTGTCAGAAGGAGCCTTAATGCAGACTCTTGTTTATATAGCAGGTTTTATCTCATGAAATTTACAGCAGTTCTGTATCTTCGCAAACTCTACCTTTCTAAAATTAGGTTGAAAGCAGGACACACACCCCTCCACCCCATCTCTTTAGCAAAGTATACTAAAAACAAGCCAACAGATGTAGATAATACCAAGAATGAAACATGATTTTCCAGTAGATTATGTCTGCAAAGAAGCTGGTGCAAAGGTTGTACCAGAAAATGGAAATGGAAATGGAAATGGTTCACAGTGCAGGACTGTAATAACCCCTCTCTAGGTAACACACAATCAAGAACTCAAGGAGCATGTGTTTTTTTTTCTACTGGGGATCTCAATGGTACAAGACAGGCAACCTAGGAAAAAGAAGTTGGCTATTAAATGAATTTGCATGGGAGCAAATTAAAGAATGAAGAGAATTAAAGAATAAAGAATTAAAACTAAAGAATAAAGACCTGAACAGAGAGCTGGGAATTTATCAGTACTTGATGTGTATTTACAGAAAGAGAAATAACTTGGCGCTAGACTGCAGAATTTGCTCATGCTTGCCAAAATAACTGCCTCAATCCAGAAAGCAGAGGCAAAGGGGCATAGCCTTGCCAGCATTAGCTGATGTTCACATGGATGGCCAGCTAGCCAATGCCAACACAGTTCCTGGGAGGTGCAAGGAATACAGGATTGGGCTTCTTACGACTCACTTTATATCACACAAGAACTGTAGCAAAGCGAAAGCAGAATTTACATATACCTTCAAATTGTTTTAATCTTTCAGCAACAGGACCATAAAAACTCCAGAATGCTATCTTCTGATGTACACACCTTATGCCATGAACAGAACAGTGCAGTCTGGCCTGCTCTCTTGCATGCTGTTGCTGTAGGTTATAGCCTGAAGCCCATGTCACTACATCTGCAGTCTGACACCACCATGCCTTGTGGCTGCCAACTTGAGATTTTCATGGATGATAGTGTTCAGTAGTACCAGTGACCATCTGTTTCTTCCTCCTCCTCTTTCTTCTCCTTTGCTTCTACTTAACTCACTCTTAAATGACCAACATATCCTGGCAGCAAAGGCAGATTAAAATTTGCAGTGGATGATACAACATCTGTTGATTTAATTTCCAGGGAAAAGATGGGCTGAAAACTGCAGTGAGGATTTAAAAGAGGGTGTAATGTAGAGGGTTAATGGGGAAAATGGAGCAGCTAGAATTTAAGCCACAGCAAGTTGTGCAATTTGACAGACTGCTTCCCTGGGTGGCACGTGGAAGAGCAAGGCCCCATAGAGGGTGTGTCGGAAACAGGAATGATGTGATTGCAGCATGCTGTAACCAAAAATAAAGGCAAGCCAACCCCTGCCTATCTCTGCAGGGGAGTGAGCAGGAATGGAGATTAATATGTCAATTCAAGTGCATTGTCTCTACTTTACACATCAAGTGCTTTAAAGCAAGCAATCATTTTGATGCTTTACGTTTTGATGCTTGCAGCCTACGTCCTCCCATGACAATCTACCAAAAAAGTTTAAACTTTCATTTTAGAGCTTTAGATTAACCAAGTCATGTTCATACTACCTCTCATTCTTCCCTGGAATGAGACAGAAGCTTTGCCTCAGGAAAATTCAAACCTTATGTCAGCAGTTTGTTAGATGGCTTCTGGCTAAGGGACATATATTAAAGGACAAGACCTGGTTTTGCAGCCAAGTGGCCACATGGAGGCCGGTGAACTGCACACTAAAAATAACCATTACTCAGCTAGACTTGGGTGTGGGAGAAAAATAGGAAACATCCCACGCAGACGGGACTCCCGCATTTGCTGAACTGCTCATTCCTTCTCGTGGCACAGAACACAAGAAACACTGTGGGTTCAACACGTCTCATCCCTGCCCCTGACCAGTTCATCTCAACATTAAGAACTAATTAAGAAACAGTGTTGTGCAGAGGAAGGAACAGGGAGTATTCATGAGGGGTAGGTCCTGCCTAACAAATCTGATTTCCTTTTATGATAAGATCACCCATCTGGTTGATCAAGGCAAGCCAGCTGATGTGATCTTTTTGAACTTCAGCAAAGCTTTTGACACGGTTTCCCATAGGATCCTACTGGGCAAAATGTCCAGCATACAACTTAACATAAATATCATCCAATGGGTGAGCAATTGGCTGACAGGCAGGGCTCAAAGGGCTGTGGTAAATGGGGCCACATCTGGCTGGCGGACAGTCACAAGTGGGGTCCCTTAAGGCTCCGTTTTAGGGCCAGTCCTCTTCAATGTTTTTATAAATGATTTGGATGTAGGACTAGAAGATGTTCTGAGCAAATTTGCCAATGACACCAAACTTGGAGGAGTTGTGGACTCAGACAAGAGTGGAAAGGCCTTGCAGAGAGACCTGGACAGATTGGAGGGCTGGGCGATCACCAACTGCATGAAGTTCAATAAGAGCAAGTGCCGGGTCCTGCACCTGGGATGGGGAAACCCTGGCTATACGTACAGACTGGGCAATGAGACATTGGAGAGCAGCCCCGGAGAAGGATCTGGGGGTTGTGGTTGACAGCAAATTGAATATGAGCCAGCAGTGTGCCGTGGCAGCCAGGAGGGCCAACCGTATCCTGGGGTACATCAAGCACGGCATTGCTATTCGGTCAAGAGAGGTGATTGTCCTGCTCTACTTTGCGCTGGTGCGGCTTCATCTCGAATACTGTGTGCAGTTCTGGGCACCACTGTACAAGAAGGACATTAAACTGTCAGAGAGCGTCCAGAGGATGGCAACGAAGATGGTGAAGGGCTGGGGGGAAGACATGAGGAGCGGCTGAGGGCACTGGGCCTGTTCAGCCTGGAGAAGAGGAGGCTGAGGGGGGACCTCATCACAGTCTACAACTTCCTCACGAGGGGGAGTGGAGAGGCAGGTGACCTATTCTCTGTAAACATCAGTGATAGGACCCACAAGAACAGTGTTAAGCTGAGGCAGGGAAGTTTAGGCTGAACATCAGGAAGAGGTTCTTCACTGAGAGTGTGGTTGCACACTGGAACAGGCTCCCCAGGGAAGTGGTCACTGCACCGAGCCTGTCTGAATTTAAGAAGCGATTGGACTGTGCACTTAGTCACATGGTCTGAACTTTTGGGCAGACCCGTGTGGTGCCAGGAGTTGGACTTGATGATCCTTATGGGTCCCTTCCAACTTGGGATATTCTATGATTCTATGATTCTATTCCTTCTACCTCGGGCCTGTCTGCCCCATAGGGTTTGTGCTGGTGTGGCTTTTCTGGTTAGGAGCTGAGGCAGACGTCAAGTATGGCTCTCTCCTGAGTGTGGTCCCAAAGATCCCTGAGGGAGGATATCTAAGGGAGAGCATCAAGACAGAGCAGGCATTCAAAAAATGCCACAAGCCCTCCAAGAGCCAGCAGAAGCCTACTACACAGAAACTGCCCCAAAAAACTGAATTCAGTACCACTGAATGGAGTTTATTTATTTATTTAATATCCCTTTGCTTTACAAACCCATGTAAACTTTTGTCATCTACAGCATCCTCTGGCAAGGGCTTCCAGGGGTTATACAGTCAGTGACACTGTACCTCTTTTTACTTTGAACCTGCCAGCTGCCAGCTTCAGTTGATGACACCAATACTTTTTTTTTTAAAAGACAGTGATTTCCCTATTCACCTGACACAGTGTTAATTTCTTCAGGCCTGACCTATTCTCATTGAGGTAGGCATCTTCATGCCAGTGGATACATTCACTTTCCTGTAGAAATATTCCTGTAGAACACAGACGTTGCCTTCCTAGCTGCTAATTTTTATCTGTTAGCTTAACTGAAACTTCCTTCTGCATCCTTAGTTTCATAATTAAGTATCTACTATGTATAAGGTAATGGAGTTTATAGAAATTCAATTGAAAAACGTTAAGTACATTTCTTTACATAATAAATATTAGAAAGATATCTATTAAAGGAAATGGAAATGATGGTACTTTAAAATTAAATGGCTACAAGTCTTAATTTCTTTCAAATTTAGAAAGTACTCCAAAGTGAGCTCTTTCTGTGGCTGCAAAAGACATGGTATTGTGTTATTTTTTTTATCTGGGCGTTTTTCAGGCAGGAAGCCTGACAATTTCAGCAAATTCAGCTAATGCCATTGGATGTCATGTAAGGATGGAGAACTAAACAGTTCTTGCATTTAAGGTAATGGAGTAGCTTTGATTTTGCTCACCAAGATCCGGATCTATTGGCACGTATGCATTTGAGTCCATCAGCCACTGCTTCAAACAGCCATGCTCGCACCAGTCTCAGTGAGGACCTGTATCACTACTGCCACCATTATGTCCTGTAGAAAAAGATTTTCTACCTTTGTGAAAACTTGAGTCTTTAGTTTTTCGCAGTTGTGAAGATGAGATACTAGGATACAAAGCAAGGCTAACACAATGCTTACTTGACAAATAAGCAACATGTCTTGCAAAGAACTGGAGGAAAGATGTCTATTTGTAAAATAAACTAATATACTTAAAAAGCAGCAGGTACCTCTAGCCCTCTACTGCAGCAGCAAAAACCTGGAGAAAAAAATGACTGCCAAATATTAGGAAACCTGTAACCATGGTATGACTGAATAAGCCTTCAATCAAGCATTACAAGAAAGGAATTTCAATGCTTAGCACAACATAATTTTAGAAGAAAGTGGATGTTCTGTTGTGATATAACATAAATGAATATAAATGAATTGAGCCTCTTTAACAGCTTCTCAACAATAAAACATATTAAATTCTTGGAGAAATTCTTCCAGGCAGCAGTGATTAAATAAATGTAAAACGCTTTCATATTAAAAGGGCATGATCCTGCATTGGGAAATAAGCTTCAAAGAACCTACGTTGAGCACCATAACATACACATGACAGGTCAGATGCAGCACCCAGCCCTAAAGAGGAGCAACACAAAGCTCATTAACAGCAAGATCAAAGCAGAAAGAGCTGCCTTCAAGCAGGGAAGAAGAAGAGGTATTATCAACCCAGTGCAGGTCTCAACATGGGTAGGACCTGCTGGGAAGTCAGCACGGGGATAGGAGCTCTTAGAAAAGAGACGTGTTCATGAATTCCTTGCATTGGTCAGATGCTATTATAGCTGTGTCTTTGGTGAATGGAGCTCATGTCCTCCCTTCATGCCAGAGAGAATGGCTGCCCGAGCCCAGCTGCGGCAGTCAGGTGCAGGGGAGGCGAGGATGAGTCATGCACTCCAGTGTGCTAGCTACAGAGGTCTCTGTGTTAATGACTGGTTTAATAATTATTTATGCACAAACAATCTCCCAAATATTCTCAGTTGAAAAAATACAGCACACTAGCCTTGAGTTTTCAATTGATACATTCCTCCTACATTCCACATTCATACAAATGTGACAAGGTTGCACACCAAGTCATAGACAGCTGATCCATGCCTTTGAGCTTATTTAAAACATAAAGCAGCTGCCTCGTTTTCTGCTGAGATGCAAAAAAATCTTCCTTTGAGAAGCATCTCATGAGCCTCACCTTGTCTGAAGTTCCCTTACCCAGTCAGCAGCCAAGAACACTGCTGTCAAGAGGTTCACAGGAGCCTGGCACCTATTCTAAGAAAGGCCTGTTTAGAGGGGTTATGTAATTTAAACCTCACTACTAGTTTTACTTAAAGGTGAAACACAAAGCAAACACTACAGATGTCAATCTGTACAAAGCCAGAAAAATGTTTGCACATGTTAAAAATATATCCACAAAACCAATGAGTTTTAAATATATCTTCTCAGGAGCTGCGAACAGTAATTCAAAGTGGGATGTTCAAGGACTGAAATGGCTTTAACAAAGCAGTGATAACCATACCTCCAAACTCAAGCATCTATTGGGACAGGAAGTGCCATGATTATGAGAGAGAAAGGGTCAACATCTTCTCCAACACAGGAATTACTGTGAGAGAGCACCGTCAATCTCAACGGCACGTCAGACTGCTTGCCTCCTGGTACAACAGCCAGCACTCCCAAGGCAGACAAATTAAAACCAGCCACTTGTTCCACAATTTCTAACTGGTAATAGAGCAGCAGAAGTGGGGATTCTCCAACCAGTCCTCAGGGTAACAGCAGGATGTTTAACTTGGCATACTTTGGTGTTTTTGCCTATGGATCATAGCATATAAACAATGCCTCTTTGAGACAGAACCAAAATCAGATTTGGAGAATCAGCCTTGCCTGTCTGTCTGGTCTACCAAAGCTTTGGCTGGCCTATCCCAACATAACTTCCTTTGAGCATCAGCACTTCCTGATTTTAGCATGAACAAAGCCCCAGTTTTTCTGCGAAGCTTCCAAAAAGTTCAAGTTGTGATGACTGCAACTCAGTCCCTGCTAGTATTTGTCAGTGGCAAGCTGCAATTTCTATTTTCCTAGTGACACCATACATTTCTATTCCCAGCTGCCTGCTTTGTTTCCTTCTTGCAGTCTGCTTCATACCAAGTTCATGAAAGCCTAGCAGTAGGGACTATTTTTGTTTGTTTCTAGTACCTGTCATCTATAATGCCTCACGTCTCTAAGGTTTTGAAAGCACTATCTGCTGTAAATCATACTAATAAAATGATATTTTTTTTACCATCATAGCTGTCCTTTGTGATTTTTTTTGTTTCCAACTTTCTAAATTTCATCTATTTCTTAGCTACAATATGTTTTTAAGAAAAATGATGTATATTCAGTAATGTATTAACCTAGTCTTCTCCACTACAAACAGTAATCATTTCATGTACCATGCACACAAAAACACCTTTCGCACCTGACAGCATTTGAATTTTTAGGAAATGTTTGCGACTAATAAAACAGAATCAATTAGCTGCGGTCAATTTTATATTCTCAAAAATAATCCCACTCCACACCTAGAACAAGAAATTTGGCTGCCATATGTTTAAATTAAATGCCCAGTAAAGTTTGCTAGTTGAAAACTTGTGGAAATTTTACTAAAAGCAGATAAAGGACAGGTTGCCTGAATGGGGAGTTTTAATTGAGACTTACTAGAACTGGAGATTCATGAAATGGAGGCCTGCAGATAAGATTAGAAACAACTGTAGCTGCAGAACTCCAGGTTCTGACTGGCATGTCACACGTCAAGGACCAGTATCGCTGCAGTCACTGTCAAACCGTCCTTCCTGAGAACATTAGGCCACAAGAGCTTCACCATCACTACTCTCCAAGCAATAATGATAAATTTCAGCACCAAAAAAAGGGATTCCCCCTAACACCACTTTGCTAGTGAAAACTTTTTTTTTTTCCAACTTTTAGGACAGTCAAGAAAATTAACTTTCCTGTTCCTCTCAGGACAGAGAGAAGTAAACTGGTTAAGTCAATACAAGGCAAAGTATGTGGCTTGCTTTCCCCCAGCCCTGCCATCAGTGTGTGCTTAGCCCTGGAACAGGTGGAAAAGAAAGCAACACGCTCTGAGAACTGCACCAGCTCCCAGCCCAGCCTCAAATGCCAGTCAGATGCCTGCTCTAAAGCAACCTGATGAAGAGGATAAGACCATCATGCTACAGGCCTGAAGAAACAGGATATCTAGAGTACTTCACCTCCTTCTGCCCTTACTCAAGTGCCTTCTCCCACTGCCTCTCTGAAGATTTTAGTCCGCATAAATATAAATAGGCTCAGATATACATAACATTTCTGTGTCTTGAGCAAGTCCTTCTGCTATGTGGTTACTCCTGTGCTGAGAAAAATGTTCTCATACCTCCTTGTGACACAAGAGCAAATGGAAAGCATGGAGCGCCCCATGCTCTGGCCCTGTGTCTGCAGGAGGGCCCTCTTCCAGCAACTGCTGCAAGCAGCAGTTCCCTGCTTTTTTTCAGGAAAACCAGAAGGCTGTACCTTTAGGAAAGGATAAATTTAGAAGTGAAGCTGAGGTAAAAACAGTATAACCACCCCATGACAGCACTCGCATTCCTGATTCCTCCTCCATCTCTGTTACAGAACCAAACTCTTCTCTTGCATCTGTGGCCACTTGCCTCTGGTTTCAAACAAAATCCACAGCTGAAGCCCCCTCCCACCAAAGCACAGTAACAGATTCAACTCTACCACCCCCAACCGCCAGAGAGATAAAAATATAGTGTTTCAGAGGTGTGGGACATAAATTCTGGCTTGGTTTAGAAACCCGTGGGCAGTAAAGTGCTCTACCCATTAAAACATAAATTACCATCTGAGTATAGCTGATGAGATACTGGGGCTAAAAGGAAGTGGTACTAAATCAGAATTATAGGAATGCTCTTTCCAATCTGACTGTAGGAATTTACTCTCCTCCCTAGTGTGTCTCAAGATGACAGATGAAAATTAAGGCTGGTTTGTATGGGAGCTCAGAAGTAAATTGTTATCCTCCCCACATACGTCATTATTAATAAAACATCTTAATCCTATCCGCTATGAGTGTACAACATCTGTCACACCCAAACCTCCCAGTTTATGAAAATAAGAAATTTAATCTTATAATTATCCTCCAAACTGGGCAGCAGCAGCATGCTCAGATAGCATGACGGCAGACAGATGGACAATCCTGGACACCACAAAATGGTATGGCCAAAAGCAGCAAACCTGGGAACAAAATGGCAGCCTCCTGAGCCTTCCTCTCACTAAGGGCCATGGCCTAGGCCCAGTAATGAAGAGCAGCTTTAGAAAAGAGGCCTACCCTCCTAGCATCTCACTCAGGCACAGTACAGAGGTTATTTCACCTCTTGGCTGAGGTCTCACATCTTCACATCCACCCTCAGTTTCAGTAGGGTGGCTCTTCCACTTCAGCCTGTAAGCATTAGGCACAATACCAGAGGCTGGCACTCATTACCAGGCCTGGGCTTTCAAAAAATCACTTAACATAGCAGCTTTGAATTTCGTTTGAAAAATCTGAACCTCTAACACAAAACAGTGCTGAGTCTCCTTGGAAAACCTTGTCCCAGGGAGCATTCAGAAACTCCCCCTCTCTCTCAAAGATTAAGTCTGCGAGTCTCCACACAGACAACTGTGTCTCTACACCCGGGAGGGAGCAGATCGTTTTCCCTGCCACTGTTAGGTCTCATCCAGAAGGAGGTTAGGGTGAGACACCCTGAGCTGCTCTGCACCACCATGTTTCATTACTGCGAAGCACAGTGGTTGTGTACAGCTGGAAGGCTCTCTGGGAGGCATCAAGAGCTAATCCCCACCTCACTGCCTCCTCTCAAGGTTTACTGCCTCCCAGGTGGTGGCCTCCCACGAGAAACTTTAATGTAAGACAAAATTTTACAGCTGTTTTTATAACAAGAGCTATACTATAATTGCTACAGAGACTACACTAACACATATCACTGAGTGTTTGGATGGGACTTTATCACAAACATTTATTTGCTTCTGTCCCTGTTTTTACCTCACTAAGAGTGGATATTATTAAGTCAGTTTGTGAGATTTTTCTCAACATTTATGTCAATTAGTGCCTGACTAGCAAACATGGCTTCAGTTCCTACCCTGCCTTTATGTAAGGGAAGGCCTGCTACCCTGCTTGTAAAGCTGGAGCGTCAAGGCAAACTGCAGTAATTTGGGGATGTACCAACAAAACATTAAAGTCCACAACACATCCAGGACTTTAATCCAGACCATTTAAGCTTTTCCCTATAGTTTAAACCCAGACCAATTCTTAACTCCTCTTCTGGGAATTTGAAAAAAGTAACCAGGACAAATTTAGTGCTTGAAGGGATCAAAACTGCCAGCTTTTTTATGATCTACAGATAAATCAATACATTCAGATAAACTTTCTATTTACCAGTAATAAGCTCCTTGACTCTTGAATTCACTCATTTCTCCAGATGCTTGTTTCCTAAGCAACACTATCTCATACCTCTTATTTATGGTCCATCTTTGCTCTCCATTCCACAATAGGGCTAAGAGACACTACTGAGATACAGCTCCCAGAGTACGGCTGTTCACGAGCTCATGTTAGAAAGCACTGTCGGTGTCACAAAGAAAGATTGCAGTCTCCTTCCAGTTCTGCAACCTGGAGTGCACACCTCTGCGCCTGCCTCGTATGTCTCTGGACATTACTGGGAAAACAGGATTCACAACCCAGAGATATGTTTTGAAAATAATGATTGAAAGCCAAAATAAATCCAATGTCAATGTTTGGAAATAGGCAATAGCTATGGGTTCACAGCGCCTGTGAAGAGCTGCAGAGGAATCTTTTAAACTCAGTTTGGCTGCTTGCACTGCTGGCGCTACATAGCTGATGTTACTTAAACTCTTCTGGAAACATTTGTAGAGCAGAATAGCCACAAGTTAAAGCATGCTGCTTTGTTTGTTTGTTTGTTTTCATCCCAACACAGTGATGTCCTATTCTTCATTATAAGTAAAGTGGAAAATTGGTCCTGCGTTGAAACAGCAGGCCTTTGCGATACAGAACACAATTGAAATGTGTCCCCATGCCATCAAAGCTGAACATCAGTGGATTGTTACACAGGTCCCAGGGTGCCCACTGATGTGAGATGTGGATTTTATTTATTGGAGAAGACACTTGCATACACTGGGAAAAAAGTTATTTGCTGGCCTTAAATCATCCACACAGGTACAACTGAAGTAAGCTTGCAAGTATATCAAGAAGGGATTCAGGACTGAATATGGAAAGACAGGACTGAAGATGCCAAAAGAACAAAAGAGAGGTTTAAGAGACAGGGTTGCAGAAAGCAATATATTTTAGAGTGGAAAAGCAATCTTGCCTGCAGCGCTCCTAAAGGCACAAAGATAATTTTCACTTTCAGAGCAGTCCATGCACTAGCCAGAAGGATCACAGTCTTGCAGGCTGTGGGGCTACTGAATGCTCGGGGCAGAATTTCGAGAGACCCTACCAGAGATCCTGCATAAGTAGAGCTTGGCACACAAGATTTACATTTCTTTGGCCCTGCAGTTAAAGGGCTATCCTGCAAACAGCTCAGCGGAGGAAGAGGACAAAGCAGCAGCAGAGCTCCCCCAGGGCGCAGACCCTGCCCCTTCTCCACAGTGACGACCATGAGAGCCACGTAAGGCTCAGGTTGCACTGCCATGACCATACCAAACCCACTGCCTCGGTTGTCTCATAACGCCACAAACCAAAAACGTTTTGAAACAGAAAGGAATAACATCATTTCTTCATTACAACGTTATCCTGAGAGTTTCACAAGCTCCTTTGCTGACTGACATTCCGCAGGTGCTTTAACAGAGCCAGTGGCCTTATTTACCTACTATGCAAATCATGCAAGCTATACCAAAATAACAGGAATGGTAAATGTTATTAAATTCCCTTGAGTACAAAGTATGCCTAGGCCGTATATCACTTCATAAACTTTAACAAGTGCATTCAGAATTTAAAGAAATTCTGAAATCCAGCAATATGCAACAATCATGCTCAGTGTGTATCCTGGATTGGAGAGAAATTGTTGTGCTTGTTTGCTCTTGTTGTTATGCAATGGTAACCCATATGTTCCTCACATTAGGAAGGTATTTAATGTATGCCCTCGGCAAATAACAGACGATGGAGGATCTGAAACAAACAGAACCGTCACCCGAAGATGATGCATATTTCTATTGAGGGAGAGGGAGGCTATTTACAGTAAATTAAAAAGATATATATCAAATCTTACTTATGGTAATATAAAACTATTTCTGAACTTTAATTATTATGATGAACTGGTCTCCTGTGGCTTGTTCATTTCATGCAGTTTAAAAAAAACACGTTAACAGTCTTCTAATTATATCAGCTTTTTGTGTAAAAAAAAATGGCTCACATTTATTACTCCGTCTAGAGAAGCTATGGATCATCTCACTATTCACTTAATGTTTTTAATTTACATATCAGAAATACTAATAAGTACAGTGTTATTAGATCATATTCCCATTCACTTCCAATCAAAAAAAATGGTCCATTTTGTTTAGCTGCCACAATTAAATTAATTTATGTTTCTATGGCTCAGTTTTTGATAAGGGCTTTTATCAGAAGTTTGACTGTATTAAGCTTAATAGGACACCTCTCATTAAAATAAAATTAAAAAAAATATATGTTTCATTAAAATCAAACAATGGCTTTGCCCCCCACCCAACTCCATTTTGGCTTCATTAGCATTTTTAATAAAGGAGGTAATTGTGCAATTCACTTGAATAAGAGCCATGATCTGAAGGTCTGGATTTGTTTAAAATTCAATGGATTATTTCAGTATCATTTAATGAGTGGCACTGCTCTGCCTAGAGACAGCCAAAGCAGAAATGGCAAGGAAGCTAGATTTGGCACATTCTGGATTTGTTTGACATTCATTTTCTGAGGTGCTGGCCACAGCACAGTACCCAATAATTTGGTCTTCACTCCCTAGTGTATTTACAATATATTGCAATGGTATCAATCTAAAAATTTCCTGTAGTCCACTTCTGACAGACATAGAATCGTCTATAAGAAAGGAACTGAGCCCCCAGCTACAAAATCAACCTCTAGAAACATTTTATTGGGAGAGCTAGTTCTTGTTTCCAGCAGAAGCAATTTCTACTGATCATTGGGATCATTCCTGGTTAGTCTGCCAAAAGGAACAGGAACATACGAATAACTTTACAAAAGACAAAAAAATAATAAAATAATAAAATAAAATAAAATAAAATAAAATAAAATAAAATAAAATAAAATAAAATAAAATAAAATAAAATAAAATAAAATAAAATAAGATAAATAAAATAAAATAAATAAAATAAAATAAAATAAAATAAAATAAAATAAAATAAAATAAAATAAAATAAAATAAAATAAAATAAAATAATAAAATTAGAGGGACAACTACCTGAAAAAATTAGCTTTCACAATAATATGTTTGAAAGAGATACTGAGGTTTTGACCTCTTGCTGTTTCATCTGGTTTCAACTCCTAATCCGTTTCATCAGGGTAAGATGCAGCATCCCCTAATGAGGTTGTCTGATGGCTTTGTGCTTTTGAAGCTCCATTAGTATTTCCAATAATTAGGCATAGGAGACTAACCCCAGGGTTAGTCTCCTATGCAGATACTTATACTTGACAGAAAAGAAGAACACATTCTGATTTTGGTCTGAGGCTGAATAGGGAAAGCAAAGGGAGCTCAACAAAGACCTAAGGGTTGATTCAGAGCCATTCAAAGATCCTTTCACACTGCCAAAATAGGAGAAAAGTTTCAGTGCAGGTGAAATTTGGGCATCTCACAGAGAAGTAGAAGCTGATAAGAATGAGGTAGTACACTCTCCTGGTAGGTAAGAGACAGAGTAAGGAAATAAAATGTGCAGTGATCAATGTTGTGTACACATCTCATCCATCATTGCCTGAATGGATCCAGAGAGTGATTTTATCCTAATAACGCTATTTCAGTTAGGATCATTCTTTTGTTCTTCCCCTGGCATCTACTTCATTCTTCTTCTCTGCCTTCTCGACAAGTTTCTAAAGTTGAAAATTTTGCCTAACCAGCTGCATTGCTATCTCATACTCTCTTTAAACAGATTTCTGCTCACAACTGAACAGACATTAGCTGCTGTAACAAAGCAGCAGCCCATATGCAAAGTTTGCTTGTTTGCACCACCATGTCCTGTGCTTCAACTCAAAACCAAAATGCGCATATGGGCCCTGGAAAAATGAAGGGGGAAAAACGTAGAGTAAAATGTTGAGTTGCTTCTGCTGGAAGGAAAGAGGGACTGTCAACACAGAAATTGGATTAACACCTTAGCAGTGCAAATGTGAAGTTTGTTGTTCTGCGCTACACACTGTGGCGACTGGGAATTGAACAGCAACAGCACAGCAATTTCTCCTAAACATTACCTTCCTGTTTTTAACCCCTGTGAGCCCAATCTCCCACAATGAGGGACCTCCAAGGCATGCTGGGATCGCAGTGCACATATTGCTGATATGAGCAGCCCACATACATCCAATAAAGGCACACTGAGTTCATAACACCATTTATATAAGGCAATTTATTTTCATCATGCTGTTATCAAAGAGAACATTTCATAAGCTGCTCATATCCCACACACCTGTATGTAGAGTTACTGCATGAGGAAGGCTGTCTTCAGTGCCAACATCAGTTTTACGAGATAACTCAGGTTTAAAGCCAAAGTAGAGCTCAGTTTGAATTTTTAGTCTAACAATGGATAAGCTATATTCTTACAATTCTAGCCCAAAATAAAGAAAAAAAAAATCCAAAATACAAGTCCCCAGATCTCTAGGGATTTCCGCTTTTTACGGCAGACCCAGAAATAGTACCTTTTTAAACTGCAGTCCTCTGACAGTCCCAGCATCAGGAATACATAAAGTAGAACTGAAAAGTATTGTGTCAGTTTCAGACCTGCATTTGGGCAGGAGAATACCAGCAGCAGCACCACAAATGATTGCACTGAGGAAGTAATCTGCCAGCCCTTGTGGAGAGTACCTAGAGCATATGTTCAGTGCGGCACACAACCATCTTTGATGGCAGATCAACAATGCTCTGGCTACACGTTTTTAACAGTAGGAAGCAGGAGATTGTGGCATGAGGTTTCTCTAACTCTGCTGCTGCTGTCTGAGTTTATTATATTTATACATTTTATGGATCATCTCTTCTGCAACTCTGAAGGTACAGTGTGCAGGTCACAAGTATGGAAAACGCATGGGGCATACAGTGGGGTCCTGGTGAGAAGCAGGCTGGCTTATCTGCTTCTGCTTGCAGTTTTCTTCGGACTCTTGTCTGCATGCCATTTGCATTTTCATTCCTGCTATTACTTCTGTTTGCTCCTGAGCTAGGCTGAGTTTGGATGTCCTTCCCAACTGCACAAGGTTTCCTTGTACACAACCCTTAGCATTTCTTTAGCCAAATCTAACCAAAATACCAGTGCTACTTTTATTGTTGTGCCCTCCTTGGATTACCTAGATGGCTTCTAGGCTTACTTTTCTGCAAATGGATTTATGGAGCTGTACATGTTCCTAATACTTACACCTTTGCAAATAATTCATTTTTTATAAATATGACTAAGTTAAAAAAAAAAAAAAAAAAAAAAAAAAGTTGCAGTTTTTTCAGTTCAGATTAACCAGAATCAAAAATGTTATAAGGTCATGTACTGGGTCTGGCTGGAATGTTAACTTTCCCAGCAGCAGCCCATACAGTGCTGTGCTCTGCACTTGTAGCTGGAACAGCAGTGTTATCACACCAGTGTTGTGTCTACTGCTGAGCAGCAGTGGCTCAGCATTGGGCCTCTCTCTAATCCTCCTAGGGGATGGGCAAAAAGTTAGAAGAGAAACATCACCAGGGCAGCTGACCTAAACCAATCAAAGGGATATTCCATACCATGTGATGTCACACTCAGCAATAAAAGGTGGAAACAGGAAGAAGAGGGGAGGGGTGGGCTCTTGTTGTAAAAACATCGGTCTTCCTCCCTAACACCGGCTACGTGCATTGAGGCCCTGCTTCAATGACATGGTCAATCATCGCTCATTTGTGGGAAGTAGAGAGTAATTTATTTCCTCTGCACTTCCACATAGCCTTTGTTTTTGTTTTTTTTTATTTTTTATTTTCATCCTTTTCCTTCCTTTCCCCCTTTTCCCCTTTCCCTTTTTTTTTCGCTTTAGTTAAATTGTTTAGTTCATAATAATCTTTCTTTAATTATTATTATTATTATTTCCCTTTAATTAAATTATCCTTATCTCAGCCCGTGAGTTGTTCTTTGCTTTACTTCTCCCCCTCCTCATCTAAGGAGGGGGAGTAAGAGAGCGGTTGTGGTGTTTAGCTGCCCAGCACGGTAAAACCACCACAGGTCAGGGTCAGCACCTTTTGAAAACCATGGTAAGAAAAATTTAAAAACAGAACAATTCAAAATAAGGGTATGAAAAACAAACAAATAAAACAAAACTCTATTTTTCCAAGGTCTAGGGAAAATATGGATCACCTGCTTGTCCTGATTTTTAGTTTAAATGATATAAATACCTAACTGGTTTTGGTTGAAACAAATATGCTTTGTTATCGGTTAAAAAATAATTTTTTCACCAGTACTGCAAGTAACTACAGACATCTGAAAACAGATGAGATAAGGTTTGAAAAACAAGCAAGTGGAAACATATCTTTCTTCTCTAGTTCACACATTTCCCAAATGCCTGCCATGCTCTTTCTAATGCCAAATTTCACAACCCTGAGAGCAAATTCATGAAGAAGCTATTTTGCCTCACACACTTGCATTTTGAAATGAAAATTAACTTCATAGCTTTGAGCAATCAATACCTTAATATAACTGAAACAACAATGAAAATTTTGATCTATAAAATAAAATTACCCAAACCACAATTAGGCCAGGACACAGGGACTCAGAGACACATTCCTGAGAAGAGAACACTGACTTCCCTTGTATCTCTAAGTATTACAGTCTCATTTTTAAATCTGACAGCAAAAATTAGCACTAAAGCAGTCTTTTATTTCCTGTTTTTCCTAAGAAGCACTTTTCTTGGTGTACATTTTGTGTCCATCCGTCTGTGTCCCTCCCCACCCCCCCCTTTTTTTTTTTTTTTTACCATTTTCTCCATTTATTTTTTGGATCTTGGCAAGATGCTAACCTATCTCTATAACCACAGGCTACAGTACTCCAACTGCCAGACATTAGTGTATCTGTTTCAGTCAGTCAACCAGCCCAAAAACTAACAGTTTGAAGAATTACCAGCTCCTAGTACATGAAACCTAACTAGGCCTGGACAGCTGTACAAGTGAACAACATAGACTTCCATGTTCTTTTGACCTTGCATGACACAAACCACTTCAGGTATTATAGCGGCTTGTCTGTGAAAAGCATTCAATCTCTTAAGAGATATAAAGTACAAAAGAAACAGCACATTTTGCCTAACTATGAATTTACCATGCACAGCTGAGATGCACAGCTTAGATCAGCATACATAGTTAAAATGAAATGAAAATGAACAGCCTGTCATGTGTGAGCTGCTAGCACTAACTGTAATCCTCTTCTCTCTTCCAAATGCTCCTCCAGTCCAGCTCACTCTTAACACCTATGAGAAATGTGAATAAACCGTTCCTCCGAGTGGAACTGAAAAGCCTACAAAAGAATCCACAAAATATAAGGAACAGTTTCACTCTTCACTCTGCCAGAGCTTAAATCTCCCAGTTAGCCAGCAAAATTGAGAAACACACCTGTCCAGCACTTCCAGGTCATACCCAAGAGGTAACCAACCATTCTGACACGCAGTCTCCTGCTCCATCCACACAGTCTGCATGGATCATTTTGTCATAGCTTAAAACTTTGATGAGGACATGAAAAAGAGAGAATGGGTCACAATAAGATAAAATGAGAAACAGCACCCAACGCATGAATTAGATTCCTTTCTCTCTTAACAAACAAAACCATGGGACATTCAACTGAACTTAAAAGCAACTGTATTTTATAAGTATTTTTATTTGTGCACAGTTCAATCTTAATTCATTGCAGGGTTTATTTGAGGAACTGGCACCACTTAGGTCAAGAACTTAGAGGAATGTAATTAAAAGGTACTAACTAATTTCTGCAGTTGGAAAGTTTTTGTTCTCATTTCTACAGTGTGCTTTGCTGAGCCTTCCACAGCAAATTCAAGCCATGACTTTGTCATGGCCACTACAGAGAGGGCTCCAGCTCAAACCAGCTGAGTAAGAACCATCTCTTGTGCAATACTGGCCATTAAAAATGCAGAACAGCTTCTCAGGCAAGAATGGTGTTTAACTGTTGATCAAGGCTGCAACAACGCAGGGGGCTTCTAGGCTTGTAAGAAGAGTTTGATAACAATGAAAATAAAAGCTAGGGGAAAGAGGGAAAATAGGGAAAAACAAAACAACAACAACAGAAAATTTTCCTTCCTCATAAATAGTACAGGATGGCCAACTGATGTTGGGTTAATCTTGAAGAGACCCTTCAGAGAGGCCCAAAGACAAAAATAAAGAGCTGAAAATTACTACAGAAATTGCGGAAAGACAACAAATACCTTCAACAATGAAATGGTGAGAGCAATACAAATGGTTATATGGCATCCTCCCCCATAGACTACAAAACTGTGATCATCTGAAATGGGACTTTCTTGGACTGACAGTGGGATACCAGCACCTAAAGAAGTGCCAGCAGGCTTGCAGTTGCGGAAGATGACCTTATAGCAGGGGGATAGAAAAGCTCAAGAAAAGGCTGGAAAAGGAGGGATTAGTAACAGCAGAGGAAGGATCTATTTTGTGGGATACTACACAGCAATAGCTAACGCAATTCCTGTTCAGCTGGGCCACTGACTTGAATAAAAGTAAACTTGGGCCCTAAAGTTGTAGTGACCTATTTATTAATTAGTAGTACCTAAATGTTCAGAGAAATCTATTGCTTAATGTGCACTCTTCTCTCAAATCTTCTTTAAATAAAAAGAGTTGATTGGATTGATAGCAGGATTGAGAAATGGAGACTCTTGGCATCTGAAGATGCCCAG
Organism: Anas platyrhynchos; assembly: GCF_047663525.1. Lineage (NCBI taxonomy): Eukaryota > Metazoa > Chordata > Aves > Anseriformes > Anatidae > Anas > Anas platyrhynchos. The sequence continues at coordinate 15,018,375 of NC_092602.1, forward strand.
TTACATGCTTTTTCACTTAAATTTCATCAAAAGCACAAAAGGGACATCAACGACACAAGAGCAAAGCCAAATGCATCTGGCTTTACTGAGTATAATTGTAATATCAAATGCCTTGTTGGGTTGAGACTTCTGGAAACAAAAACAATCTATTGTGGTACTTTGGAAAGGTTCCTTCTCATCTGCATGGAACTCATTTAGGAAGGATGATTTAAAACAAAAGAAACATTATCCAATATTAGAAGTAACCGTTAGCAAGGCTCATTAATGCAATGCACTGAAGCTACATTCTCTGCAATTCTATTGCATAGCTAAACTACTGTAATTAAACCATAGTTCCTCTGTGTTATTTAGCAAAGTAAATAATTACACCATGCCCCTGAGGCTTATTGTTAATTTGCAGCATCAGGCAGAAACCCTCGCTATCATTTCTATGCCTCCATTTTATGGGACCGTATCCTTATAGTGCTGCCCAAACGTCAGAGTAACTGCAGTGACATTTTATCCTCCTGTACTCCGTATCATGAATAGCAGTCATCACACTGCCTTATGCACATGTACATCTGTATCCAAGGCAGCCATCAAAGCTTCATACCTAACAGACAGGTCTTAAATAATCAGTGTGGGTTTATTTTCCAGGGTGGGAAAGCTGTTGGTTTTGCTATGCGACAAAAAAGGTCTGGATTCATCCATTTATTGCAGTTTGACTTTTTTTGCTCCAGAAATATAAATGCCAGCACAGCAGGGCTACAGTCCCTTCCAGCACCATTCTTGCTTCAATAAGCAGGGCTCCTCCTGCACTCATCATGAGCACAGCTTCTGTCCTCAGGTTCCCAGAAGACTGCAGGATTGTATCTAAGAACAGGAATTTGGCCCTTTGGAGAACATGTATTTTTCTACTGCTTGCTTATAGCACAACTACTGCCCAACTACTTTAACTATCGACAGGGATGCAGATCAACAAGTAATGATGAAAAATAAATAAATAAATACATAAAAGATTTTTTTTTTAATTAATTTAACATCTTCTATACTCCTCCTCAAGTTTTTAGGGCATGCTGAGGGGGCATAAGTCTGTCCTGGAGGCCACAGCACAGGATCATGGCTGGCAGAATTACAGCTACGTCCCAACCCAGGAGCAGTAGCAGGGCTGGCATGGCACAAAGTGGCACCCAGACCATTATTCATGCCATACTTAGACAAACACCCAGCATCTCTGTGCAATTTGTAAGGGTGGAAAGGAAAAACAAAAGCACAATGACCCAACAATTTCAGTATTCAAGTCAAAAAAGTTTTATTTACCTCCGCCTCAAAAGAAAAGACCACATATTCTTACATATCAGCAGAGAAAATTACTACAGATGTCAGCTTTAGTTTTCTAGTCTGGGAGCTGCAGCTTTCTGCCCCAAGATGTGATTTCTCTTGTTTTCATGCTCCTCCCAGTGACAGAAAAAAAAGGCCTGTCTGCTGGCTACAAAGCAGAGAGACTTTTTTTTTCCTTCTCATTGGCTAGTCCCACAGTCCCTTGTAGGTAGCTAAGAGCTGAAAAACATTCATCACGATGTTCTGAGAACCCTGGATGAATCAGAAAAAAGCTCTCTTGCATGAGGATGAATTTATTATTCCATTTTCTTGGAAAGCCTATAACTTACATGTCAAATATAGCAGTAGTAAAGATGATGACATAAAGACATCCAAGATGGGTAAAAGAGACTCAAGAAAGAAAGAGGGAAAAAAACTTGCCACAGGACAGTGGTTTGCACCAAGACACTCCTCAGATTTGCTAGCATTTACATTGGCAGTTTATACTTACTTGCCCAGGACAAGAGGTAGCATTTTACTTCCTCACAACAGAGACTTAGAAGAAAAGCTCTTTAAAGGCGGGTGTTTATGCATACATACTTACAACAAGACAGTATATTTAAAACTCTGTGCTCAGTCCAGTATGGTTTCAAAATTATAATGTTGATCCTGAGTCTCTGTTTTCTCTGTTAGCAGTAAAGTATTATCTTGATTAGCTCACTACAACAACCAAAATGAACAAACATCAGCATTGTTCCCCCAGATTCAACTGCACTATGCTGATTCATATCTGCTGCACTTCCGGTCTGTTGTGCTTTGCTTTATTCTGCTTCCTAAAGCGCTGGGGTGACAGCTGGATTATTGCAAGGTTCCCTATCTGTTATTAAAAAGTGGCTGCATCTCAAGACAGCTAAGAGTATACATTTGTAATGAATAAAAGGACCACATTATTGCCTCCCTTATGTTGCTCTGGTGAAACCGAGATGCTTTATACATATCACGTGCTAAAATATTTATAGATGGTATGCAGAGGAAGTCAGACACCCAACCTACACACAATTCAGCCCTTATAATCTTTATGGCAAATTGATATCAGTATCATTTGTAAGTACTGTAGATAAAACAGCAAACATTGTGAAACACCCTTTGTAGATCAGAGAAGGAAATGTGAATCACAGGTTCACAAGGATTTGCAGATCCTTCAAAATGAAAGACACTGAACTGTACAATTTTTTTTAACATAGGCATTATGGCATGCCATCATTTCTCTTAGGAAATAGATTGTGAAGCTGACATTCCAACATGAGTAAAGAGCTTAAGGATTTCTTTTTTCTAGACACACTATTTCCACCTAAAAATTCAAGCCTAAAGATAAACAGAAATAGAATTCCTGCACAAGTAACACTGAAAACAGAAAGGCATCATGTAAAAGCCATCGCTTGCTACATCTGCTATAAATTTCAGTAGGTCTCTGCAGCTCTGCAAAACTAATTAGCAGCATATCGGGGATTCAGCATCACCAGTTAAACTTTGAGCTCAGAGCAATTCCTGAACACCAAGCTTCTATCTCTAACAGTAGTACACTGTCTTTTAATACCTTTACTTAAGCTGACAAATGCTGACACTGTCCAAGCAGTCAAAGTTTGCCCCTTGTGGGCTTCCCCTTCCCTGCTGTCAGATCTCTGCATTCCCTGACAGGAGAAATAATAAAATACAGGTTTGCAAAAGACCACGTATACGCTTTTATTTGTTTTATAATAGTTTGTTGTATTTTCTTTCAGATTTTCTATTTAATGTAATTAATCACCTTTCTCCATGGTTAGTTTATATGTACTGTGCCATGTTTCTTATGGTGCCTCAGTCTTAACTCTTTTTGCTTTTCCTGCTGGCACTTAACTTATGAAACAAAAGAATCACTGCTGTATCTAACATTAGGTTGTGATGTTTAAATGTACACCACCATATGATTTTTAAGCAGCAGTTTATTTAGCCCTAGTGCATCGTTACGTGTCAAATCAAACTTCATTGAGTGTTGTCATTTGGAAGATAAAACACCATCACTGCTAATATAGTGCAGTACAATCCATATTCACTCAGAAAGTTGCTAATACACAACAAAAAACAAAGTAGAATTGGAGGTGGCCTACTGAATGATCTAGGCCATTCACTAGGTACCACATACAACCACAACATATCAACGTATAATCCCACTTGTAAATTCTGTTTTAGCAATGGGTGTTTGGCAGTTCCTTAAGAGCCGTGTTTCAGAGCATCACTCCCAACATGCACAATGGCTACTCAAGTGGCTACACCTCTGTCACCAAATATAACATAAAACTCCCTAAAATGCTTTTTGTTTGTTCACCTTTTTTTTTTTTCTTTGTTTTTGTTTCACAGAGTTGGCAAAATTGGTATTCCAGACAGTTCTACTCCCAGCCTTCACTTGAACTGACTTTTGCACACATGCTATCACTCACTGCTGTTCCTCTGGGCCCCCAACTCTGCTCACCCATTGCATTCCCACAAAGCATGCACTTCTTCAGACAAGTCTTCAGCTCTACTATTCAAATGTTTAACATGCCCTTTGCATTGCTGGTCCTTATAAATCAGATTGACTCATTAGGGCAGACATTTCACTTTTACTGTCCATTTCTGATTTCATTTAAGTTAGTGAAAGGAAGACGTGGAGTAATATAAGAAAAGATTTATCTTTTAAAGCTTTATAGGCAGCAATCCCTCATCCTGATAATTTTTAAAAGGTAGGAAAAAAAAAAAAAAAAAAGGAAAGCAACTATCAGTTCCTCCCTTTACCAAAGCACAGTTAAGCAGTCCGACTGCAAAGTTTTGACAACAGAAACCCCACTTCTCTTGGCTTTTTAGTTGATTCTATCAAACTTGTCTTTAAACAGTGCTTTAAAATGTAGTGGCCACTATGAAAAAGAAGAGCAAAGATGAGACAAGAAGAAAAAGGAGAAAAGGGAAAAAGAAAAAGGAGGAAAAAATGGAGGGGGTGGGAGGAAAAGGAAGAAAAAAAGGGAAAAAATGAAGAAAAAAAAAGAGAATAAAAGAAAAAAAAAATGGAAAAGAAAACAAGGAAAAAGGAAAAAATTTTGATAGGTTATAGACATGTTCGTTAGAGGCTTCCTCCTTACTTCAGTCTCTTAGGTATTCTGCCCAGTAACTCCTTAACTGCCAAGTTTTTTTCACAGAATCACAGAATTTCTAGGTTGGAAGAGACCTCAAGATCATCAAGTCCAACCTCTGACCTAACGCTAACAGTCCCCACTAAACCATATCCCTAAGCTCTACATCTAAAAGTCTTTTAAAGACTTCCAGGGATGGTGACTCCACCACTTCCCTGGGCAGCCTGTTCCAGTGTCTAACAACCCTTTCGGTAAAGAAGTTCTTCCTAACATCTAACCTAAAACTCCCCTGGCGCAATTTTAGCCCATTCCCCCTCGTCCTGTCACCAGGCACGTGGGAGAACAGGCCAACCCCCACCTCTCTACAGCCTCCTTTAAGGTATCTGTAAAGAGCAATAAGGTCACCCCTGAGCCTCCCCTTCTCCAGGCTGAACAAACCCACCTCCCTCAGCCGCTCCTCGTAGGACTTGTTCTCCAGGCCCCTCACCAGCTTCGTCGCCCTTCTCTGGACCCGCTCAAGCACCTCGATGTCCTTCTTGTAGTGAGGGGACCAAAACTGAACACAGTACTCAAGGTGCGGCCTCACCAGAGCCGAGTACAGGGGGACGATCACCTCCCTAGCCCTGCTGATGTGCATGACAGCAGCAGTAGGCCAGGATGTAAAACTTTCACTTCAACAACAAAAATTGAGTATTTCCCATCACAGCCATTATTAAAAATAATAATAATAATAATAATAATAATAATAATAATTTTAAAAAGTCCTTTAAATAAAACTTGTTCCTAGAGGTCTGCAGAATACTTCCTTGCCTTTTACACCCTTCCTGTATATGCCAAGTGCCCAAATCCATCACCTTGACAACACTGTGCATCAATATAATAGCACGAGTCACACACGTGGTTTTTGTGACCGTAACAAAAGCAGACTCTCATCGATTGGCATGGTGCTCCCTGTTCAAAACTATAATTTCAGAAGGATACTTGCTTTAAATCTTGTTGCTCTCTGCTTAGGGTCTTGCCAAACTTGCACATATACCAGAGTCCGTGGCTTGTTTTACGGTCTCATTTTAATGGGTTTGTCTGTATTCCAAGGGCCAGCAAAAAACAGAACAAAAACCTTCTATAAAGGGTTTCACTTGGGTTGTCTTCTTCATCCTTTACAGACCCAATCCTAAGAGGCTGTATTCAGCGTTTGAACCATCTCCTGCAGTTTCCAGATTAAGGTTGCAATGTTCTGTTCTGGACTAAATTCCCAGCATGTGGGTGTTTCACTTAAAGAAACCCTTTGGCATACACGGAGCTGGACCAAAGGATTAGACCAGTGAAGGAATGAAGGAAGGAATAAACAAACAAAGCTGTGTGACACATTTTCTATCAGAGAAAACTCCTGCTCCTAGCAGGTCGATACAAAGAAAGGGAAGACTGCTGGCTAGCACACATTTGGCTGAGAAGCCAAGAAAGTGAACAGGTTACAGTAGTGACAAAAAATGACAGTCAGCATGAACACACAGCAATATGTCATCTTTACAGCATCCAGGAGGAAAAAGGCTCAGATTTCTTGTGGTTCAGTCTCCTTCCTTTGTTAACATCCCCTTTTTATCAGGTGTGCTGTACCTTAGTGTAGTTACGAGCACATGGCAGGGACACATCTTGCTATGAATTTCTGGCAGAATAATGTGCTATCAGGGAAGCATGCAGAAAAGCAAATGAAATCCAGTGGTAATTGGATTTCTCATCAATAACATCAGCAATGTATTGCCAGATAGGGTTATCCAACAGGGCATGGTTTGCTGCTTTTTGCCTGATACCCATTCACAGGCTTGCAAATATCAACATCTAGCACAAGGCAGCGAAGTACAAGGCTCCCAATGTATCAGTCCTATAAGCCACTGGCTAGGAAATGCTAAAGCAATGTGAGATGTGATTGATGTCTCTACCTGGTCTTAATAGGTATTAAGATACTAGAAGATGAGAAGATGTGAGCATCACTGAGTATCAGTGACTACTGTGTTACATGAGAAAAATCTTAAAATACTCATTGAAGCTGTGATGTGGGACTGCAGAGAGACAGTGCACATTTTTGAAAGGAAGGAAAATGGTCAGAAACAATAAATTTGCCCTGGTAACAAGATAGGTGATTAAATACAAAATGAGATGTGTTCCTGATAAGCCAAAGCCCACTATAAAATCAAAAATCCTTGCAGGAAAGGGGGGCAGCTCAATCTGCCATTTCCACAGGGCTAATGAAGTGCAGGGAGAAAGACAGAGGTGGCAGAAAGGAGGGGAGCACCATAAGGCCAACATGAGCCTGTGGCACACCGCAGGCAGCAGAAAGGATACCCATGCTGCCCTTGAATGGACCTGCATAAACAGCCTCAAAGGGGATGACTAGTACTGATGGCTGTATTATGAGGGGGTGGAGGACCATGGAGGACCGCTCCCCAGGTTTTTCAGGAGATCCCAAGTATTTCACAGCCCTGAGCCTCCCATCTGTTCCTGAGAAAGGGATGAAGGATCTAATTAAGGTGAGATTCACAGCGTACGCTTGAGGCATCAGAGGCTGCTGGAGGAAATTCAGTAACCTGCTGGAGCTCTTTGAACAAGTTAATACAATAGTAGAGAATTGTGAAAGGGAACATAATTTTCCATGAGTTTTCAATAACTTTCCATGTAATAGAGCAAAGGCCCTATCCTAGCCTTAGGGGATACAATGCAATGGTTCTGAGGAAAAAAAGAACTAAGGGGAAAAAAAAAAAAAAAAGAAAAAAAAAAAGGAAAGAAACAGGTAAAGCAAGACACAAATTGGCTTTCAGCCCAGTATTCCGGGCTACTTGGTGATACACAAGTCTTGATGCACCATCACGCCCCATCCAAAGAAAGGACCCATCCTTGGCAGGACTTCAGTATCCAACATGCAAAACACAAATTCCACCTCTAGAGCACCAGGATAACAGTGACCAGGCTTTGCTGGACAAGCTAGCAGCTGCCAGAGAGGACTGGGAGGCTCCTTGGTCAAGCACCACTTCAGTGAGAGTTAGGTACACAGTATTTTGAAAAGCCCAAGGCAGATTGTCTACATGCTCAGGCAGAAGAAGAAAGTATCAATTTTACAGTTTTCTCTTTTGATTATTCCCCTTTCTACAGCTATCAAAGACAACTGACTTCAAGTCCAGCTGAAGCTCTGCTGGGGAACAGAACTGAGCACTTGTAACTGGTGCATTATCTTTCAACTACGGACATACTCCAAGCCAGACTCAAATTCATGGGTGTTGCTGCCTGCCTGTCTGAGGAACACAAACCATTCCTCCCAACACTCTGTGAGCATTTAACATTGACTACTGTGCAGCTAAGTCCCTTGTGAGACAGGTAGATGTTAATACTCCCATTGTATGAATAGAAACTGAGGCACAGAGAGTCTAAGTGACTTGGCCAGAGCCTCAGAGGGAGCATCTGGCTTAGCAGAGAGCTGAAGCCCAGCTCCCAAGCACCAGGCTAGCAGCCAAACTCCTGGAACAGCTTCTGTCAGAAACAATTCCCATGTGGAAACAAGCCATGAACACAAGGACAGCCTAATTACAATTAAAAAGGAACCTTTCCAGACCCAAGTATGGTACCAGCAAACAACATATAGTTAACCCTTTGCAGCACAAGCCTACAGCAAGCAGGCAGGTTCTTACCATTGAGAAGGCTTATGCAAAGCGTCCGCTCCCCCAACTGCCACTACGACGTGGACTGAGAGCTCAGCAATAACCCAGGCCCTTGATTTGCTGCTCAAGATGGTCACCCACAACTGCCAGGCAGCCCTTCTCTCCACATCCCTCCTCCCAAAGTGCCCGGTGCTTGGTGCCTTCTAGAGCCACCACACCAACCCCAGCCTCAGCACTCTGCTCCGGTGCAGCCAAGCTAGTCCTAGAGCCTCCTCTCCCCCAGCCCTGCTCGCACACACGCTGCACATACACTTGCTCACTCTAGTTAAATCCCCTCTGTGCTTTCCTTCAGAAGGGAGGATTTCAAAATTTGATTTGTTTTAGTCACTAAGTACTCTCTGGTATTCCCAGCAGCTCCTTTAGCTGACAAGGTTTATCCTTGTCGCCACTTTGTTGTGTTTTATGAATAGGGACCCAGCAAAACCCAAGACAACATTTAACATAGCGCACATTAGTCTTTTACCCTGCATTGCTCAGCGCCTGGTATCACTCTCTCTACCAGAGTGTTACACACAAAATGGTCCCTCTAGGCAATGCACTCAGTCAGGAAGGATATTAACTCCCCCCAGCAGAGCGTGTGACTGAAATTCCTACAATCCCTGTAGTTTAAAACATGACTGGTAAAACATTTGTGCATATCAGAGACACTGATATGGTTCACACCATGGTGGCCTCGAGTGAGATGCCCGGGATGACACCGGGAGCAGTGGCAGCACCCACCTCAGCACGTAGCACGATGACGTGCCAGCCCAGCTTTTTTCAGCTTCTCCTTGGTACTTTTCAGTGCTTCCTCCCAAATTCACCGTGGCCCAGGGTGAGAGCTGGGCACAGTGTGCTGTGCCCAGGACACAGCTCCTGCCTCTGAGAGCCCACACAAGCTGGATGCCTGTTTCTGGAAGGTTCTGGAAGGTTCCCTCTCCTCCTCCCCCCCCCCCCCCCCCCCCCCCCCCCCCACCTCACCTCACCCTGCCACTTGTCAAAGTGTAAAATCAGGCACGTAACAAGCAGCTAAAGGCTTACTAAACTGATTCCAATCAACCCTTCGGACATCTGATTCATAAAAACATAAAAATAAAAAAACAAGAGTCACCCTTCCCTGCCTCTCTTGCCCACCTCAGAGCAGCACTGCATCAGGCTCTCTCTGCTCCTCTCCTCTTGCATGCAAAATACAAAGCACAGTGTTATCAGCTCTGCAGGCTGACAAAATGCTGAAAAACAAATATACATACATACATTTTTTAATATATATATTTCCCAGTCAAAGTGCATGTTGTAGAGCTTAGGCATATGGTTTAGTGGGGACTGTTAGTGTTAGGTTAGAGGTTGGACTCGATGATCTTGAGGTCTCTTCCAACCTAGAAATTCTGTGATTCTGTGAAATTCCTTCCATTTTGTGCTGGTCACACCCTTTCTTAGGGCAGGGATCAACTGTTTCCTGCTCCACCAAGGGCATGAGCTGGGCAACTTAAGAGTTGCTAGTGGGAGGCAAAAGGCATTTCACCAATAAAGAGACCAAGTCCTACCCAGCATGAATCCTCCTTAACTGCAGAGCAAAGCCTGTAGATAACAAGATCAGCATTGACTGTGCTGAAAAAGATGAAAACCTAAAAGGAAGGTGCTGCCCAGCGTAACATAAAATCTGATACTGGAGCAACCAGAGATGGTGAGCAACAAAGAAATACAAAGAGAGGAGATCAGAACAAGGAAAATGCAGAGCTGTTGATGCATGGAGATCAGGAGCCTGTGTTTGCCCAGCATGGTGCACATGCACCAATCTCCCACAGCAAATAAGGAATAAAAAACGGTCTGTCATGGAATTACAGGAGAGCTGTTACACCTCCCTTTGTCCTTACACTTCTGCTCAAGAATATTTGCACCGGTGTGAGCACTGTGCTTCAAGGCTGGCAGAAGAATCAAAAACAGCCCCCTTTTTCCAAAGTCCTCAAGTTTGCTGTCTTTGAAATCATGTATTTTGTTAATTCTGTTACACTGAGCGCTCTGCTGAGTTTTATTTCAAACAGAAAGGCAAGGTGTCTGACAAATTCAAGCGGTTTTAACCTTGTGATTCTCCAAGAGCCTTATGTTATACCCAAGAACCCACACAAAGCCCCCCTGCTGCTGTCTTCCACTGAGAAAATGCAACTGGACTACAGCATAACAGCTTGGTTGAGTTCCCACTGAAATTAGTGTGAGCTTTTTCACTCACAGCCTTAGAAACAAAACCCCTCCAAATAATTCCAGCCTCCCACTAGTTTGCTGCTCAAAAACATTTAGGACAGAATTAATTAAAGAAATCCATAAAATTCAAGTGACTTTCAGTTATGTTTAGAGTTGAGTGTACAGCGCCTTAAAACACCTAGAATCTTACTTTATTTTCAATATAATTAAATTTCAAAGCATTTAATAAGGTGAAAGTAAGATCTTTCCAAGTACCTCTGCTTTGAAAAATTATGATGTATCATATTCATTAGCATCTGTCACATTATGCTGTGGGACAGAGACTACTCTGAGTGACTCCAAGTCTACTCCGGTAAATCAGTACATGCAGGTGTGTGACAAACAAAATCAGTGTAATCATGAGTCTCAGAAAATTGCTTTTAATGTTATGTTTATATATGTAATTCTGTTAAATTACCTGGGCAGGATATAGATGGATTTTACTTTATACGACTCCTTAGAAAACCTAAAATTGCATGTATAATTACATTCTTATAATATATATATATATATAGTAAAGTTATGTCGAGTAGCAAACATTGAAATACAGGTAATGAAAAGCCATCCAATTGTTTCAAACCAATGGTGGGAAACAGTTTTTTATATAATTTATTAAAGAGTTGAGCAGGTGAATGTATTCTCTTTCAGATATGGATATGTAAGTGTACCCACATCAAAAATTTTACTCACCTAGACCCTTAAACTTTAATGGAAAGATTTTCAAGGTAGTCCTTGAGGAATTACCTGGTTGACCTCTCTGAGAGCTATAGAAATCATCCCAAGCCTCTTGCTAATAGTATGTAGTGCCCGTTCAGAGATTCAGGAAGTTGGTAACGGTGTTTCATTGCTGGTCACTAGTTCAAATCTCGCATAAACCAGGACGGTCAGGAGTCGTCATTACCACAAACACAGTTTGGCTGCTGATGTGATAGGAGCTATGAATTTTCCCCTCCTCAGCAGTGACTGCTACTCATGATAAATGACACCTCCCCCTCCTCCCCAGTTCATGCTACGTGGCCCCCTTACCAGCAGTGTTAGGGACATTACAGGTAATCTTTCCTGGTCATAGGATCGGGGGCTACTTTGCACTGTTTCTGTCCTGCCTTCAGGCCAGGCAATAGAGTCTTCTAACCCTTCATGTAGGCAGAGTAGGACCTTTAGCGAACACTTTTTTAAAAAATCGCTTTTGTGACTAAAAATAAAATGCCATTTCATCTGGTGGCTGTGTAATAGTGATTTTATACAGTGCCATTAAAAGTAAAATTCTGATAGGAGGAACTGCTGACTGCTGCTAAACTGTAGAATTTTTAAGTTCTTTGAGACAGGAACATGTCAATCTTTTATACGTCTGCAAAATTCCATGAACATCTATGGCACTCTATAAATCACAAAGAATGATACAAGCAAACAGGAGTTATGGGATCCTATCTCTTCAGCAGATTTTGCCCTATGGATAAGATAGCTTACAAAGCAATAATGAAATATTATCAGCAAAATAAAGTTTTAGTGCCTTTTTATTCTTAACTGCATTTTGCTAGCACCATGTCAATAGAAGCAGAGCTTCATCTGAGACCAAAAAGTTCTGATTTGCATATGTTATCATGCAAAATGAGATTTTATTCTACCCTTGCCTTCAGAAACACTGAGCCATGCATAAGATGAGATCGCAAAAATTAAAACAATTTATTGTACTGGAAGTCTCTTCTATTAGTTTTGGCCAACTTCCCAGTTCAAGCAATTAGTGAAACCACAGAAATACTAATTAGCAGTGCAGGGATCCTCAGAACTTCCAGTGTTTGTGTTCATGGTGTATTAACAAGTAGACTGACCGTGTTCATCTTAAAATTTCTGTCTGCTCTATCACTAACTGTCAAGACAGGAAATCAAATGACCACTTGCAGATAATTTATCCCTGAAAATGTGGAAACCCACCTTACCACAGCACACTGTACAACTGTGGTAATGCAAGGGCTCTCAGAGCAGCCCTCCTCTGAGGAGGAGGTGTTAAGGTCATTTGTCAGATCCCACACATTCATGAACTCATCCTAGGGATTCCTACAGCTTTTAAGTGTTCTTTCTTTGCTTTCTCTTCTTTTGAATCTAATGGTATTTTCACGATTTTCTATCAGTCATGACAGGCAGAATCTCACTTTCACCTTTAAATTCAAGTTAAACCCTTTTTTAAAATCACTTGACTCCTGGATTCAGTGACGTAGAATACAAATATTTGAGGATATATGATAAAAACTGCAAGACTTGTCAATATGTCTCTCCATTACTACTTAATAAGACTCCTCTGTTCCTAATACCAGCATTAACCTAGTACTTTATGGCAAGTAAGTAAAACTACAGCTGAAATTAACTTTGTTCATTTAACCCACAAAGATCCCATGTATCACACAAGGGATACCTCCATAGCATTTTGAAAACTTACCAAAGAGTCCAACCACTGGCCCAATGCTCAGGTGCAGCTGAGGAAACAATTCAGTCCTGAGTGAGTCCCCAGCATTTCGGTTTCTGAACAGCCCGCAAGATACCATTTTTCACCTGACCAGAAGTGAACATAAGTGTTCATCCACAGACCCAATTAAAGCTCAATTTAAAACAAAATCAAGAGTCAGGTACAGTGTGTGCAAATGAGTAAACCTAATCTACCCCAGCGTTCTGGGGCACAATCCGTTTCCAGTGTTACTTGCTATCCCGCACCAAGCACACTATTTGCAAATATTAACGACCAAATAAAACTTTCAAGGGCAAGAAATCAAAAGTGGTTAGCGATGAAGGGAAATGGGTCTCTCCTCACATCATCAGATGACGAGTTCTCTCCTGGCTTTTGTCAAGCATCAGCTACTGGTGTAAATTTTGGGATTTCCTAGAGTTAAATGGTGCTACATGCATTAGGAAAGCCCTGTAGCATGAGACTTTCAGAAAGTACATTTTCTGCTTGCAAAATTGCTCAGGAAATGACAGTCGAATCGCTAGTTCCACAGAAAATATCCAAAAAGCTAATTAAAAGGCTCCTCCCAGACTGGGCCCTAACCCTGCCATACCCCAACTGCAGCATACACTTCATATTCCAGAAGGCATCTCCCACATAATAGTTTAGCAACCTACACTGTTGCCAGGAATAGAAAAGTACATCAGACTTGTGCAATTAAGTTTTTCTGTGCTACATAAGCTGGAGGAGAACCACACAACGAAAATAGCAGCACAGAAAATGAACAGGATGGATTACAGGCAACATTAGCAGATAAAAGAATAGTTTCTTTCTTTATTCGATAATATATTTGGAGGAATAAAGCTTGTGCTGACAAAGAAAAATATAACAAGCAGGACTACAAATAAACTTGCAGTTAGCATTCATTTTATCACAGAGAGTTCCAAATTCAATGTAGGATTCACATTTTGCAGGAAATTTCGACGTAGGTCACAGACATATCTTACAATATAGTGTCAACATGAACCTTTAAATCGCATTTTATTTGAAATAGGGGGACAGATATAGTTAAAGAAGGTCAGGCATGCTAAAAACATTCTATTTTTGTATTTAAGCATGAGGTACTAGCGGGGGAAAACAAGAACAAAGAATAAACTTGGGCTTTTGTGTATTACTCAGCTTTGTTAAAAAATTCCTTATGTGTAGAATAAAAAGGTACTAGAATCTAATCAACCACTCACAGCAGGAATCCAGAAGTACCACTTACAGTGTGCAGCAGATTGATATATAATCATGGCTGAAAGAATTACAGCTCACAACACATCACTTCTGCTGATCTCCACTGGAGCTTAAGGGTGGAGAAAGAGGCAGAGGGAGGAAGTCCAGCAGACATCCCCCTCAACACAAAAGTAAAACATAAGGACTGACAGCCAAACCAGAAGCTCCATGAATTCATTGAATTGCAAGAGGCAAAAGCACAAATTATCCCACTGCAGGTGATCAATTCCTTGATCCATTCAACTGTTTGAAAGGAGTCCTGCTCCCACCCATCCAGTTCTCCAGCTCTTTATGATATTTATCGTTATTATATTAAAAAAAAAAAAAAAAAAAAAAAAAAAGATCAGAGAATTTATTCTGTAAAACACAAAGAATGGAGTTCTACAGTGTTTTTAAACACTCGTAGAAAGAATAAATGTGCAAGTGCCTGGGCATCTCCAAATCAAGACAAATCTGCTGGTATTTGAAACTTCTAAATATTCTTGATGTGTTTTTTTTTTCTTCCTCCACCATAGTCTTTTTGGAACATGCATATGTTCTTCTGGCTTGGAGCACCAATATACGTAAAACATGAATAATTAGAAAATAAAAGTTGTGCTAACAGTGCACTGGCAAACAGGAGGAGAGCTGCAGCCCTGCACTTGGCCCATTCTTTTCTGCTATTGAACACCTATAAAATGAAAAGGGCCACTCCTGCATCTGTCCAGGAATGACGACCTCTGCTCCATCACATGCCATGATATAAGCCACACTTATCAGATGGAGTGAATATTCCATGAAACTTGGGAAGACAGAGCGAGGTAAGTGTTGTTGGCTGCAACCACCAAGAAAAGTTTAATTTATGACACCTATGACAGCCCTCTTCACAGAGGCCAAGGACTGATACTACCCTGATGATAGCATTATTTCATAAAGCTTTGGACACAGTCAATAGAAATATTTTGGAGGGATGAAGAATATACTGTGATGAGAGCTTGAACTTCTCCTTTCCTGTCTCCTTATAATGAATGAAAAAAATAGATGTTCCAGTGTGCATAGAGAACAGACCACTTGTACCTGGCTAAATCAGATGGTGGACTGGACTGGGACAGGCAGATCCTATTTCATGCAAGTAAATAAGTGACAAGTTTTCCATGTTACTGAACACCAAGAAGCTCTTAGTTTCACATACCTAGATTACTGGCCAGATTTCAAAGGAACTCAGGAACCCATTAAAAAAAAAAAAAAAGTGAAATAAAGGCATACAAACCAGAGTGGACAGATGGGACAGATGCTCTTTGGCTTTGTGAACTTCAGCTGAGGCTCTGCGATGAGCTCTCCAAGATCCTGGCCCTGAACCAAGTACAAGTCCACTGAGACCTTCTGAAGAGAGTCCAGCATGTGTACTCCAACTAATGCAGTTGATGCCAGAGACAGAAAAGACTTTGGGGAATACTGTAGTACTGATTAAAACACAATTATTAAACAACAGAGAAAGGATGACAACTGGTAATCAAATGAGAATGTTCAGTATATGTCAGAATTGAAAACAGATAATAAGGCTGGAAACAATTTCCCTTAAAAACTGTTCTTAAGATACATATTCTTTCTACTTCAGATAAAAACCTCATCCTTCTGAAAACTGCAGGATTACAAGATCCATTTCCCCAACAACCCAGGGTGAAGGTACTCACTGATAATGTGGGAAAACTAGCCTCATGCCTATGAACTACCTGAACCATTATTTTTCAACTGCTACATCCGCACTAAGTTTATACAGAAGCAACAGGAAAACCCACTTAACACATTTTCAGCAACTCAGATAAGTTAGTAAGGGCAGCAATCAGCAAAGTAGGCTCAGTATTTCCAAGGACTATCACTCTACAAGCTATGTCATGAACCAAGGCAAAAGCTGTTGTATCCCAGAGAACAGTTCCAGCAGAGGAATCCTACCAATGATGAACTCTTCAATGGTATTAAAAGAGAAGCCAAAAATTTTGAAAAAACAAAGCCTTAGATTAACCTCTATTTAATATTTCTCTGATTTACACACCTCTGTCTAAGTCAGCCCAGTAGCCTCCCTGTGTGTTCCACGCTTCCATACATATTTTTATCACACAGCTACTGGAGCCTGGTTTAGTTATCTCCTTTGGCACACCTGGCATGCACAATGTGACAAATACAGTTGCCTGTCAGTATTTTGCTACGGTTTATCTTCCACAATAAAACTGGTAAAATACAGAGAACACACAGGACCACAAACCTGTAAAATACTCCACCTCTTATGCTACACCATTTTTGAAAGGCTCTTGAAAGAAATTATTTTCTCCTGCCATGTGTTTGGCTGGCAGGAGTCTCAACGTGTTGTTCAATGAGTAAAAAACAGTTTTCATTATTAAGGCATTCACAGCCAATATGTTCCATACTCATCCTTAACATTTTTATTTTTCTTTAAAATTATTATCCACTTTTTCTTTATGGCAAGTCTCAGGAGTGACAGATGATCCATCAGATTATCTGCTGATTTTTAATGACAGCATTTTGCATTCATTATTCCCTACTTAAATCACTCTTTTTAAAAGAGGAATAACTTATTTCCTCCTCTTGTCACTAGAGAAATTAAAGGGTACACCATTAAGAAGAGTGCTTATCTAACAAAAAGACACACCAGTCAGATTTAGAAAAATGGCACAGATTAAAATTGCCTAAAAGGGAGAGCAAAAATAGGAATCTGTATCTCCAAATATCTCCACTCACTGCTAAGATCAATAACTTCTAGAGTTAAATCTCCACACTGAAAACTCCTAAGAGAAAAAATAAAATAAAATAAAATAAAATAAAATAAAATAAAATAAAATAAAATAAAATAAAATAAAATAATAACAATTCTTTTTGATTGTGCAATGATGAGCTACCCTTGCATAAAAAGCTAAAATGTGTTTAACATGTGGGTGATGCAAGATAGCCGCCTTCTTACCTGACAATAACAGGGACATTTGTTCTAGGAAGACCAGCAGTCTTGGTCTCATCCCATCAGTTGCAGGAACACAATGAAATATGGTACCAGAAGAGTGCAACACTGGCAGGGCTATTATTGCAGACCAGCTTAACGCAACCTTAGCAAACATCAGCGAGGATGCATGTTGGCCATCCCCAGCTGAGGGCTGGGAACTTGCAAAAGTGCCCGAGTCTCAATTCTCAATTTACAGATTCATCATACTAACAGATGTGCAAGGGCTCTTAGTTTAAACCTGACTTAACATTCTTCTCAAGGGAACAATGAGGTTTAAAAGAAAAAAAAATTAAAAAATCATATACTGACACTGACAGAAGCATCTGCCAATTTCCACTCGGCTTACTTTTTCATTTTGCAAGAGTTACATTATAGGCTTCAAAAATAAACGCTTTAAGTTATAAACACAGGTGAGGAATATCAATGGCAAAATGACTGAAAAAATCTAACTAAAGCAAAAAATAATTCATGCAAAGTTAATGCTGGGATTGATTAAGGAGGTATCGAGGAGGCATTGGGGAGGCAAGGACAATCCCCAGACAAGGACTGTATATCTCGAAACAAGACACTGGAACTCATGATAAGGAAGCGGCAGACGGACAGAGAAACAAATGTAAGGACTATAAATCTCGAAACTGGACATTGGAATTCATTATAAAGATACAACAAATGGAAGAATTAGCAACAACCAGCTCTTGCAATTAAGAAACATGCCAACTCAGCAGATTCCTGACCAAAGGTGAAACGTACACTGTGAGGAAGACTCGGAGTCTTCCTCCCAAAGACCCCTGCCCATGTCCCAAAAACCCCTGCCCACAATTCTTGGGAGGCTCTACGCAGGCGCAAGGTACCAAAAGGCTAATTAGCATGAGAAGCGAGGGAAGGCGGGGATAGGTAATGAATATGTATAGGTGCTTGTAGAATATTGATAGATTGATTGTATAAATTCAAGACTGCTTTCCGCTTTGGGTATGCACGATAGGTGGAGAGATCCCCCGTGCATCCAGCGCTGCAATAAAGAATATACCACTTACGGAAATTTTGGCTTTGATCTTTAAATCAGGATATTTTATAATGTATTTGGCATGGAGGATTCAAACAAATCAAAGTAACAAACTTAATATTTGCTTGTCCAGCAACAACACCTCCTAACAACAAAATGAGTTTAAATTTTGGCTAAATACCTAATAAAGGAGTTGTTAGCTTTGGTACTTTAATGCACTGGCTGTTAAGAAAGCAAGTCAACACATCTAAAATGGAATTCCAATGTGTGCAGGAGGCTCTGCTACAAGTCAAACTCATAACTTGGTAAAGGTGGGAATTAAACATGCCTCAAATACCAGCTCTCTGATTTCATATTCATTCAATAATCTTTTCTAGTCCTATTCTATCAAAGAACAATCCTTAAATCTCTGTGTAAAGTTGCCAAAAATAGACTCCTTAGCAACATTTCTAATACACTTAGGGGCATTTCTGTGCTATAGAAGAATTCAATTTCTGATTTCCACAATATTTTCAAGTGTGACACCGTAATGCCTCTTATTATATATATGTGGCTTACCATCAAGACCTACATTTTCCACACAATGTATCTCCAATTGCTGACTCCGACTACCTCTTTTATCATTACTGGCATCAACAGAACCAAGGTAGATACGTGAAAGCAAGTAGGTACTTAAGTGGCACCCTACATAAAGATGGTCTTCTGAATCTAGATTTACGTTTGCCAGAAGAACAGGCTTTTTTATAACTGGGAGAATGGGAGTAAGTAGGGCATTTACAGAAGAATCAGCTAACACTTGTGGCACCGTGTTTTGATCATGTCTTCTCCCTCCCTCTGTAATCTCCATTAGGCTCATTGAAACTCTGCCATCAGTGAGGCAATCTCAGACATCTAGAGGTGCTACTCAGAAACCTAAACATGTACAGACCCCACGTTTAGTAATGACTAAGAACAGTGTTTCCTGGGTATTCAGATCAGCATACACCCAAGAAAAGTCTTCTTCAAGTCTAAGTTATCAAGGGAAAAAAATAAAACATAAAATAACATAAAATAACATAAAATAACATAAAATAACATAATAAAATAAAATAACATAAAATAACATAAAATAAAATAAAATAAAATAAAATAAAATAAAATAAAATAAAATAAAATAAAATAAAATAAAATAAAATAAAATAAAATAAAATAAAATAAAATAAAATAAAATAAAATAAAATAAAATAAAATAAAATCAACTGTGACCAAATTAGGAAAACAAACCCAAAAATCCAGCACATTTTCACTGCTGTTCCTTGAGTCAGAACATCTGTTATAAGAGTGGTGAGTTCAGCAGCCATGCTTACATGGGCTTCATCACTCACTCTTAAATTATCAACTAAGCACAGCTGGATTATGCATACATATCTCTGTAAAGCTTTACAAATTTTCCAGAATTGTACTTTTGTCATGGACCTCTGGTGGTAGCTCACATGCCATCATTCACATGGCCATTAAAACAGACCAGTAGAGACCAAGAAAAGCCCATTGACTTTTGAATATGCCATAACTCCCTTTGGCATCCTGTGTGGAAAAAGCATGCAAGCACCAATGGATGAATAACTATTTGAGCAGTCATTCACTCATCAGCATGCATTTCATATTTGCTCCCAGCCTCACTGCTATACTCCTGCAGTCCTAATTATGCAGACTACCCTACCCTGAAATTAAACTTTCCCAACTGTTACATTAATATTAAGATTCACATCTAGGAATGATATACCCAAAATGAAGCTAATTAGGTCAAATTAAAAAACAAGACTCGTTTCAGAATGATTGGGCTCATCTTTCAGAAGACATGTCACTCAATAGGCTTTCAATCAAGTTTTGTGGAGCACATTTGTGAAGAGATTATTTAAGCAAACCACCATCGAGTTCCACTGATATTTTTTTTGGGCTTTAACACAAATTATATACAAAAGCAAAAGCAGGTATTAAGAAATGACTTCCATTTTCCTCAAACCTTCTAAAGAGCCCACACAGAAAAAGGAGATCAAAATTGAAAGGGCTGAAATAAAAAGCTCAAAGCTTGCCTGTCCAACCACTGCTAGAAGCAGGAATGAGACTTCTGAAAAAAAGTCTTAAGCCACAAGCACAGCTGACCACCAACTGCCTGACCTACCGAGTTGAACAAGGAACTAGAATTGACTCTTCTAAGCCAAGGATCATAACTGCTCCTTCTCTCAGTCTAAGATCTTCTATTTGTCCTATTTTTTTCCCATTGCTACAAAAAGCTGAAGAACAGAGTGCAACAAGGGACTTGCTACTTCTCAGCAGATCCTTTCTACACCCCAGGAGTAGAAACTACACCCCTGCCTTTTCTTCCATTTGAGTCTTTTAAATCCCTCTGTCCCATGCTCACCAAGATCCCTACGCATATTGCAAGTCTGACTCTCGTCCTGTAACATCACACCCAGCCTGCACAAAGACAGGGCTCTAGTGACGTAGTTTTTGAGGCATAACCAAATCCGCTAAGCAATATGCAACTTTTTTAAGCTAAAAAGTGATTTTTCCCATTTACTGTATGCCAGTTAGGCAAACACAGACAGAAGGAATTTTCTGACTATTTCTCTGTATTTACACAAAACTTTCAACTAGCATGGTAAATCAAAACTTTATCAACTGTTAGTCATTTTCATGCCTCTGTACAGTATCATCTTACTCCACTGAATACAGGTGAATACTACTGAGTTCTTCCAACAACAAGTTTCTCATTTTCCAAAATTTCAAGACAATGGTGTATGTACCTTGTCAAGGTTTCTTGCTGTACAGGTTTTTACAACTACCAAAGGTATATTTGTTCAAAAATATTTCCTTGGGTTATAACAAAGGTACTATATCAGCACAGTAAGGATGCAATAAGAAGCGCCACTATATCGCTACCTTCTTGGATGTGTGAAACAGGGTAAGGAAGCAATTACCTGCACTACCAGTCAGTAATCCCTCTGACCCATCTCTGCTGGAGACTTCACCAGAGCAGCAGTGAGCCTAACTAAGAAAGAGACAAAAACAGCCATCTGAAAGAGCTGGCTGGCCAGGAGAGAATTCATGTGGTTACCAGGCTATTAGGCTCCCAACAGGAGATGGACAGGCAATTTCATCATTCTCAGCCTTGCATGAAAAGAAACAAACAAACAAACAAACCACCCTCCAGAAATGATACATTGCCATTTGATTCTAGAACTGCAGCTTTCTACAGTAAGCGGTCCTTCCTACTGCTGTTAATTTGTCTATTATTTTTTTATGTCCTCTTTAAGCTACTGAGAGGTGTCAGTGCTTTTATCTCACAGAAACATTTCCAAGCAGGCTTAGATCCTTTTATACAAAAAGGAATACCTGTAAAGAATAAAGGTTAGTTAAAATTCTTCTAATTCGGGTTTCCTTTGCGACTCTTCTGAGTCATTTATGTTTGAAAATCTGTGCGGATGCTTCTCACTGGAACACTCTTTGCACAAAGCAGAGCAGAACTCCATCACTTATAATAGAGGTCACAACCTTAAAACTGGTGCATTAAGGATAAAATTCCCTTCATCAATGGCTCAGGAGACAGGGCTGTCTTGGGGTCTGGCCAAAGGGGTCAGAGAATGAACTCCTGCAGGATCTATAGACCATGTGTACTCTACATTCAAAGCACATTTATTTGCCCATGACACTTCTGACCTAAGGAAAGCAGCAAGTGCATAAGAATAAGAGAGAAACACCCAAGGCAGTACACTGCACCACGTTGTCTATGACTTCTATGACTTCTGCCCACACCTTAAGCTCCTCTTTTTTTTTTTTTTTTTTGGAAAGGAGGCAAAACCTTCCTTTCCAAAGATTCAGGTATGACTTTTGTGGTGGATGGAGGCACTAAAGCACAGGAGCCTGCTTCACTTCCCTCCGACCAGCATGGCAGGGGGTGACAGCCATCAGCTTTCCCTTCCCCATTTCCCAGCTTTTTTCCCTCAGCTCTTCACTACTGTGTTTCTTTGCTCCCTCTGCTCCTCTTACACATTCACTTCATTACTGTGTGAACTTGATGGCATCCAGCCCACTGCCTTTGCACGGGCCTAAAATAAGACAGCAAGAGGTTCTGGCTGTAGCAGTTGCTGCTCTTTTGTGTAGAGCAACACATGCAATTGATTTTCTGTCAGGCAACTGTTGTTTCTGATGGCACTTTACACACTCGGTGTCCCAGGGCCAAGCAAGTTCCTTTGGCAATAAACACATCTCAGCGTTTCACTCCATGTTCTAGTGCCTTCCCCTGTGTCATTAACAGCATGCTGCCATGTACTACAGCAGTCTGCAGCCCTTTCTGGTCTTAATCATCGTAGCAAAGCAACCCAACTCCTCGTTCTAGCTTCAGCACACCCCGTGCCGTACCACCCGAGGGCACAGACCCAACCAAGCTGTGTCCTCAGGTGCCCAAGTCATGGCAGTAAGGAGTGCAGCAAACCGCCAGTACCAGAGCAGGCTCTGGTTGGGGACAGTGCACTGCGCTGCCCTTCCTTGATGGCCCATGAGTTGTGACCCACATTTGTATGTCGTTCTGGAGCACAGACCAGCAGGCAATTCAGTGCACAAACACCTCCACGGGGGTGTGAGATGCAGCTGCAGCCTGGCAGAGCCGTGAGGACCCAGACACCCCAGCAGATGCTTGCTTATGGGCAAGGCAGGGACTGGAGCAGTGGTGGGAGAGTAGGGAATGCAGGGAGTAGCATTTGTTCTGAGGGACAAGGGCCTCTCAAGGCTGTCTGTCAAGGGGAGGAGGGAGAGGAGAAAGCCTCAGCTCTTTTTTTTTTTTTTTTTATCATCCACAGCTTTAAAAACAAAACTAACTGATACAACATTTTTGCACATTCATCAGCTCCAATAGTATGTATTTACTTTAAATAAATATATGCCCATATCTTTACTGGTAGCCAACTTTTCATCTTCCTTTTGAGTGATATTTCTGGTTCAAAGGGTATTCCCAAGCACAGGAAAAGACGTGAATTATTTCAAAATAGGAGGTTATATTTGCATACCTTTAAATACATGAAATAACTGTTTTTCCTGATGTAAGTATATATATATATGTGCACACATTGCAATTATATTTTTATAAAGTCCTTTAATTATTTGAATTCTTTAAAGACCTTTGAAAATGGTAAAGAAATGGAATGATCATTACAGGATTTTAATTTTTTATTCAAGTTTAAAGATAGATGATGTCAAATGCCAAATGGTCAACCCGGTCTGCATCAATTTAAAGAAAATAAATAAATAAATAAACCCAAATTTCCAGGCAACCGTATAAATAGTTCTGATAGAAACTTAAAGAAATCCCTCTGAAGGTTTCACCCTCCCTACTGCTTCTTTCAGTCTTTCTCATGCATGTTTAATTTATGCAGTGATGGATATCCTGACAGATAGAAGCTGCATTGTAGACATGGAGATAAAATAATCCCTAAGTGAGAAGAACCAGTTTGGTCATAGTAACACTATACTCAGCACTGTGTATATACTCACACTGAATTTGTGGCTGGTAGACTCCCAATTGTTGACCTTCTATCTATCTGAAAAGCATTTTTTGCAATAACTCAACATTTAGCCCTACACCATAGTGTAAGATCCCAGATCCTCTCAACAGCTATTCTTTGTGGAACGCTGAAAGCACTTGGTTTTTACTGAAGCCCATCAGCCCTGATTTCCTCAGCTCCTTGCAAGATGCACTCTGTACTCAGTGCAGGAATCCATAAAGATCCTTTCTTATGGCACAGAATACTGGGTCCCAGCTGCAGGCACCATGTAGAAGTATCTGTGCTTGAAGTAGAAACTGTGTTTTCTGGAAACAAAGCACACTTCTGATTCAACTAGCCATACCAAAATGAGATTCATGAAGTTCTGCCCCAAGCAAAGAATACAAGGGAGAATAAATGCACATGACAACAATCATTCTCCTCACTCAATGAGCTGCCAAAAAGCTCATTTGAGATGACAGCAGTAAGGGCAAATTAAGGCTCCACACAGATCGAATAGGTGTCTGCAATATACTTGTGTGTATTTAAAATAAATCTCTTCTTTTTATGCTCTTTGTTCAACTACATTATCAAAAAGAGGTTTAACATACAAGCTTATGGGACTACTAAAGAAGTGGATTTCTGAATGTATTCCTAACAAAACACACTCTAGAAAGCATTAATCTATGAATTGTGACAACCTTGGACAAAATGGATTTTTAATAGAATATAATGTAAATTGTTTCTAACATTGTGATAAGGATTTTTTTTTAAGTAATGCACAGAAAAGGCATGATGCACTCTGCATGAAAGGAGGAAAGGTCTTAATTTAAAACATTTTAATGAGCACACAATCTGAGTAGGAAAATGCGAGAAAGAGATGAAAAACTCACGATAACACTGTAGAGGGGAAAAGGAGAAAGATTAGGTAAGTAAGCAAATTTGAAAAGGCTCCCACCGATAAGAGTGGCTAAAGGACGCTGATGGACGACAAACACATGCGAGCCCAGCGCAGCTGATCTCCCAGCAGGTGGTGTCTGTTGGTGGCTCTTATCAGTCACATGCTGGGGAAGAAAGAGCAATCAAAGTGCAAAGCAGTAGAGAACAGACCTCTGTGCTAAAGGCAACGAGGATAGTCAGAGATTTTGGTGAACACAGCTGTGGCTTGTCAGAGTTTATAATTTTTGCCGAACCTGCTGGAGCTGCATGAGGTGGCTGGGGCTTTTGGCTCTGCTGCAAGGCTCAAGGGAGGTTGCAGAACTGTGGAATATTTGGCAATCTTGTAGAGAAAACTATGTGGGCTCAGAGGCCTTAGTTCTGGCTTTGGCACTTCTCTGCCAGTGTAATGTTGGGCGAGTCAGCAGACCTGAAATGACTTCCAGGAGAGAAAAATCTGGCTCCCCTGAGGTAGGAACAATTCTGTTTACTAATAATAACTTCTGCTCTGCAATGAAAGAGATTGATCCTGCACTCGCACTCATACATAAACTGCCTTTAATGAAGCTCCTTGAATTACTCAGAGGAGCAGATGAATCAGGTCTAGTGACAGTTTTGCCACATTGACCTTAACAGAAGTTCAAGTCTGCTCATTCAAATAGAGCAGCAGAAACCCCACATAAATACTTAACGTCCTTTGAAAGAAACAAGAAGCCACCCCTATGACCAAAAAGGCAAATTAAAGTGAAGATCAAAGCTAAATATTTACTCTAAGCACTACAGTATTTGCAAATCTGGAAATGATCTTTCAGCAGTTTTCATTTGCATACTTCAATTAATCCAAAAATATTAAAACTAATCTCACAACAGAAAGGGTCAAAGTATTAATTAACTTGAGATTCATTGCTTTTGTGCAGTTTAACAGTTCAACACAAAGCAAAAATCAGTTTTAAGAAAAAGTAAGTTAGTGTGACAGGTATAGTTTCATGAGTTAGTGAAACTACCTACAAGGCAATAGTTTCAGTACTCTCCCTGTTTTTTGTCTTACTTTACTAAATAGTTACTGAGTTTTGATAAGCAAACAATCTTAAGTCTTCCTTTATCCTCAGAGTTTCACTTTCAAATTGATGCCTTTCCCCCATATTCTAAACAGAACAGAGGTTACAACTGCTTTAGCAAGATGCCTGAATGCCATGTTAAGCAGAGAGCAAGTACTGCACCACCACCTCAATATCAGCTATCTAAGGTTGAGATTTCACTGCTGGAGCCATCATGTGTCAATTCATAGCTCCAGGACAAGTGTGGTAGCTTCCTTGGAGCCACTAGTCTCTGCTAGCTGAGCTCTTCTCCCACACAAAGGTTCTTTACTGGCTTTCAGAATTGGGAAATCTTGCTAAAAGACAAAGAATTTGGAGACAAAGCATACAGAGCCTAAACCAGCTGCCAGAGCTTTGCTCTACCATTACAGGAGCCCATGAAAACCCAGCAAAAAAAAAATAAAATGATAAGAGGTGGACATAATTTTCTACATTACAAATTCAGACTTGCAACTTTGACAAAAGTGTTTAGGAAACAAGAGGGAACTTTTCTTACTTTTTTTTTTTTTCCTTTTAAATGGGGAGGAAGTGTGTGTGAAACAGGCAATGAACTGAAATGTTTGTCTGACATTTCATGCCAGAAAGCTCTGTAAAACTTGACTTAACCAGAGACCGAGAACGTAGGAACCACCTCCCCTCACTTCATGTGTTTACAGTGCAAGTGCTGTGTCCAGCTCAGTCACCTCCACTCTCTACATCTTTACTGGAGAGAAACAGGCACTTTCTGCTTGCTATTATTGGTCCTGTTTTACACATCCAACAGGACTCTCACCTTAACAGTACTCTTTCTGTTGCTAGAAAGCATGGTAAATAGTCTTCACCTCAACACGTGTACTGCAGATACCCAGAGCTTGCTGGGATTCATTTGTTCTTCAAATACAGCTTCAGGAATCAAATAGAGTAAATGCCCTTTGCACTCCAAGCCTTTGGCAACAATCTTCCTAGATCTAAACAATGGCTAACAAACATTTTTCTCCCTTAAAGGAGCTTTCACAAAAGGATGGATGCAGAAGACTCCTCAAATCAAAGTTTTGACATAAAGTTTTATGCTTTTCTAATTATGATACAATTACATGTTAAATGCGTACAGAGTGTACTTAAATGTACAGTAACTGCATGATAATGGAGAGAAATTGTTTGTGCTGTCAAATACATAATTCTGACTAACAACATAAATTTCTCGTTACCTTTGATACAGTTGGTGGGAGCATTACCACAATAAACATACATGGCATTCATGAGATAGTTCATAGACACTCATAGGTGTTTTGCAGCAGTAATGAATAACACTTAATAGCTATTACTTTTATAGCTTTCAAATAAAGGAGACAGCATTGTCCTATAATTATTCTCCATATTTCTCTATTTTAATCCATCTCTCTCTGTTGGCTTTTTGTCAACAGGAATTCTCCTGTTGCCCTGAAGGCACAAGAAAAGCAAACTTGAGCCAGGACTAGTTGTCTGCCTCCAGTATAATTAGATCAAGTGAAACAAAAGGAAAAAAAGCTCTAATCACATCACCTATAGCTTTTCCAACAAAGATGAGGAGGAGCAAATGCTGCTGTTAAAAGAGAAATACCACCCCTTAAAGAATTTACTGTGTCTCTCACAATTATTGTGTCTCAGCATTTCAGCAAGAGTTAATGTGCAAAAGAGCTTGCTGGCTTACCTGCTTTCTGGGTCTGGGTCGTTGTGCACACAGGTGATTGTGGCAGTGGTCCTTGCACTATCCGTCTCTTCTTGAACCCCCCACTGGTCTGCATCACTGACTCTGATGTCCATGATCTTCACGCCTGGGGCTGTCCTAATTCTGTGGGGGAACAATAGGGACTGCTTTAGTTACAGACCCCATACAAATAAATCCAGAGAGGTAAACACAGAAGATGAAAGAGGAAATATTCCTTCTTGCATTAGTAATACACTGATACATTGCAACTCTAAGTCATTCTGCTTTAAAAATATAAAATAGGTCCAATTACTTTAAAGAAATGAAGTATGAGTTTCATTATATGCAAAGCTAGTTAATTTTCAGTTCGAACAATGTGGAAAGAATAAGGATGCTTTCTGCTTCAGTGGCACCAGTTTGATATAAATGAAACAGATGTGACTAAGCATAAGTTGATTAATTTGTTGTGTCTGTCCTGCAGTTTAAGATGGAGGATAAGAGCACTGTGATATAAAGTAGATTCTCCTGCTCAGAAACCTTTGGGAGTAAGGTGCCTCTTAATATTAGGGTGATCTGCAAGGAAAAAATATGTTCCACTGTTCAAAGACCATAATGAAGGAAGAAGAGGGAAAGAATGTTATCATACACCCTGGACAGAGGGATGAAAATAATTATGTCATTCCACTGGGATCTATCAAACAGTGCCTACAAAACTTGCTGCTGAAAACACTATGATGCTGACGTGAAAAACCTTGATTTCCTAAGCACAGGTAGAGATAAAAGCAGTACCTTTTTTTGCCATTTGCTTAAAAAAAAAAGAAAAAAAAAAAAAAGAAAGAAAGAAAAAAAAAAAAAAGAAACCTTCATGCTCCAGTGGGGCTCTGCATTAGGAACAGATTGCCAGGGAATAGAAAACAAACTGCTTTTAATAGCAGAAACTTAATTTGTGCAGCTTGACTCCTGAAACAAGCCTGGGATTTCGACAGGAGTGCTGCAAATATGCCTGGAGAACAATTAGGCTGAAAGCAACTGCTGTAGCGCCACATTCACCACTACTGTGACTTAATTAATTAAAAGCAAATCCAAGAGAGGCCTCTTAGTGGTATGGTGGAATGAAACAGCACTGCTGTGACGTGGAGTGTTACTTAACAGTGAGTTGTGATGGATTTGCCCCAATGCCTCATGGCCAGTCAGTGCTCACATTACAATGTTAACAATATCCTATGAGCTCTAGCTGAGTTCATGGTCTGGGATCAAAAACTTCATGACTTGACTTGATGGGTTGTACTGGGTCTGGCTGGAATGTTAACTTTCCCAGCAGCAGCCCATACAGTGCTGTGCTCTGCACTTGTAGCTGGAACAGCAGTGTTATCACACCAGTGTTGTGTCTACTGCTGAGCAGCAGTGGCTCAGCATTGGGCCTCTCTCTAATCCTCCTAGGGGATGGGCAAAAAGTTAGAAGAGAAACATCACCAGGGCAGCTGACCTAAACCAATCAAAGGGATATTCCATACCATGTGATGTCACACTCAGCAATAAAAGGTGGAAACAGGAAGAAGAGGGGAGGGGTGGGCTCTTGTTGTAAAAACATCGGTCTTCCTCCCTAACACCGGCTACGTGCATTGAGGCCCTGCTTCAATGACATGGTCAATCATCGCTCATTTGTGGGAAGTAGAGAGTAATTTATTTCCTCTGCACTTCCATATAGCTTTCATTTATTTTGTTTGTTTGTTTTCCTCTCTTCTTTTTATTTTCCCTTTTCCCCTCCCTTTTCCCCTTTCCCTTTTTATTTCCCCTTAGTTAAATTGTTTAGTTCATGGTAGTCTTTATTTAATTATTATAATTATTTCCCTTTAATTAAATTATCCTTATCTCAACCCGTGAGTTGTTCATTGCTTTGCTTCTCCCCCTCCTCATCTAAAGGAGGGGGAGTGAGAGAGCAGTTGTGGGGTTTAGCTGCCCAGCACAGTAAAACCACCACATGGGTGTACTTTTCCTCTGAGAAGGAATTAATTCATCCTTCTTTTATGATGTCCTTACTTTTCCCTGTAAGGCTTTACTGACTTGACTGACCAAATTCATGCCTAGCATAACCAATCTGATGAAAAACATTTCCTGTAAGGAGAGAATTTTGATATTTTTCTATTTGTTTCCTTTCTAATTGTTTCCTTTGGATGTCCACAGACATCTGTATTTCCAAACAACATGTCTCAAAGTTTACATGCCTGATTTGTATCATCTCCTCTTTTTTTCACAAGAACGTTCATTTATTTTGTAGTAATTACACTGGACCAAATCATTCCTGCAAAACACCTCCATAGCTTCATTTCAAACTGACTTGTAGCTTACATGAGAGACAGAATTAGGCCTTCAGCAATGGATTTAATCTTTTTTTTTTTCCTTTAGACTTAGTCAACCAGTTTTGAAAAAAAAAAAATAAATTAAAAAATCCTATTTTAATCTTCTCTCTCCCAGACAAAACTATGTATTTTTAACAAATTTGCCTCACCACCACCTCCTCAATTTCCCAATTTTTTCTTGACAACATTCCTGGAAGCCTCTAACCTGACTTTTCACCCAAGACAAGGCCCTCATTAATTAACAGTTCACTGAAGGGCAGGAGATGCATAGGGGAGTGGGAGGAGGAGGGCAGGACAGCTGGATTTCACCCATGATTTCAGGATTCATCAGCGTTTTCCCATCTGTCAGAAGCCTGTTGTGTCCTCCTACGCAGCTCTTGCACTACAGATATCCTTGCTCTGCAGCATTTACTTTCCTGCAGCCCGACCTGAGCGTGGCAGTCAGCTCACTCTGGTGAGGTTGCAGCGCAGCGAGGTGCAAGCCTGAGGCACGCTGGAGCACACGGAATCCCTGCCCTCTGTCACAAGCTAAAGCTACTCCTCCTCTTCACCCCCATCAGCAGTCCCACACAGAGCAGGTTGAGGATGCAGAAGCTTCAAATATCCACATGCCTGGCTGTTCCCAACCTCTCCAGACATGCTGCACCCCAAAACGCTGGCCAACCCTCTTGGGCCAACCCTTCAGCCATGCCTGCTCCCTCAGCCAGGGAGCTTTGCTCTTCCTTCACGTGTCTAAATACAGTTCCAAGATGCTTTTTGCCTATCTGGGCAGCAGCTGGATCCCTCCCAATGCCTGACCTGCTGGCTCACTGCTCGGCTTCTCCTTTGGGGCCCTGTCCCTTCTGAGGTGGCCTTCTGGCTTGAAGCAATGCCGTCTTGTTGACTGTGCCTACAGCTTTCTCTTGCCACCTATCTATATTCTGTCTTGCTGGGTTAGCATCAAGTGAACATCACATACACTGCTTCCCAGCTATATTTTCCAAAAACGTCTCAGAATGCTGCATTTTAGGAAAATTTCCAGTCTAATCCCCTGCAATGCATCTGCTCTAGTGGGCTGAGACAAGATGTCATTTTGCATTTTTGGATATCAGTACAGCCAGAAAGGCTGAAAGAAGGAAGAAAGTCAATTCAGCTTCTCACTTAGGAAAAGTCAAGAAATTCAAATCAAACAGCCTACATATGGAAGGTTTGAGCCTACTATTCCTTGGATAAGTGATTCATATCTTTAAATCTGCCCCCAAACTCCACAGGCACAAAAAATGTTTTAAGCATTGGTTACTCAGGGTATGAAAAAATAATAGGAAATTCCTACCAGATCTGACATGAATTGGAGAAAAGAGGGTGAATGTGTAGTGTGAGAGCACAAGCGCAGGGTTTATTGCCCTTGCCCTGTGCCAGGCTTCAATTATAAGCTTGGGTGGATCATTTAGTTTTCTTACACCTCCCTTCCCCATATATGAAATATGGGGAAGTGCTGCTCTTCCAGCTCCTAGGGAGTGTGAGGATAAATAGAATGGTTTGGAAAAAAAAATATCTGATGCCCTTTCAATTTGCTGCCTGACAAAAATTCTGCCATCTCTGGGTTTGAAAACATGGAGAAAATTTCCTTAAGTATTTCGCAGAAGCATGATCAAAGAAGCAACAGCTACCACTATGATGACTTAATTCATTTTTTATAAAATTAAAGATAATTGTGGAATGAAAAAAAAAAAATTTGAAAAAAAAAGAGACAAAACATCAGCCAACTGGAAATTTCACAAAACAGACATTCCATTTTGACACAATAATTTCTTTCTGAAAAACAGAGTTTTCAGGCAGAAAACAGTCCTGTTAAAAAGTGGTTGCCCACCTTTAAAACATTAAAGGTGGCACGTTGTGGCACTTTGCTAAGGCGATTAGCAGAGATGCAAATGAGACAGGAATACTGAATGAGGTCATGTAAAGTCAGCCTGCAACAGCCCCTCCAAAGCTACAGCCTATATTCACAGCCTGAATCACAAATGGGGTGACCACTTTATTCATGGTATTGTCATCTCATGGGTAGAGGAAGCCCAAGAGAAACCTGACATCCTCAAGCACTGCCTTCTGTGACATGTATACCCATAAGATCTTAAGAAAAGGTAGCTGGTGGGTAGAGGGGAAAAGTGTCAAAGCTGTTTGGAACAGGGACCTAATGAAGCAACTGCTTCATGAGGAATTCTGCCCTCTTCTCCAGCTATAAACAGAGCAAGCTCCTTTCAATTCAGACTGCAGAATACAGTTGGTATCCCTGGCAGAGTTTTTTCCCCGAACAGTGTGTCCTCCATTTACTGTGGAATATAACAAAGCTGGAAACATGATAGACAGAATGAAGCAGGCAAGCAGAAGCATCCTCAGCCTGACAACTTGGACCAACCAGAAACTATTTTAAAATGCAATCCCAGCCTTAAATGTATGCGACCTCACGAATTCAACAGCTCTAAATCTCTTCTCTCACCTATTACAACAACAGGAAAGGAGAAGGTATGAGTAATCACCAGGGCTGGGCAGCAGCATAAGGACTGCAAGAGGGATTTAAACAGATGAGCACTTAGTGGAAGCGGTGCAGGGACTTCCACTGCCTCCCAGTCATTTAGGCACAGAATCTGAAAGGGTAAATGCTTGCTTGCAACGCACCCCCAGCAACAATCCCAGCAGCAGCAACTGGGAAGTAAAATCTTGGAAAAAGAACTTTAAAATAGAAATAGAAGGAAAAGATAGTCAGGAAATAAAACCGGAATGTGTTCGCAGCAGATGGAACATGCTCAAAATGATGGGAAAGAAGACTTTCAGAGCTATTTTAGAAATCCTCTCATCTCCCCCCCAACCCATCATGGGGAAAAACATGATCTGAGCTAAATTCACTTTCAATGACATACTAATAACGGTTATGATAATAAATTTCATTTGTCATTTCTAAGCATTTCTGTATTCAACCCTTCAACACATATTTTTAGCCCAATTAAAAATAAAATCATTATCCCTCCCTTACAGGAAATCCAAGCTGTAGACCAGTTTAGTTAACTTGCCTAAAATTAAACAGCCTCTGCAAAGCCAGAATGAGCACCAATACATCCTGATTCCCAGGCTGACACTTTGGCTAGACACCCCTACCCATCTTTAGGATCAAACTAGAGCTGAGTAATTCCAGACCCTCACAGAGCATTTTACATATTTGAAGAATTGCACAAACAGCAAGCAATTAGTTCTGAATGAGGTCCCTGGGGAGTTTCGAGTTAAAATATGTGTGTTTTAAGATACATTAAGCCAAGTGCTATAAATTAAAATAATCACCGAACTCAGGCATAACAACTGAGAACTTTTGGAGTTGGGGGTGAGACAGACAACTGTTTCCATACAGGAATGGAACTGAGGCAGCCCTCCCTGTACAGGGGTAGGAACCAATTGGAGTTTGTGGGGGCATAGAAGAAAGTGATGCAGAGCTGCAGCATCAGCTCTGCATCAGGGTGCAACGATCAGAGCTCATTGTTGTGAGTGAACAGAAAGCAGAGTGGTTTGGGAAGCACTTTTGGGGCAGAAGGAAGGCCGAGGTAGGGCCAGAGCTTCCCCAAAGGAAGCACCCCCATCTCCTCCATGTCCTTCCCAGGCGGAATTCTTCACGGGTTGATCCAGATATTTGAGGAAAATGAGGCAACATAGCCAAAAGTGACCTAGAAAACATGTGCCAGAACCAGGATTTACACCTTCATTTCAACTCCTTCAGCACAAAACCATCCAGCTCCCTCCTGGCCCTGCCTGAGACCCGCTACACACCGCAGCACCCGGCCATGCAGGCCCAGGCAGCTGGAGCGCGAGTGCAGTGCTTTTGAGGTCAGCCAGGACCAGCAGTCAGGCCCTCAATCTTCACAAGCTAAGCAATTGTTTATTTTCTGAAGTATTTTTCCAAGAACTTTATCTCCTCTTTTGTATTTTAAGAGACTTATCACAGATTTACGTTCAAACTGCTCCCCCATCAAACAAGCCTTAAAATAGCAGCACTCGGCCAGCTGTGTTTGTTCCAACAATTGTGTATTAATGTCGCTACAAGTAAAGCTATATAAGTATATACAATAAAATACACATCAAAATACACAAAGATCCTGTGATAAACCAAGCCCTTCCCAAAAGGTCAGGAGTGTAGAAGCACAAACAATATGCTTTTCTGTCACGAGTGAAGCAGTCCGCCTGCGAAGCTTGTCGGAGAGGCACAGGTAGATGGCAGGCAGATGGTGATGGGGAAGAGAGGGCAGTGCAACAACCAAAAGGAAACACTCCAAAAAGGTTTCAAAAATGACATCAGGGTGACTTCTGAAAAAACGGACTCCACAATCAGTAAGATTATAAAGTAGGTATGTTTATTCAGTGCTGGACAGCACAAGGGGTAGTCCTGCCAAAGTTGTGTGCACCTGACATGGCAACTTGCCATGGTTATATGCAGCAAAGAGTTACATATGCATGAAGTTTCACAATACACCTATACATATTCATAACCTGTCCCCACTTCATATTAAAATTAGTTCCAAGGAGTCATTTCCATAAACTCCTCCTATCTGCACTTGCGCAGCGTATTCTGATGGTGGTTGTCAG
This sequence comes from Anas platyrhynchos, assembly GCF_047663525.1. Lineage (NCBI taxonomy): Eukaryota > Metazoa > Chordata > Aves > Anseriformes > Anatidae > Anas > Anas platyrhynchos. The sequence goes on from NC_092602.1 coordinate 15,052,634, forward strand.
GGGTCATGAGGATGAAGATTGATGACTCTCCCTCGTCACCACTAGTTGACCTCTTGTCTTTGTGCAGACTCAGTTTCAGTTGCTCCTTGGCTCTTGTCCATCCACAGGACCAGTTTCTACCAGTTTCTTAAGATAGGCTCACACTCTTATTAGGAGACTGACCTTGGTAAGGGGCCCAAGGCTTCTTGCTTTAGTTAATTTGAACAATGCACCATAGTTAGCAAAGACACTAAGTAGCATTCTAGTTTAATGCCATCAGCACTCTATCTCTACTTGATAAGATTCTCCTAACTCCCCCTCTCAGTCCCCCCTTTTCTAAAAAGTTAGTAAATTCTTTTATTGTATTCTCCTAATTCCCTCTCTCAAGGGAGGTTAAAAGCTTTACGTGACCCTGGTACAAATCCACTGGCAATAGGTATGACCAGTGAAACAAAGTGGGAACTGATGGTGGGACAAAAAAAGCACATTTGCCCTCAGGGATAAAGAAAGCTCAGAACAGATGGAAGCAGCAGCTTCCCCAGTCAGCTAGAGTTTTCCTTATGAAATGACCTCCGCATTTCATTCCAGCTAAAACCTACTCCAGTGGCTGCCCCTTCATTGCAAGTCCAATGCATATATTGACCCAAATTCATTTTAAAAACAGGGCGTGGACTTGCTGTGCTCTGCCTGACTTGGCCCTGTTGCCCCGAAAGCCCTCCCCACTGCAGGGCCAACGCTTTCTCAGCCACCACCCACCCCATGGAAATGCCTCTGGCAGCCTCAGAACTCTCTCACCTTGACACCACATCAGGAAATTTGCCTTTTCCTTGCCAGTATACCTCAGTTTCTCTCAGTATCTGCTATTTTTATATAACCTTTTGTAACTGTCTTATTTATCCCCATCAAATGTTTGGGGATGCAGTTTCTCTGAAAGTAGCTGTTACTGCTGTGTATCAGAATATCTCCATCCAACGGGTGCTCAAGGAATCAAAGTACAGGCCAAAGCACCAGGAAGAACAAAGCAAGAGAAAATAGCAACAGTGACCAGTGAAAGGCAAGGCAGAAGCAGAGCTGCTCAGCAGACATAGTGGCTAACAGACGAAAAAAGCCCAAAGACTCGGGGAAGAGAACGCCTTTCACAGTCATAGAGGGGATCAACGCTAAAGATTTAGAGTGATACAACTACCACTGAAGCTATCAAGCTCTTTTTGCAGCCTACGAAATGTATCAAAATATGCTAAGCATCAAGCTCACTAGCATATTGGAGTTTGAATAATTAAAAGAGTAAACAGGATTTTAATTTGGATTCTGACAGTAAAGTGCTTTCCATGTGATAAATTAACTATTAGGGAAGACAAATTAACACAATCTACCCTTGAGTATGATGGCTTATGATTTTGAGGAAGCTTTTACAGAAGCATGATCAAAATAAGACAGGATGACAAATAGGAGGTGATGTTGGGGGGAATATTTTATCAAAAATCCTCCCTCTGATCTTTGATCAAACTGTACATAAAATTTCCCTAAAAAGTACAGCAAATTTTCTCAAGAGCCACCCATTTTTCCTAAAAGCTTATAAATATTTTAGGAGAGATCCACAGCCACTCTAAATCACCAGAGATTGATGAATTTTATAGTGAATTTTTAATATTGAAAAGTTAAATTTCACATCTGTGAAGCAAAGCCAGGAAAAGGAGGAGTTGCCCCCTATTAATTTCTTCTGAAGGGAAAGATATCTTAGAAACTCTTTCCAGATGTAATACAAAACTCATAATTTCAGCAAAGAACATGGGAGCATTTCTAAAACAGTCAAACATTACCTTGTATTTCCATACCCAGTGTAGAATTTTGAATTTTTGCTAATTCTTTTTAAAGGTATTGCAGCAGAAAGTCAATTTTTCAGTTTGCTTTCTCTCTTATGTAGGTAAGTAAATAGAACTTAAAATAACAGTGGAAAGACATTCTGATTGTCTGGAAATTAAAGCTATTATTTTTAATTCTGATTTATTCCTGTCACAAACCAAACCTGTTTCTATGGGTTTGCAACACTGCTATGGAGACCTGAGAGGTTCTGAAGTCTTTACACAGTATGAGATCAAAACACCACCTCCCTCAGTGAACACTGTTTTCATCAAAATACATCGGCAGCAGAATTTTTTCCTTCAGGGAAAAAAAAGGCCACCAGGTACTGGGGCAGGAGACCTTGGATTCGATTCCATTAACTGAAGGCAGTCTGTTAATCATTTAACTGTTTGGGCAAATTCAAAATGGAAATAAGGGTATTTACTCACCTTGGTATAGAAATTCACCCCAGGAGGCAAAATATACTGCAACTGTAGCAGTTGGCCTTTTCATAATACATATAAAACTAGAAGCCACTTTTTTTTTCAGTCCACCTGAAAATGTTGTTGGCCCATTAACACACAAATTATTTTAATTATAGTATAAGCAAATGTGAGATTGAGATTGTGCTAAAACCAGGAGAACCCTGATATCCCGCTAACACAACTCCAGATATTCCTGCTGCACCTACACAGGGAAGCCTTTCAGGTCCTCTGTTCTTTGCCCGCATGGAGAGCAGCAAACGCTGAAAATCTACAAAGAGTCCACAATTCCTAATGCTTGCCTGACACTTTACACTTTCACAGTATTCAATAAACATGAAACGACTATTATTACTATTGATCAAAAGGAGAGTCTTCTTCCAACTCTAAATGATTCTTGTGCTACCCAACATCACTTTCCCATCAGTATGCACAACCCGCTCACAACCCTGCCTCCCCTGAACGAGGAGTGATATTCTCCTTTCTTCCACTGCCTCCATTCAGTTAGCTGAGTTATGATGGGCTGATCATTATTCAAAGAGCTCCAGAGTGCCTGCTCTCATGCCCTCTTAGACATCTTCAAGATTTGAAGTATGTGCCCTCTTTTCTCCAACACAACAATTTGTGTGTACCTTCTCTGTTGAGAAAAGACAGAAAGCGCTGGAGTAGTTTTCTGTAACACGCGTCTACAGAACAAAAATCAAAGCCCACTCAGTCTCTTCAACCTTTCTTTGAAAGATCTAAACCACTCAGACTATGTCCTTTACCTTGAAACCAATGTAATGCTATTAGATGAAACTGTACCTTAAAGCCTAGAAGTACAGGAGAAAATGCATTATCAAGTCTGAAGGTGTCCAAAGTATTTGAACTTGGAATTCTTGCAATCATGCAGAAACACAGCTTTGAAAACTATAATGAAAATATCAAAGTAAGTCAGAGGTTTCCTCCTGCAAAGACAAAGATACTTATAGGTTTCCTTTTATTACAAGTCTCCCTGTCAGAAATCAGCACGGCAAAAATGTTTGTAGGCTGAACAGAGTTCAGTCCTCCTAGGAGACAAACAATCTTTGTAAAGGGATCATTTTTCTACCTCTACAAGTTAAAAAAAAAAAAAAAAAAAAAAAAAAGCCCCGGAGGTCAGTGTTGCGAAGCACGGACGAAAGCATGACAGACACCAGCAGAGTCAGATCATGCTTCACCATTTTATTGCCCGAATAGCCCAACTTTTATAGTGAATTTTACAGGGGTGGACAGTGTTTCACACAAGATTATTGGTCAAAAGCACCCAGACAAACCGTTAAGAAAATAACACTACCTGCAAGAAAAGAACACCCCCTTTTGATTAGAAGTTAGGAAAACAACCCCCTTTGTGCTTAACGGTCACATAGGCCTAGTCCTTGAGGCCAGCTGCTGATAACAATATTTTCTGAGTTCCTTAATTGGGTGATGTGGGAGTCATTGCCATGGGAGCTTCTCACAGTTACTCTGGCAGCTTGGTTTGCTCAGCTACAGCAGGCCCTGAGATTTCTAAGGCCTACCCCTGGTTGCTTATGTCCACGTCCTGTATGCCAATTCCCAACAGGTCACAGTTTCTGGAAGCACCAAACAACAATAAAGTACAAACTTTCCATCCCTCTCCCTGCAAAACTAGATAATGAGCTCCATAGCATTGTCTCAGCCAGCACTGGATGGGATTTTACAGCATTTAAAATAATCCATCACTGCAGCTAAATTTCCTATAAGGAAGAAGTATATTAAATATAATTCAAACCACTATAATTAATTACCAGGGATCAGAGGATAAGACTTAAAAAGTAAGAACACTACAGAGAGAAGATTTTTGAAACATACACTTCTAACTTCTACTGAAACCAGTCCCAACACTTGGCACATCAGACAATCGCTGGACAGCAAGAAGGCTGTCCAGCCCTCAGGGCATCTCCCATACATTTTTCTACACTTGCTCCATATTCTGCATTAAAAAACAACAAAGGAAGGGTTGTTATTAGGAACTCCACTGGGACTGTGGCAAGGAACCAAAGACCTAAGCACAAGGGACAGAGTTAAAGGGAAAAGGGGAGAAAAAAAAACAAAGCACTGTGAAAATCCTCCCAGAATTGGAAAGGCCACAAGAACTTTGCCTGAACTAGCAGTTGTTGTTTATATTGAATTATTTTATGGGATTTTATGTTGTTTAATCGAAGAAAGAAAATGGATTCTATAAAATATGCAGAGCTAACTGGGGCTGCAGAGTACATTGCTGAATATTGCTAGTAATGCCATTTCCCCTTTACTGTCAAAAAATAAAAATATCGTTCTTTATACCCCTGTCACATGGAACAGTGGTCGTCTTACACTTGCTAATCCATCATCTCAGTGCGCACCTTTACCTTGAGTGCTATGTGCTAGGATGGTGAATAAGCAAAGCTCAGGAAATAATCTCCCTTTCCACAAGATAGAATTCAATTTCCAGTATAGCTCAGACTAGTACTTGAAAAGGTGGTACCATAAATTACAGTAAAAAAGCATTTTTCTGCTGCAAGTGAAAATTTTAGTGAACATTATGATTATGTGGTTTGTACTCCAGGCACCAATGACCACCAAGTAGGCTAATAATGTGTGAATTCTGATGAGAACCAGCCCTCCAGCTGCGATAAGCCATTAAATACTTTTCTTTCTTTTTTTTTTTTTTCTTTCTTTACCAGAAGTTTTTTTCCAGCTGCAGACAACAACTTTACAAGATTCTTCTGGAGATTAAGCACTTCCCAGTGAAATGAGCCCTCTCTTGGGGTCAGGCAAGCCCAAGGTAGCCCTTTGGGCACTGTCCTCACAGGCTTTTTTATCTTTGAAAGCCCCAGTTTGTTTTCTTCAGGTGGGGCTTCTCAGAAGCTTTTGGAAGGCCCTCTTCAGATAGACTGAGCTTTTGCCATCAACCCTGTGGAATCCTTTGGACCTCAGCAGATCTGGCAAGGGTTCTGCAAGCCCCAAGTTACATCTCCTCCCCAAGCACAGCTGAGAAAGGCTGCGTAGCAGAGGTTGGCTGCATCCATACCCTGCTGCAAGGGAAGCCAGAGAACGACCTGCAACTAGATGGTGCTGAAGTGTGAGCTTGCTGGATTTGCCTGCAATACTTCTAACCATAAGGGTGAGGAGATGGCTGTCCCTTTCTAGGCACCCTGAAGCTCTAAGCCCCAGCTTTTGCTCTGCAGACCTGGCCAAAACACCTTTCTGGGAGCTGGTGTCTGGCAGACAAACTGGCAGCCCCAGTGTTCGGGATGGGCAAGAAGGTCTGGAGCTTCCACCTCTCAAAAACCTGCTGCTCACAGTGCTGCTGTGGCTCAGAAAGCCTACACAGCCTTGCAGAACTGTCAGGAAAATTTACCAGCCACAGCACAAAAATTGCTTGCCATTTACCAAAGTGATTGATGGTAATGCAAGAAACTAATGGCATTTTACTTGATTGTCAAAAGAAATTACTCACCCTGGCCCAGCAGGATTGGGGAAGGATTCTTTAATCCTTGCAGCGATTTTTAAATTAAACTCTAGTGCTCAAAGGGCTGAAGACCAGTCAGACAGCAGCTTGCTTGAGGATGGATTCAAACGTGATATAGCACAAGGGCAGATTGGTCCGGCAAAGCAATAAAACAGAGCAGAAGGCAGCTGCATGCTGTGCTTCTGACTTTTTTTTTTTAAAGGGACAGATTTCATGGCACCAAATCCATTCTCAGATCTTTGATCTCTAACAAAGACCTAGGTCCTGGCTGTGCATGTTAAACAAAGATAGGGAAATAACAGGGCAAACGGGCTGTAAGAATCTGAAGACAACTGATATAAGAGGTGCGGGAAGGGGATCCCGGTCGCTTGGTCCCTGCATGCAGGGAGTATTAAGCAGTCATTCACTTCCTAAACCAATACAGTTGATAGGATTGTTCCCTTTGTGGACTTCCCTTTCCTTCCTAATGGTACTAAACCACTTAACCCCTTCCTTCATCCTCCAGCATTTCTCCTTTAGCTGTTTGTCACCATGACCGTGCTGCTTGGGTTTTGCCTGCAGTACTGCCATTCCCCATGCATGGAGGACATCCTCCAACATGGTTCAGCCACAACATCCTTCTTAACATGAGCTACTTCACTAGTTTGGGAGCAGGTGACATTCACTCACCAGTGGACAGGTGACAGGGTTTTTTCAGCCCTTCAGCAGGGTGTGATTCTTACAAGTGGTAGGACAGCAGGCTCCAACACCTAGCACTGCCCCCAGGAATTTTGGTAAGACAAACAGCAAGAGACATTGCACAGCACTTCTGAGGACAGGAACAAGCCACTCTCATACAGGTTTGTTTTTGGTTAACCTGTTTTCTTGACCAGAATTTAAGCTTCAAGCTCCTATACATCCTCAGAAACCAGATGAGAAACCAGCTCTGCAAAAGGTGAACAAAACGAATGAGAAGAAACAACTCAAGTTTCATGAAGGCAACACATGCCTAGGTGCTAGCTAATAAGTCTCTTAAACTTTCAGCATTTCAAAGAATGTGCTTTGTTTGCAGTAACACTCTAAAAACATGCTTTGACACTGGGGAAGCTGAGGGGCACTGAATCAACTACCAGTAAAAAGGGCTATGATGCTTTTTAAGGTATTTTCTGGTTTTCAGTGAAAAATGCTCGGTGAGATGCTTTGTCCCTATCCTCCTTTTTCAATCCTGACTAATCCCTAACCCTGTTAGCCATGAATTTGTGATTAATGAGACTTGTTTAGAGGATGTGAATACTGAAATTGTTCTGATATATGGTCTCCAACCACAGAAACATGAGCTAATTCAGCAAGGGTATCTTCTGTGCTTCGGGGGGATTCCAAACCTTCAATAAAGGAAATCAGCTGTTAAGTCATTTTAACAAGGGGCAGCATGCTGTGCTCCCCGCTCCAAGGTGCCAAGCAATGGTATCGCAGCTTGGCATCTGGGGACAAAATCATCTTCGTGCATTAAGGATGCTTACCATCTGCTCAGAAATCTGAGGCCAGTCAAATAATGGCTGTGACTGAAAGGAGGATGGTGCAAGTGTGGTTTTCCACCGGGGTTCTTAACTGTGAGAACTGTGCACACACCCGCCTCTGACTTAGCACAGCAAAAGACCAACAACCTAGGGCTAAACTAATTATGACTAGTTATGCTTGAGCAGGAAAACAGCGGCCGTTCCTCTCCTGCTTCAAAGGGAGAAGTAAAACAAGTTCCATCACGGCTCTTCTTCCCTACGCTTGGAAGGTAAGAACTGTCCCTCAGGAGCACTCCTCTCCCAGGGTCACCAGATGAGCAGGCTTCCTTCTCCGATGAGGACATTGCCAGGACATTTCTCCACTCCAGGCTCAATGGCAGAAATAGAAAAAGCTGTGATGCCCAGCCTTCCTGATGACAGTTAGAAAATGCACTTCCCAGACCATGAAAAATCTGATAAAACACTGAAAACCAAAAAGGCAGTATTTTTCATAAAATTATCCATTATGTGCCCACCAGTATTTGGAAATAATGTGAGTTTGTGGGGTTTTGTTTATTTATTTATTTATTTATTTGTTTATTGAGGGGGAGTGCCTAATAGTGTTCAGTATGGTTTATAAAATACACCAAGATGCAATAAATGTTCCTTGTTCTTTTATGGCATTCACTCGCAGGCATATTTCAGGAGGCTAATCCTGGGGACCAGGACATTAATTTCAGGAGACAATCCCTTTTTCCCCTTCACAGCTCTTCAGAGAAAATGACCTGGTCTGATCTTAATGTATCTTGAAGAAGGCAGAAAGATTAATTACGCTCCTCCCTATCTTATCTTTGTGGCACATCTGAGCAGCTTGTACAGTCATAAAACCTTTATTTCCAGGGACCTTTTGATTGTACTGCTGAGATATTCAAACACTCATTAAACCTAGGGGAAAGCCCTGTTCGCTGAGACTTGATATGGAAAGGTGTTGAAGGAGGGAGGGCTAAAGTTACCTTATACTAAAGTTGAAGAGCCAGCCAGAGATATATTCCTAAGTGACAATCTCCCCCCCCAGAATCACCTATCCATGAAGCACCCCCGGCACAGGAGATGCTGTTGGGACCTGCAGGGCTGAGCAGTGCAGCCTGCTCCAACAGCTGGCTCACTCTGCTTGTTCATAGGATGGAAAAGGGAAAGCAAAGAAACCTGCCTTCTATTTTTGTAGGCACAATTTTGCATCTACAAACCACAACTGTTTTCCAGTCACAACACTGATGTCAAGTTAGAGCTCAGCTTTCAAACCAGTCTCCTGCAAAGGTGGTGTTTGTCAATGCCTGCATGATTGTGGCTGTAATTATTTCCTCCAGTTCTTACTGCCACTATATCTGACCTTATCGGAGAGTCAAGTGCCGAGGCATTAAAGTAACAATATCTTCTGAGCCAGTAATTGCTGATCCAAAACCATATTCTCAATTACTTACATCAATAGCTTGTGGATACTGAAAGAGAAGCCAGTATTTTACTTTGGCTGTGCTTCCTTTCTAATCTGATAGTTAGGATATAAATTATCTGTTTTGTTGATGAAAAGCTCAAATTACAAAGCCACCATTCACAAAATCACTGAATGTATGGATGAGTTCCTTTGATTTTAAATGGTGTTGAGAAAGGCATTCTCTTCTTTCCCGGTATTGCTGTCTTCCTGACTCAAATCTTCGCTGTCACACTATCATCCTCAATTAACTTCAGGCACAACTATTTTCAGGTATAACACCCTGCCTGCCAGCATAGCAGTAGGCTTCAGAAAGAGGGCCTTCAAACCACAGCCAAAAGCTCATCTATCAGAAATACCAGTATTACCCTTCTGTCTCACTTTTTGGGGATGTGCAAGCTCAGCAGTACCAGTACAATTGAGGCTGTACTTACTCCTGGGAAGGCTTGGGCTGATTGTCACATGGGGAAACCCTTTTCTTTACAGAACATTCCTGCAGTCAACATCCCTTTACACTTCTGTGTGAAATTATGTAATGGCATGCATGTGGTACTACAAAGAGTAAATATCATGATATTAAGGGAAGTCAGGGTTCAATTTCCTTGCATGCAGCAGGTGAGATATATGCATCGAGAAAGGCGAGATCTGGAGAATGTAATAAGCAATCGCAGGTGAATATAAAATATAAATGCAAAATGCATTGCTTCATATTTATTACATCTTTTACATCTAAATCAGGTGGATTTCATTCCAAAGACTGAGACTAATCTGAAGTAATTTAGTGGGAGGCTGGTAGTTGAAACACATAATCACATTTCTAGAACAATGTAATTACATTGAGTTTAATGTGATTTCCTGCCACTGGTTTAAAAGTGCAGCCACCTCCACTTTCTCAATTTACGCTGAACATGATGTAAGATTGCTTTTATACGGTTAAAATACTGCATAAGGAAAAAGTATGCCAAGACTCCTTGAATTCTCCAAGACCATCATGCAAAGGTCTCAGTCATGGAGTACCAGTACTTTAAAAACAAACATTCCTATCTAAACACTTTACTAATCTTAAATTTCTAAGATGCTGCTGTCTCAGCAGATGACCAGTGATTTTAGAATGCATTTTCTTTAAATATCTCAAGGAACAATTTTGCTGATCTTAAGAACTTGTGCCCAAGTCAGCTCTGCACTACGGTGTGAAGAAATCTGAAGTGAGATTTCCCCTTAGCACAAGAGTTTTCAAGTTTTCATATGTTGCACATGCTTCAGAGTGCTATATTAAAACATTCTTATAAAGAAAAGTATAATAAATGGACAGGACATTCTTATTAAGAATTATTAGAAATAATAATGGAAAAAAGTCATTGCAATCTGAATGCACACCATAAGTTTGAATCTTAAAATGAACAGAAGGACAAAGGCTTGGAATTTTGAAAAGTTACAAATAAAATAACATGGAAATTGATATTCACTTAACTCCTAAAAATCATTTAAAACCTCATCCTGAGAGAGAAAGCGTTCAATTCAATGCATCAGGAGACCCTGCACTGTCAGCCAAACCATACTTCATGAACAGAAAAACTACTATTAGAAAAAACACCATTAAGTTCATAGCTGATCAAATGAAAGCCTGCAAGCATACCCAGTACAAAATAATTCAAATAATCTCTTTGCAGAATAATTTCAAATAGCAACCAATGTTGTAAAAATCTAAGCGTATTTATAATCAATTTGCAAACAAAAAGAAAAATGATTAAATTAATCAAAAATGCTATTTACTGCTGGCAGTTCATTTAGCTTCCTGCAGAATGTTTCAACATTTATATTCCTTCATTGGAATAAATAAGTATTGAAATACAATGGATAATGAAGCAGATGCTAAAGGACAACAAAAGTGCATAGGATTTTTTTTTCCACAGACCTATATAAGCTTGAATTAAATAAAAGTTTAAAAGCAAGCTTTAAAGCTGAGGACTTTTATGAAAAGTAAACGAACAATAGATTTAAAGCAGTGCAATTATTGGTAAATCACAATGCTCTGGAAATGGCCCTGGAGCACCCCAAACTCATCATACAGTGGAGAAGAGGTGAAGGAGGATGAGAAGAACCCCTTCCATGCAGCCAGCTCCACAGCCCTCACTCCAGTAAACCACCTGAATTTTAGCCACAAAGCCAGCTGCAGTTAGGCTTTAAGCCAAATCCTGAGATTCTTCCTTTCATGGAAGTTCTCATTGGCATGAACATAGCCTCTGGATACAGAGACCTGCACCAAAGAAAAGAGAGGGCAGTGCCTTCAAGCTGCATTTCCTGAGCAAAGAGATGCGCCACGAAGGGCTAGGCTGAAGCAGCTGCAACAAATATGAATGTTTCAGTTCCACATGCCCAACATCACTACACCTCCGGCCTTCTTCCTGAGCTGGAAAAGCTTCCCAAAGGCCTCGGCGGCCTGTTCAGGTTTCAAGTCCTTAGCAGGGTGTCTTTGAAGACTGAATACATTTGCAGAAATTAATTTTGGACTGCTGCTTCTTAAAAAGAATCAATTTCTACAGGCAGATTAGCAGCAGCACCTGCTGAAAGTTATAGTCTTAACCAAACCCAAAAGGTAGTACGCAGATTTTCCCTTTTGTTTACTGAATAGCCTACTTTCTTCAAGGTGACTTGAGACACAAGGTAGCTTAAACAACAAGAGATTTTCTGGATGCCAGAAGGCCCTGTTCTCATCCCTGACTGTCTTCTCAGCTCAAGAAGAGAATTCTGCAAAGGGTAACTGGAAATACAACCAGGGAGTCAGGACCTGTTGCAGGAAGAATGGCCGAAAACATGACAGACACTAGTATGGTCAGATCATGCTCTTCCATTTATTACCCGAATAGCCTGACTCTTACAGCAAACTTAACAGGGGTGGATAGTGCCTCACACAAGGTCAAAAGCACTCAGACAAACAACTTCACGAAAACAACCCCACCTGCAAGAAAACAACCCCCTTGTGATTAGCAGTGACGTAGATCCCATCTTTGAAGCCAGCTGCTGGCAACAATGTTTTTCTAAATTCCTCAGTTGGGTGATGTGGGAACACTTTCATGGGAACTTCTCACAGTTGTCCTGGTAGCTTGGTTTGCTCAGCTGCAGCAAGCCAAAAATCCCTCAGCAAGGACCCTTATTAGGTTAAAACACTCATTTGTAAACCATAGTCAAGCAGACACAAACACTGTGATTTAAGCTTGGACAAAACAATGGTTAGAAATGAGAAAACAATTGGCAGTGGCAGGTTTATCTTATCACTGAATTAGCTGGGAGGGCCACATGACTCTTCAGGGCTTTCATTACACAGCAAAGTAACTGTGAAAATCTCTGCTCACCCCTCACCACTACAACAGTTACATATTCAGATTTCTTTCTGAAATAAGTGCAAATTTGCTTTGATTGACTGACATTGCATCACTTAATACATTCAGAGCATGTCAAGGGAATACCTGACTGAATTCACAGTGTGGTACTGACTGAGTTTCCAAAAGGAACAGTTGTCAGGACTTAAAAGGATAACTTTCAAGCCCACATTTAACTGGTGGCAGAGGTATTTCAGTAACAAAGAGCCTCTCCAACTACAAGCAGGCCTTTCTGGGACAGAGAGGTGGACTCAAAGTCTTTCTTTTCCTGCTACCATCAGCTTGTGTCTTGGCAGCACAATACTTTTTCCTCTGAAGTCCTACCTTTGAGACAGGAAGCTGGGGAGGTGGCAAATGCTTTACTAGAGATTCAAACAATCTGTGGAAGACTCAAACAAGCTTGGAGAACAAGCTGTGGAAGAGGAGCTGGAGATCAAATGAGGGGCAAAACACCTCCCTTTGTCCCTTTTCCCCACCAAGAATCCCCCAAACACAAACTGCCCCACCATAGATCTCAAGGGTGAGCAGAGGTCACAGGAGGGCATGACCAGAAGCCAGCGTCTACCCTAGCCAAAAATGGGTAAAGACGCCAAGGAAAATCAGCACAAGAAGAAACTCAGCTCAAGTTTGAGCCCTTGGCCAGTGTTGCAGCCTCAGGACTGTGCTGTCTGCCATACAGTGGGTAGCTCCCTGCTCATCTTAATCACTGCCTACAAATTAAAAAAAATATCTATGTCATTCTCCTCTGCTCATGTTCCCATCTCTGAAATTTTCTTAATCCCTTAGGAAGGTCTTCAAGATGTAGTTTTCAAATAAACCTGCACATTTCCAAGTATCTTTCCTTCTCTGCAGAAATCTGTAAGACCATGAAATGATTTATCTTCAGCATTCATGATGGATCTCCAGCTGCCCCCACCATGTGTTAATTAGACAAAGAAAGGAAAAAAGCAGGGTTCTTTATTACTTAAAACCTACCACTTCCAATTAAATATTTAAAATTGTCCCGATTGTTAGAGAAACAGCTTCTGCAAAGAGACTGCAAATGTTGCAATTGTTTTGCAATACGGTCACCAGCAGCTGGAGGCTCTGAGCTGCCCATTTCAATCAGAAATTTTCAATTTCAAATGCATTTGTCAGTTTGTTTGTGGTGAGAAGTGCTTCTCAACACATGAACTTTCAGAATACTGCAATGAGTGAAATACAGGTGGGCTTTTTTTAAAGCCTGGGTCAAAACACAATTTCCCAGGTTTCTGTAAACACTCATTCTAAAAAATAAATAAGTAGGCAAATAAAAAAAAGTGCTGTGCCATACCTTCTGCACTGCTATTAGGAAGTGGAGAGGCTCCTGCTAACCAGACAAAGCCTTCAGTCAGTCCCACAAAATATTCACAAGACAAGTCAAAAGAACAGTGGGAGGAATTGGCTTTCAGGTGCAATCACTGTATTTTTCTTTTCTTTAAATGTAATAGTATGCAACAGCTCCTTGCTGAACAGACAATACTATTAACTCTTTTTTCACTCCAGCACTTCAACCTGTTACAGTTTCTCTACATGTTAAAATCCATCATGTAATATGGACCAAATCTTGAGGTCCTCGATCAAACCTTCCCTTAAATAAGTTCTTAATAGGATTTTTGCATGATGCTTTCATGTTTTCCACAATGCCAATCAAAAGCCAAAAATACGGCATAGAAGCCCTGCAGGGAATTAATGCAAAGTATCTGCATTTGTACAAGGAATCAATTGCTGAAAGAAAGAGAAAGGACATTTTAAATAAACCTGGAGGATACATTAGCAGGAGCACTTCTGAGCAACTTGCCATTTAGAGCACACATCAGACAAATTCATCTTGAGAGTCACTTCAATTGGAATGGTCTGTAATCAAAATTAATCACAATTAATTTGGCCGGAGGTTTTTGCCACAGAGAGGCAGGCTCCCACAGCCAGAGCCACAGGCAGCGGATGGCAGGAATCACACCCACAGCGTCCACCTCTGCTGATAGTGCCAATTCTTCTGCTATGCTGGTGCCACTGTAAAACACTGCAACAGGATCCAGGCCAAATTTGCTTATCAGCTCTGAACCATGAGGCCAGCCAGCAATATGTGCTGAATGGTGCTCTTTTTGAGGATGCCATCTTTCTATTTATATTACCTAATTCTTCTTCTCCAACTCCCTGTAGCAAACTAACAGTTGAAATCATACAGTATAAGCTAATAGGGTTATATAAGTGTCCATTTGCTGCACATATGCTCTCCCCCCTGAGGCAAGCAATCACCACGACTGTCTGTAGCAAGAGAGGTACACCATCCCTTTCTGATGTCTAAGCACACCCAAGTGTTGGAGGTGCTCTGGAGAGCATCTTTACCCTTGATGGAGGAGGATATGTGGGCTGAGCAAGGAGCCAGGCAGCAGAAAGCCACCACGGAAGAAGCAAACCCAGACAAGATGTCCCCAGGTCGGGCATCTCCTGCCTGTTGCCTGCCTGGTAAAACAGCGCTACACTAAAACAAGCCTGAGGATGCCAGCTCAGCACCTCTCAAGCTATTGCAGAACAGACGCAACCCTCAAGCTTTTCACCCAGGCTGAACTCCTCATGCCAACTGCATAAGAACTTCTCTGCCTCTTGATGCTTCTCAGTCTCTACAAGCAAGATTTGCTCTCCCAGCTAATTCTCCTTCTCTCTCCTGTTCTGGTTTTCCCAGCATCATTTACAACTCCATTTTTGCAACACAAAGGCAAAATAATTTACATAAACAACTAAGCTGTTTCAGAGTAAATTGTGTATAGACACAGATACTTCCTTTGCTACAAATACATTTGCCTGGGACTATTTAGAGTCAAAAGAATGAATACTAATCCTTGCAATCTATTAATTCCTGTACCCTTCGCCCCGAGGTATGTGAAAATGGCATAGGCCATGCAACATGATGGACTTTTGGCACCAAATCCCTTGCTTTCTAGAGGCATCAAGGGTTTAAAACCCCAGAAAACATATCTAGGAAATCTAAACCCATGCCACATGAAGTTTAAAGTATGCATTTTACTTATACATACTCTTTTGTTGTTGTTGGCTTTTGTTGTTGTTGTTGCTTGCTACATTCTACCATTCCCATTCTGCTCTCGAATTCAGAAGGACCCATTTCTAGATACAGTTTGAACGTTTCTCCAGCATGGTAAAAAAGTATAATCCCTCAGAGGTGGGGGCTTTGCTCTCTTACACATCCACCTGCTGTATATACATATCTCTTCTTTCACACCTTGTAAGATTGCTGCTGCTCCCTCCTTGGCAGTTTGAAGGGCACAGATGCTCTGAGCTCTCGAAGGGACTCACATGGACAGCAATGCCACTTCCCAAACTGGCTGCTCCCTTCAGCTTTCTGGCCAAATCCATTAACCAGGCCTGATCCGGGGAGTCCGCATGTGCATGTACTGTGAAATCCCCTTACAGAGCACTGTTTTCCACCAAAACAAACCGTCCTTTGCCAAGCTCCCCCATGGCAAGCCAGCTACAAAAAACAGACAGTGCGAGCTAACGGGGCCCAGCACAAGTCCATTTGCTGCACATATGCTATGTGCACCCTTGGGAGCAGAGCCCCACTTGACCATTTGACTGAAGGGAAGGGGCAGCTTCCCGTGATTCCCATGCTGCACACATGAGAAAAATTCCTTTCAAATGCCTTTGCGCTGCAGTGTTGCACTTCTCTCCATCCTACTCGCTGGCAAGCTCAGCAGCCTTCACCAAGAATTTCTTTTCCATTTGCTTCCTCCCAGCAGTCACATCAAACGGGCGCATATTACCCAGCCTGGAAACAGCTGCTTTTATCCTCCAGGTGAAGAACTGAAGTTGTTAGTCTGCATACATTTCTGAATGGTCCTCAGTAAGAAAATTCACTGTTCCTATTCCAGGGAATAAGGTGATCACTTGCTTTTTTAAATTCCTGTTTTTTTTTGTTTTTCTAAGCCAATAAAAGGTGTTGTTACAAGTGATAGGCAGTTTCCAGACCTAAACTGACATCCCAGTTCCAAGCTGCACATTGGCTACTCCTGCACTCTTTGTAGTGGCTTCAAACACCATCTGTGGCCCCATTTCACTAGATGATTTACCGTGGATGACAACGGCTCTGGCACAGTCCACAGCCAGCTCCAGCAGCGAACAGAAACTCCATTGGATTCGGGGTATACCACTGTACTTCTCTTCATTTTCCCACTGCAAACAAAGCCAGTTTACCTGACTCTAATTATTCTTGTGCAGCAGAATGCCAGCTCCAACACTGTTACATCATACTAATGCTGATATATGCGAGACCTTTTAAAAGGTCTGCGGAAGACAGATTTCATTTTGTTGCGATAAATTTAGACACCGCGTAAGATGAGGAAATCCAATAAACTATCATTCATTTCTTCTTCATTTGAATACAATTTGCCAATCTATAGCACTAGTTTTACTGGCATGCCAAAATCTGCAAATTCACTTCCTCTAGGTGTTCAGTCATATGAGGCCAAAATTGATTCACGCTGTCCCTCTTCTTCTACACTGAATACATGTTCTGGGAGGGGATTCTTCTCACGCTATAGTATTACCAAAATTCACTCCAAAACACTTAAAATTTTTGGATCTAAGTTTGCGTAATTCCCAGGATACATGAAATTCAGTAACAGCAACTGGAAATGTTGGATTCTTTCTGCACTTACTGCCTCTTGCCAGCAGACAGTCTTCAATGAACTCAGTGGAAATGATGCGAGCCTGTGTCAGGTTCCAGCATCGCAGGAAAAGAATGAGCCATCATAGGAAATGAGTAATGTGTCACTTTTTCCATCTTTTCTTGGATGATAAAACAGAAGCACAAGGAAAGCAAGCAAATCACTCAAGGCCACACCAAGAATAGCACCAAAATCCCCAGCCTTAGGACATGCTACATACTTATAGTAACAAAAATATATCTGTCATTGCGTGTCACACAAGCTCATTCAGAATAAAAATTTATCACTTGCTTCGGACTCCAGCCAGGTGACAGCAAATATATCACAGAGCTGTCAACAATCTGCTAATCTTGGCTATGAAATGTAGGACTATAAGAAGCTTAAAAATACACTGGTCCTTCAGAAACCATAAATTTCACTGGCTCTTTCTCATATACCACTGAGCCATAGGTCTACTCCAGCTATTTCACTCCCATCTCCTGCAGTTAAGCAGCTTCATTTACATACCTATTTAGGGAATGACAAGCAGATATAGGCGATAGCAGAAATCACCCATACATATACAGAGACCCTCTCTGGCTTCTCAGCTGAGGAAGTGGCAAATTTAACTGCAAAGTCTGTACAGAAAGCCAAGGACACACACCACTGGATTTTCAGAGTATCGTGGTTTAATCCGATCAGCAGCTAAACACCACACAGCCGTTCACTCACCCTCCCCCCTCCCTCTCTGGGATGGGGGAGAGAAACAGGAAAGTGAAGCTTGTGAGTTGAGATAAAAAGAGTTTATTAAGACAGGAAAATAATAATAACATTAATAATGGTAATAGTACTACTACTACTAATGTGTACGAAACAAGTGATGCACAATGCAGTCGCTCACCACCTGCTGCCTGATGCCCAGCCTAACCCCGAGCAGTCCGGCCTCCCCAACCCGGCTAGCCACCTCTTTATATTGTTCAGCATGACGTCAGATGCTATGGAGTACCCCCTTTGGCCAGTTTGGGTCAGCTGTTCTGAGTTGTCCCCTCCCAGCTCCTGCTGCACCCTCAGCCTGCCCACTGGCAGGACAGAGTGAGAAGCTGAAAAGTCCTTGGCTTGGTGTAAGCACTGCTCTGCAACAATTAAAACATCAGCATGTTATCAACACTCTTCTCATCCTAATCTGGAACATAGCACCCTACCAGCTGCTAGGAGGAAAATTAACTCTGTCCTAACTGAAACCAGGACATAGAGCTGCCACAAACACAGCTGGAATGACAGCTGGAGAAACATCTATGCCTGTCAGGAAACCTGGCCTCTTGTGCTCTCTTGAGAAGAGAAGAAAGCAAAGAGAAGTGAAATATGACATTTCTTCCTCCATCTAAAACCAAACCATGCATCTAGGCTTGCACTTTTTCAGATCAAGTGCAAAGGGATGGCAGATCCATGAGTGCAAATTCAAGCAATGACTTAGGTTTCTCATGGCATGAATGAAAAAATAAACTAGGGTGGGAACAGGATCTTTGATTATAAGCACAGTAGGAGTTTCAAAGGATATTTCCTTACAAGTAAGTGTTCGTTCATAACATCTCACTTTGGGTACGTTTTGAGAAGACTTTCAAGTTGTAACACTTCATGGTCAGCAAGCTCACTGAGAACGATATGAGCTTGCTTAGCTTAAAAACTACTCCTGCAGCTACATGACATGGCCCTGCTACAGAAGTCAGCTTTAACTCATCATTTCTTATACAAATTCAGTCCTTTAAATTAATTTCTCTTATCCCAAATGGCTTGGTGTACCTGCCATTCTTCATTTCCTACTCCAGCCACAAACTTCAATTTTCTCTCCACAGCACTTAAACAGTGCGTAATTACAACTAATTATTGATCACCAAGGGATTACTAGTTGACAAATCCAATTTTCACACTGTTACCAAGCATGACTGCAGACTGGAGAGGATAAAGGGTACCTGCACTGCCTCAGAAACCTGCAGGTCTATAAGTGGGGTGGGACCAGCATTGGTACCATGACCATTTAGCAAATCAGATGGCAGTAGCACCTGAAGGCCAATGTGTTTAGGGGCCTACTACGTAAGGCACTATAAATCTATAGGAAGTGACAGTCCTCACCCCAAAGAGTTTTACAAGCCTAAAAAAATCCAAGCCTGTTACATCTGTAAATGTATTCAATTTGGCTGTGTTCGTAGCACTTCCGCATTCCATTTCTGCAAATATTCTCCCAAGCAAGCTAGCTGGCAGAGATGTTCAGAGAAACAGCCCGCTTCAGGGAAAAACACCACTCATTTTTCCTCAAAGCCAATTTTAAATTTGCATGCTTTAGTGCACATGCTGATCTCCCCAACTGGGATCGATCCAGGACAGCAGGGCACTGTGCAATGCCCGTGCCCCTGAGGGCAGTTCGAGCCTAGCCTGTGCATAGCCAGCTGCAGTGGCCGGCACCCCTGAATGAAGCAAAACGTAACATTTTTGGTAGCAAGTCATGTGATTTTTTTTTCCCAGTTGTATTTCAATAGAGTTATTCACATAATTGAAGTAGACACAAATCCCAGTGTGAACATATCAATGCTCTTGTAGCCCAGTGGTAGCCCTTCCAGCATGACTTACAACAAAAGACAGAAAAAGTCCATTCCCATGGTATGCACAAATCGGTTTATGATTAGCGCTCATCCAGCACCATTATTTTCTGACAGAAAATGTGTTTTTAACAGAATTTACATTTATGTGAAGAACGTTTTTCTTGCAAATGCTTAACTTTTCTTTTGGGAAAAAACACATTTTTGTTTCATGTCTGTTTAACATTAAGATACATTTCTCTCTCCATTCAGTTCCAAAAGAAGCAGTGCACAATTTAGAAACTGCAGCACTAAATCTCCCTGGCTCCTAAAGTATAAAACTGAGAATAAACCTTACATACAGACAGATTGCAAGTGCCTTACAAAGGACTTATTAAAAAAGACTCAACTCCATTCTGCTTCTTGCCTAAAAGTGAAGTATGATTTTATTAAATGAAACCCTTAATATGTTTGCTAAGACACTGCCAGACTGAACACCAACTACATTTCCATTGTTTTTCAAAACCAAAAAACCAAAAAGAAAGCTGCCCTGCAGAGAGACAAGCTCGCTTACAGCTCCTTAGCCTACAGACCAGCAGAGCAGGTCACGTTATTGAGTGCATTCACAATGTCCAGCACAGTGCATACATGAAAACACAGAGCTTTCAGAATTCAGTTAAGGAAGTGGAGGGGGGGAGGGGGGGAACACATGTTACGTATATTTCTGTTTTGGGTACGGAGGGTCCCTCTGACAGGGCTGCATACTTAAGCAGACAGCCAGGACACGCAGACACCTCAGGCAGGTAAATATGATCGGGGGCTGCAGGGGGCTTCCGGGCTGCCAGGTCTCCAGCCTCTTGCGGAGGTCTTGCTCCACAGTGCAAATGAGCTGCCCAGCTTTCCTCCAGAGTGGCATTTTTGAGACAACATGTTGGCTGTGTTCAGAGGATCCCTGACAGCGAAGTGCCCTCAAAACGGGCACCCGCCAGCCCCAGGCCTCGTCCTGGCCCACCCGGGACCTCCCCAACCTCCCGGGTTTCTGCTCCGGGAACAAGGCCCGGCACAAGACGGCGCTGCCCTCTCCTGGCCTGTGTGCGGATCCAGGGCTGCGCAGTCCTCCCAGATGCTCTGCAGGGCAGGGGCCGGGGGAAATGGAGGGACCCAGGGGGGCTGGGAAAAGCCAGGGTCGCTGTGGGACAGACAGGGTGGAGACAGAGCCCCCGGGAAGATTAAACAGGCATCAAAATCCTGGGAGCAGCGTAGGATTGAGTGCACAGAAGGGCATCTTCCTGCCTACGTGTTGGGTATTTTGGCCATTACAAACTCTTCCGCCCAAGTGAGAGGGCGAAAGGAAAGGGCAGGAACACCCCTCAGCCCCATGACCTTCATTCAAAATAGCAGTTTGGGGGTAGAAGCATTCCTGCTTCTGGGAAGCATCTCATATTTGAGGTGGATCACTGGAACACGAGCAATAAAAATAGTAATTTGTAAAATGAAATCAATGAAAGACATTTCTTGTAAAAACACTGCGAGATGTTACATAAATAGGCTGAGCATTCAAACTACCATCATCAACAACAGCACGGGGGACACAGCAGTTTAGCAAAGGAAGTGAAAAATAGCTGAAGTGATTTAAGAGGCAGGCAGAACCTACACTGGCAAGCTGTAATTACTGTAGTTGAAACCCAGCCAGGTTCCATGTTGACTGCCTCTGGGCTTTTGAAATGAAACCCAGAATTTTTAAATGACCAAATAATTGGGACCTGGGTTTCATGTCACCACTGAGATGCTGCCATCTCCACAGCCACAACAGGACAGTAGTCCAGCACTGGCATGGAGAAGAACCGGCCACAAACAACAGCATCTTCAGTACTTTCAATTTCAAGAGTCTCTGACCAAATATTGACCTGAACCAGTTCTGCTTTGCATGACCACTTTTCTTCCCAAGTGGTACAGCTGCAGGTTTCTTTCAACCATTCTTCAATTTCAGCAACCTGTAAGCATCTAATGTCTAGTCAAAGGACATCATTCATCCATTTTACGGTTCCCAGAATGCAAAGATATCTACCCAATTTCCTAAGACACATTAATATTACAGTATGGCATTCTCAGCCCAAATCATGCAGGCTGAACAAAGTTCTCCTGACGTTTTATGACAAGGTGATTAATAATACCAAGAAGAAGAATGAAATGATACCAGATTATAAACTACTGTAAATCTTTCACTCATCCCAGGAATAATGAATGTAGATTTCTTAGGAGAGCAGTACAGATTTAAACAGAATCATTTTAGTTTTCTTGTCAATCAAGATGCTATTTATATAATAGTAGAAACAGACAATGAACTCAATCTTAAAATGAAGGTGTAGCATATTGTATGCAAGGGTTACTGGCACTTCTTTAACATTTTTTCATTAAAAATGGGAATAGAAAAAATATCCTAGGCTAGAAATTTCAAAGTCACTGAAGAAAATGTTCCACCCTAACCATCATTTCTGATCGCTGACCTTACCCTCTCCAAACAAGAACCACAGCAACAAGCAGTTTAGCATTCAAGTCAACCAAACTTAAACAGTCTGTCAGTCTTGGCCTGAGCTGACATGACCTAGTTTTTTGTTGTTGTTGTTGTTTGTTTGTTTGTTTGTTTTTTGTTTGTTTTGTTTTGTTTTTCCAAATACTTGGGTAGAAAAGTTTAAGAGTATGGTCAAAACCATAATGGTCCACACATCCACTGGACTGAAATGCCCCCAGACTTCCTTGGGACGGGTTATGGAGTCACGCAAAAAGCAAATGCAAACTCAACTTGTTCTGGAGATGCAGTGAGTAACTCCGCCCTGGGACGTGTTCTGCTTCTGGATGCACAGGGGACCCTATGCTCTCTGACCCCTTGGCAGGCTGTCCTAGACGTTACCTCAATGCAACATTAAATAAATAATAATACTGAATTTGAGCTCATGCAACTCATACAGGCCAAATGTTCCAATGAAAAATGAATAATGCATCCAGAAGAGATTCATTTAGGGGAAAAAAAAATAATGTCAGTTTGAAATAAAGCCCTGGTTGCCTTGGTGAAGAGAGTTTAATTGCTGTAATCACTCCATCTCACATAAGGTCGCTGTTTAAGGGAGTCCACAGTACCACCATTCAGTCTGTGTCTGCTCCATAGCAAATAAAGGACTACTGGTCCCAAGAGCATCAGTCAAATACTTCTGAAAAGATTTAAACTATTTTTAAAGGGTTATTAGCTTTGGCAAATGAGTCAAAAGTCATCTTAGCTGAAGAGCATAGGTACTTATGCCACATTATGGACATAACAGCAAGAAATGCCATAATTAAGACAGTACTACTAGTATAACTGTGTGTCACTAAAATCAGTGCACAAAACATGAACAATCCCTATCCACCCATGTCCTGTCCACCCACCCTATGACTACTACTGCCCCTAGCAAATTTTCCAGCAACTACCAGAAATATGAAGCCAGAACACTGGGTGCGCACGTGCCTTGCACACAACCAAATTCAAACAGTTTCACTGGCACAAATCCTAAGAAACTCTACGGAAGTCAATTAAATCAACACCCTTTTCTGTGTAAAAGCAAGAAGATTCTGGCCAGACAAATTAAATTAGAGATGGGACAGAGCCAAACTCTCAGATGCAAAGCAACCCAAAACTCACAATGCGCTTAGATCCTGGTCCAGATTCTCACAGTCTGCTACTACTTCTCCCTCACCCTCTGCCACCTCCCAGGATAGGACAAACTTTTCAGAATGTCCCCAAGCGTCACTCAGTGCATTTTATCACCATCTTCCATCAGGGATCTGTATGAAAGTGCTCATATGTGTGCTTTCTGTGGCTGCTTGGCACATTGCTTGCCCAGACCCTCATTAACTTGAGCAGATGCTTAGAAAGCCCATAAACAAGGCACCATCTATCCCTCACTTTTGCTTCTCTTCCTTTCCCATTTGCTGCCTTCTAGGACCACTGCAATTAGAGATGGGGATTCAGTGAAAATGTATTTGACAACTCCTTCATTGATCCCACAAAAGCTTTGGCCACACAGTGAGAAAAAAAGCAACCAAGAAAGTTCACTTGCCAGGAAAATTAAGGAAAAAAAAAAAAAAAAGTGGGGGGTGGGGGAGCAGTTGGGAGAGAAAGATGTATTTCGGTCCCAATGAGCAGCTTAAACCAAAGCATGGCGGGAGCAGGAGGAGACCTGCTGGAGCCTAGCCTGATGGCTCAGAGTGCTGGGGATGACAAATCTGCCCCACAAATGTACTTGCTTGAACGCAGCCTCCTGACAGTACTTTCCTCGTTCAGATACCCCTTGAAATACCACTGCTCTTGACAAATTCCTCCTCTGCAGGGAATATCCACAGCAAGTGCACAGGTGTCCTAAGGAGAATACGTTTTAGAGACACTTTCCTCTTGTGTGTTTGTATATAACTCTCAAAACAGGATAAAGCACTGCTCAGTGCAGGGCACTGATGCCCAGCACTGCTCAGAGAGGGAGCTTTTAAGTGGTGGATTTAAAGCCAGGAGAGATGGGAGATAAACCCAGTGGGCAGGAGCATCCCTGGGTGTGGGGAAGCTCCAGAAGCTCCAGGAAAGCCCCTACTACTGTCCCCACAGAAAGCAACCCTCTTTCTGGGGCTTCTCCAACTCTGTTGGTGCAAGGCATCACCTTCCTTGCTCTGCCCCACTCCCCAGCCTCCACTGCCCATGCGGAGTTGGAAGGCTTGGGGCTGAATGCTGTTTTAAGTGTCAACAGAGCGGGCTGCGCCTTGGGGTGGCAGACTCATTTGTCACTGTTTTCTCCTCCTGCAGCTCTTTCGACTCACCTGGGATCCAATAACTTTGTTAATATGATTTCCTTCAGACACTGGTCTAGTGCAGCATCAAAGGCACACGTGGCAGCTCTCAGAAGCACAGCTCCCTGCTCTGCCTTTTCCAAAACCTGATTTTCTTATGAGCTCTTTAACACCATAAACTGCAAGGGGAATAGGGGGTGGGAAGCACTCAAAACAAGAAGAAACAATAATTTTCTTACACCATTACATCTCCTGCTCTTCCTGAAAGTCTTCTCTCCACAAGGCCGCCAGCTAACTATCGCACTGGCCTTCCTTGTGGGAAGACACAAGGGTGAAAGCAACTCCATTGCATCAGCAGGAACATGAGGAAACTGAGACCAATGTGCTCACTCAAAGAAATACTTCATCAGCTTCGTGTGACAGTACTGCTGTTTTGCTTTTTTTGCCAGGATAAACTGACAGCAATGCACAGCCCAAAACATTTATCTCAGGAAGAAGGCAAATTTCAAAGTACACACATTTTTATACTTTTTTTTTCTTTTCATTTTAATACTATTCATTACACATAAGTAACTGCAGCAACGACTGAACCACTGTTGTGTCTGACTTGTTTAAACAAGACCGTGATTTACTGCACTGCCAGCTAGTGAAGAGCCGTACAAGACGCTGATCAATGCCGTCATTGTCAGGCAACACAAAGCAGAGCGTATTGTCCAAAACAAAGACCTTCCCCCCCCCCCCCCCTCCCCCCCGTGCTCCCTGCCAGGGGCTTGCTAAGTAGGACACACAGCTTGCAAAAAGCCATGGTGTGTCCCTGAGCTTGAAATGATCACTCAAAGACAGGAACCGGTCCCAAACTGTGTTCCCAACCCGAGTACTAGGTGAAAAAAACAAAACATATATATATATATATCTTGCAGCCATTACAGCCCTGAGCAAAAGGAAGATTTGGAGGAGGGCAGCAGCAATACCCTGTGCAGATGTGAGGGGCCAAACCATCAGTAGCCCCTTCAACATATCTCCTTGCCCATGTGGAATCACCACCCAGAGGACCTTGATGGAGCTGAGCAGATGCCACAAACCAAAGGCATCCTTGAGCATCTCAGTCTCCCCTGGGATCCACATGCCTCCCCCGGGCACACTCTGTCTCACAGGCATTTTAATTGTGCTCGCACCCCACTCTCAACACGACCGTGCCGCATCTGCTGCCAGTGCTCTGCATGTTCGCACTCAGCTCAAAACAAAGCACTGAGTCGAGCAGGAGCTGCCTGGAGTTAATTAGCAGGAGCTGTCATGTCAAAGCTTTTACAGACTGGGATCGGCCTAGGGAAAAGCATGTAAAACCAAAAACATTTAAAAATTTTAAGTCTCTTTCCATTACCATCAACAAGGCTGAGTTCATGTCAAGTCACATGCTGTATTGGCACCTTCCAAATCCACACGAAATACTTTTCACATCATCCCTGTTTGCCACGTACTGCAGCGCCTGCTAATGCCCTGGCAGATAAAGGCTTGTCAGGGCTCTTCTTACAAACCTTATGCACTGCCACCAGTTACACCAGCCTGCTTACCTACTTGTAGTTCAATACTTCACAGACAAGATGCCTCACACACCAAATGACTTCAAAATCAGTGCAAATAACTCTTTTTTTTTTTTTTTTCTTTTTTCTCCACTGTACGGCTCTGAGTATGAGATACAGCAAATTCATTTACATAGCACTGCTCCATCCCTTAGTGCTCCTAAATGCAGATGGGCTGATGAATAAGATACCTGTGCTGCTGGCAGGACTCCAGTAGAGAAAGTGGGGTCTCGAGGAAAATCAAACACCTTTTCCTATGCAAAGCAGGGCATTGCTTCACTCCAGCTCTACTCAGTGTCCGTCCACCCCCTGCCATAAATGTGAAACATTCCAAACCATCAAAATTGAAAATAACTAACCAAGTCAAACTATTCATCTTTTTCAGTGAAATAACACCCTGGTGAAATACAGAGGGTAAATATTTCAGAACTTGATCTAATTCTGCATTTTGGTCAACCCCTCCTTCCAAATCCTAGCAACACTTCCCCTCTCCCGTGGAAGAAGGGAGCACCCGTAAGCCAGGGCTGCTTGGAGCAGACAGCAGGGACACTTACCACCATCACCAAGCTCTGCCCCAGTCTCCCAGTAATGAACAGATATGTTTATGGACAAAGCAGCATGTTCAGAACCCCCTTACAGGGTGACAGAAGTCATGGGCAGAAAGCATTTGGGTACAAGAGCTCTCATCACCGTGCTGCTACCAGCCCTCCACATGTGGCATGGGGCTGCAGCTCACATGTTTTATTCCTCACAATTGTGGGCAGGTGATTATTGTAGTAGGTAGTTGACCTTTATCTAAAATTCCATTAAAAAAGTTTTATTGACTGTAGTCTTGTGGGGTCTTTGAGGATTCACTCGTTAATTCACTGTTGGATATCCATGGGTTTTGAAAGCTTTTAGGACTGTTCGAACTCTAGAGAGACGCTTTTTTTTTTTATTTTTAGCTGTTTTTAAGACTGTAAAAGGGGTCTTTGCCCTCTCCAGTATGCCCAGGGCAAAGAAGGTTTTCTTAAAGCATGCAAAATGGACAGAAAGTGGCAGCATGGCACCACTGCTGCCAGCGCAGGTTGGCTGGTGCACAGGTGCAGCCACCCAGGGAGGATGCCTTTTCCAGCTTGGTCAACACAGGATCCAGGCTTTTATTGTACTTTATACGATATCCGTGTGAAATTCATAGCTCCACACCATCTTGTCACATAAACACCATCTATTAATACGTTTAGAGCATTGCCAGGCTTTCATCTGCCGAAGTTCCTTTTTCTGGGCCAAATGCCTATCTCAGAAATAAGAAAATTAAAGGAATGGTTCAACCCTTTCTGAAAGAGAATTTATAGAAACAGTCTATCCGAGCTAAAAATTTGCTGAGAGTTCCCCCGGCCTTTGTAGGAGGGTCCTGGAAGGACGCTACTCCCTTCCTCATTCAGTGATGAAAAGAAAACAAAACAGTGGGAGCTAGACAGTCTATGTATCTAATGAGGCAAGCTATCTGGAAAAAAAATAGCATGAATTTGTCCTTGAGGAATATGTTGAAATGCATATATACACGGTGATTGCCTAGATCTCTCTGGCATTTCCACCCTTGCAGTGCTTGGTGTTTTGTATTAATAGTAATCATTGTGTTTCATATTTTGCATTTAGTTCAGTGCACACTTAGAGAGAAGAGAGAAATAATCAATTTCAACATTCATTCTGGGTTTATTAACACCTTTAAATAAAAAACAAATATTCCCAAGTCACCAGCAATACCCTAATTCTGTAATTATTTCTAAATCTGTATTAGCACTTCTGATTAATTTCAGAAGTACATTCTTCCCCTTTTCAACACATTCACTTCTGCTAAATTTTCATCCTAAAGTGATGCTTCAGTTAATCATTTATTTCTCTCATCAGTAATAACCCTGCCCTGCTTCCCCATTGATAACAGTTTGGTTGCAAGCAATGAAGGCCGTGCAGAGCCTGCTTCTCTCCCGCAGCCAGGCTGTGTTACCCACAGTCTGCACTCTCTCATTTTCTATGCATTTCCACATCTAAAGCCTTCTGTTTTCTTTCTCTTGTTTGCTCTTGGCAGCTATTGGCAGGAGACATCCTCTTAATGATCTTTTTCTGGCCTTCTAGACGATTGCTCAAACTTCTACAGATCTTTCATTATTAACACAGAAGCCTTGTAAGTCAGTTTTAATGGCCTGTGCAGTTTTTATTCCTTAGCAGGAGACATCACCTCCTCCATATGGATATATGTTTATTAAAATAAATCCTTAATATCATTTTTCCCAGCAAGAATAATCAGTAAAAGCCAACCGCCGTGTATTACACCTTCTTCTGGTTCATCCAAAAATAAAAACATGATCTTTGTCCCGCGATGCGGATAATCCTTCTCCCAAGGTTGCCTAGGCACCAGGCAGCAGTGAGGTCCCTTTGCACAGCCCTGCCATTCCCCCCAGGCAGAGGCTGCATCCTGACTGCAGCCGCTTCCATTTCTCCAGCGTGGAATTCATTACCTGCTCTCAGTTCCTTCCTATTATTCCTGGAATATCTCCAGTGTCTGTGTCTGCTCTGACAGCGGATAAAAGAAGGATGGGTCATTCATATTAGGGACGTGTAATGAATGCCGACAAACCCACTTTTTGTCTGTGCCTCGACAAATTGCTATTACTGCTCAGCCTTCATTACTCATACATCCGTGCTGATGGTTCGAACAGGGAGACTTGGAAAAGGGGACAAAACTCCGACATTTATTTATAAAGAGTGTCCTGGTTTCTTTCGTACAACCAAGGCGCATTTGTCCATTTCTTCCATTAAATGCTTTCATGCTGTATAAAATGATCCCCATTTCTCTTCTAAATACACCTTTTGAGTCTCAACTGTGAGTTGAATAATGCCATACCCCACAAAAGAAACACAAGTTAGTCCCATTGAGTGCTGGATAACATTTCCATCCTTCCAGTTAAGCAAGAATTGTTTTTTCCTCTCCTTGTTACAACTTTCCCATGTATATCAGGAGACTTCTTTAGTTCAGTAAGTAGCACAAAGGCTGGTGCTACTTCTTTTTTCATCATGATTTCCATCTTTCCCTGTGTACTATGTTTCAGCCATATTTGTCAGTAAAGAAGGTAACAGATATGCCTGTGCATCAAAAGACAAAGCGCCCAAGGATCTGTGACAGTAATGTATCTATTAGTCCTGCAGGATTCTCAAAACTGCGCTTCACCTTTGCTTTTTTAAAACCAGGTAGCCCATAAAAAAGTATAGTCATGGTAATACAGGCTCCTTCACCTATCTTTATGGTTAAACTATGTTTAGCGGCAGCCCCCTTAACATAATAGCCAAAATTTATGTTCACAGATGGCAAATTTTACAGTACAGATCAGAGCAGCAAGGCCACAAATTAATCTCCAGTGTCATAAGAATTTCATTGCACCCCTGTATAGATCATCTTTCAACAAAGCAAGCAGTATGACTGTCAGACCCAGCAAAAGCATTAAATCCCCATTTAGCCTCCAAATTCTGCCCCTTGACATATCTGGGTCCTTCAATTACACCAAGCCACACTGTCTGGATTACAAAATGAAAAGAAACAAATTCCCTGGACCACAGCACAAACAGAGTTCCAACTTGATCTTAAATTCCATTTATTGAATGAAAACAAACAAAAACAAAATTGCATACTGTCAGAGCTCAAGATCAGCATCAACCGCTGTGCTGAGAATGACTTGATTTTGATCTATCATCTCATATGAGCCAGACTGCAATTCACTCTGCTTCACTTATAACAGACATGATTAAAAACAATCAATTATATTAGGCAAAAATATATTTCTGAAGGCAAACATTCACTTCAATGTATTTTTCTCTGGCTATAACACACAAAAATTCTATGTATATAAAAAGCTCTGGGCTTTTACAGACATTAGCATTGAGCCGAAAAATAGGGAAAGCCTGTGAGGGAAACCACATAAATGAGATGCAGGCGCTATAGTGATTGTATTTTCCTCGGCATAATTCCCTGCCTACTATGTAAACTTCAGCTGAATAATCTCTCCACGGGCCCCAAGAATGTCATTGGAAGTACTCATAGCAACAGTTGCTGCTACTCTCTCCATCCTGGAGGATGGGTGAGCTACCAGCAGAATTGCATTTTGCCTCTTTCAGTATTCAACTGAAGGTTAAATAAAATTGCTTGCAGTCTCTCTGATGAAAAGCACAACACAGACAAAGCCAAGGAAACGATGAGACAGGCTAGACTACCTAGAGCTGACTGTGAATTTTCCAAAGTAATGTTTCTGGGCACATAAAATACACTTATTCATTATAACAGTAATATCTCCTGGAGATGAACCGATTCTGCACACTTCTCAAAGAAGGAAATCCCCATGGAAACCTGCCTGCCTGCCCAGCAGCTCAGGAGTGCTGAGATGCACACTCAGCCCCACGAGAAGCTGAGGGTCTTGGCAGTGGCCAGGCTCTTGTGACCCATCTGGGGCTCCTCAATCTGGAGGTTCTCAGCTCCCTCGGTTTCTGCTTCCTTAACACCCCATGTTAGTTACTGTGCTCATTGCTTCCAGATGTAATTTTGCTTTTGGAAGACAGTAAAAAATCTGTCTCCGCAGGAAGATTTCGATGCTTTCCTGGCCAGTGGAAATTTCAAAAACGCCATCTTCATGATGTTTGTTACAAGGCAAAAGTTATTTTTCAAATTCCAATGAAATGAAAACATCCTCACCTTAAGTTTTCTCTAACACGTTGGGAATTCTATCCATGGTGTGGCAAAGAGAACAAAAAACTGAGAATTAAGAGCTGATGTGAAATCCTTTGCAGAGCCTTAGGCAAGTTGCATCATCTCTCTGCTACAGAACTGGGGATCAATAGGCAACAGCTGAAGTCCGACTGCTCCACAAGGTTGGTCCGTCTACTGCACTACTCAACGGTGGCTGCTGGCCAGAACAATGCTTAACAAAGAAAAGCCAGTAAACCCAGACACAGAAGCAATCACAGAATAACTTGCTTTAAGAAGAAGAAACTTGGGAAGTTTTTGTGACCCAAACCGCTGGGTCAAATGGGACAAAAGTCCCATTAAACCCTATAACATGATATTCATCACAAGTATTTGACCCCAGGATGATGAAAAACGCTTGGGTGGGTGGGCCACTTCTTATCCTCTTCCTGTGCATTGTGCTATGAAGCACTTGTCCTGACTCATGCTGCAATCTCTAAGTTTATTAGCATTCACGTGCTATTTCACAAAAGTTGAATAACTTGAAAGTACTGTGTAAGGTTTGCTGTCTGTTTCCTCAGTATCTGTCCCTACAGTGCATTGCTGTCATATTCTGCTCCCATCGTTCTTGGATCAAAAAGTTAGAGGTGAGGCACGAATCCATTCTGAGGTTGCCAGCACAGACTGTAACTCCTTTCCTCCCAAGCGTCTCACATTCTTAACAGCAACTGACACTTTCCAATTACCTTTTGGCCCTTTTATTCCCCAAGTCTGGCTCTCATTTTGCTCTGAATTCAGTCTCTATGCAGCTCTGAACCCAGAGTCTGACAGCTAAGGACATAACAAATATGCAGCACTAACCCTTGGGGTGGTTAGAAATGCCTGAATTCTCCTAATAAAGGCAGATTCACAAATAAAGGTCACCAATATATCTCAAAATTTAAAATTAAAATGGCTCATGCAACAAGCAGTCAAAAGCTTGAGGAGGCAGGATGGGCTGTCTTACAGCAGAGCCAAAGAAGGACTTGCAAAGTTTGGATCCGAACCTTGGCTCTGCCAGAGACTTCCTATGCAAGCTGAGGAAGTCCCTTCTCCCTTCTCCTAGCTCCCCTCTGTACACCACAACAAAATAGTTCCTCACCACATAGGACTTGTACAAGATGTATGCCATTTGCTTTGGAAATATTGTAAGAGAGCTTATAAAAAAGATAGGGTGTTTTGCCAAAGCAATGGAAAACACTTCTGCAAACCATCTAGCAAAATGGATCGCAGCCGTTTGCATGGTTGAGAGGTGTAATTTAAGAGGCAGAAGTACTACTAGAAGCAAACAGAATTAAAACAAAAGATAATGATGCAAACAGTAATAGCTCATACTTTAAAATCAATTCCCATATTCCAAAAAGTGTCATCTACACAGATAATTCAAGCCTATTTATAGTTTTCCCCAGTTGGAGAGCAAATGCTTAAAGTTCTCTGAGGAAAAAACTGAATGTAACCAAAGCAATTACACCTGAGATCAATTTGTCCTTATTTGTTGACTGCTCAGCATAGAACACTTTAGTTATTCTCTTACCTTAATACAAACTGGTCTGCTAGAGAGTCATCGGCCAAGGAAACATGAAAGGTCACAACATCACCTTCTCTGACAGGGCTGAGTGGCAAACAGATGACGACATTCTCATCTAGCCTCAGTGAAGACTGTTTTAATTTGTCGTGATTTGGGTAAACAATGATGCTACCAATCCTCTCCATAGCTGGCAAAGCCTTCTGTTCATTATCTTGACCTGCATGGATATTGTTTTCCCATTTTGCATCCTCTGGAGAACATTCCCCATCTGCTGTATAAATCTTATAGAAGAGCTCCACAGTAATCCCTTCCAGGGAGGCAGTTTCCTCTGAAACCAGGGGTGCAGGGGAGCTGAACCAGCTAGGAGATAATTCCAGCTCTGCAACACATAATCCAAGATGACCTGTCAATCTACAGCTGGCCACAGCTTCTCTAGATTCCAGGAAGGCAAACATCTTCACGCAAGGCAAACTCTCCGCAGAACTATTGTCATCCCAGTCCTTCCCCGCAATATAAAACAAGGTTTGTATTTTAGGTTTGTTGGAATAGATCGAGTTGTCAATTATGTGCGATTTTAATTTCCAATTAAAAGTGAATTTATTTGTGAAACCAAAAGATGCAGAAGACAGCATGAAGTCCAAGGGAACAGCCTGTTCTGCAGAAAAAGGTCCATACGTGGCGTTTAGAATGGGTGGTAGTTTGGATTTGTATATAAAGAATGAATCCACCCTAGACTGCAAACTGGAGTTCCTCATGATATCCTGGTTGACTTCTTTAAGGAAGAAGAAAACATCGGCATTGCAGATGTGATAGCTCGTGGGGAGATACGTTGGCAGGTTTGAGAATCTCTGTATGCTGTCCATGATCCCTCCTCGGCTCTCCACCACTGCAGCCCAAAGATAAAAGGAAACAGAAAGACAATTCTAGTGGTTGCTTAGCAGGCCCCTCCGTTCTTCTACAAACCAATGTATTACCAGGGATCAATATAGTTAGCCACAAATACAAAACAATACAACATGGTTACTGTGCAATAAACACTTTTGGCTCAAAGCTCATACCCTGAATGACATCCCACTCAATCAGCCATACAGCTCCCTTTCCCCCTTCCCCAGGCTGGTACTTACCCAAAGTCCTTTTATCAAGTTCTGGATAAAACAAGAAGACAAACTGACAAGGCCAGACTGCAAACTTTTTACTGGTTGGTTTTTGTAGCCAAACCAAGTTTGTGGTTTGCTCTCATCCACATTGCAATATATATAAGCAACTGGCATATTGAGTATCAGTAGGCAGGAAAACTGAACATTTTCTTTCAACTAACATTACTAATGTACAATGCAGGCTAGGCTGGGGTTTGCAAATCTGCATCATTCCCATCCCACTTTTGCCAGGTCAGTAGTTTGGAAGTTACCTGCACACTGATAAAAGACTTGTGTTCTTGGGGAAAAGAAGTTTTTGCACACAAGAAAATACAGGGTTTGGCAGAGGTCTCGGTGGGATGGATTTACAGGCTAGGGTGAACTTGAGAGGAGAAGAGAAATCCTTTACATGCAGAAGGTTCAGACACTTGGAAGGATTTTTTAGTTTAATTCCAGAGGAGAATGAAACATTTGGAAATCACAGAAGTTTCTCTACAACACAATAGTCAATCCTCAAGCCAATGCTAAGCAACTTTTCCCGTGCAAGAAAAGTTTCCAGAGGGAGGGAAGGATCAAATAGATGTCTTTGGTTTTGGCTGATCTCTAATTAATAGTGAGATATATTCAATCTGGGCTGCGATTCCACCAGAAAGAGGTGGTGGGTCTTTTAAACTAACAATTCATAGGCTCCAACAAAAAGCTAGTGAATGTAAGCTCCTGGGACCACCACAGAAGAAATAAACAGAAACCAAATGAATTAAAATGCAGCAGTTCCATAAAGCACAGAGATAACAAAGAAACAATGACAGATCCTAAGGTCAAAACTCTTGTTGTCTCTTGCAGAAGCTTAGCAGCGATTTTAGTGTTTGTCAGGCTGGGGAGAGCAGATACACAATGTGACAAGCGCAGAAACAATTACACCTGTTACAAGCCGGATGAATCAGATACTTACAGCCACAATTTAGCACAGATAAAAGCTCAAATATTTAAGATTTTTTTTTCAGGTTGTGTATTTTTAAAGCCTACACTTCTCAAAGACACATTCTAGGGCAAACCTCATGCATTTGACTTTGCTCCACTCTTGTTGTCAGTTGAAATTGTGCTCATTTATTTTCAATGGTTTGATATTATCTATGCTCGTTTAAATATTTCTCATCTCATCACAATACTTCTGTCTTTACTTTTGCTACGTATTTGATCTTATCAAGGTTTTTCTGCAGTCATTGAAATATTATTTGTGGGAATGTGTAAATATAAAATGTATATAAAAGCATTTTAAAAAGCTCAGCAGGAAACAGTAGCAGTAATCTCCTCCCTCACTTCTTCACATGGGGATGAGTTCCGGGATTCCTCACAGCTCCACAAGCAACAGCAACTGCAGAGCAACTGCCATGCCGTCTCCCCACTTGGGTGTCCTCTCATTTCTGAGGGCCACACATAAGTGTTGCAGTCCATCTCTCACAGCACACCAGTGCAGCCCATACGCACGCGGCCACAGAGCTGGGCACCCGGCCAAAATGCAGAAACCCAGGTGACGAGGAGCTCCTTCATCCCTTTCCGATGTGGGAGCCGCACTGAGCCCGCCAGCTTTGGAATCACAGCTCTTACACGGGGGAGAGGAAGTACCCCAGAGGAGAAAACCGACCCAGACCCTTCCCTCCCACACCTTTGCATGCTGATGTGAACCCAGTGCAGCTGACACACTCCCTGCACCAGGCAGAACCCAGAGCCCCCAGTTTTGTGTGTAGAGCCATAGGACATGAGTGGTAACAAGCAGCTCTGGAAGGAGATGGAGGCAAGGGGCCAACTGAGCTACCCGCAGCAGCGGAAGGCACAGGCAAGGCAGACACAACAGCAGAAGAGGCAGTGCAGAAGGGACAGACACCGCTGCCCTGCAGCACCCAGCACAGGAGGGTGCCCTGAACCCACAGCAGCCCACGAGAGGGATGCAGGCATGCAGTAAGGCTGGTGACCTCTGCTCAGCAATGCTCCAGGACACTGCTTCTCCACCACTGCCTCAGGGCAGCTGAGGTGCTTTTAGCCCCCTGCCAAACAATAGCGTGCTCGGCCAGTCACACAGGACAAACCTCATCCGGCTCGTAGCAGGAGCAGAGGGAGGAGATCAATGCCTATTCTGGCACCCGAGTCACCAAGGGATGCTTTAGCAGCTCCATTACTGCTCTGCTATTTATAGAGCACCTTGACACAGCGTGGCTTGCCATGCCATTTCTGCTGCTGAAAGTAAACTTCGTTCTTGTGAAAAGCAAGGCAGCGAGGGCAGGGAGAGTGTTGCGCCAAACCCAAACGCAGACAAGTGCCTTCCCAAATTAATTGTAGATAAATCAGGCTACATTTGAAAGCAATACTTTAGAAAATCCTCATTTATCATAAAAATGGTGTTGCCATACAGAAAAGCAAAGGACATACAAAAGCAGCAGCACCTTCTGGTTTCTTGGAGAAAACCTAGAATTTGCCTTCTCCCGGGACACCCTAGATTACAGAGGACACTGACATAGCTCCTGAGCCTAAAGAAAAACTGTATAAAACTGTATACCAGGCAAGACTTATATGCATCTGTGTTTACATTATAGCACTTCCCTGCCCCCCTCCCCCCCCCCATATCCTTTATGCAGACACTTTATCTCTCTCAAGCACTGATTTACAGTAAGTTTAAAAGGTATGTTTTTCCCTTTCCTCCATTTCATTATAGTGGCAACATTCAGTACCTCTTCTGAGAACTAGTATGAGGGCTAGGATATTTGCTGGCTGTAACTCAAATAAATGAGACACAAATTTTGTTTGAAAGCTTATATGAGAAGCCATAAACACTAGTAGACAGGGCTGGGCTTTGTCCTAGAACCAGCCTGCAACAAAATATGATATCTGAATTTAGCAGCATTTTATGATGATCTAGGAATGTCTAAAAAAAATACTTCATACGGTGGCAGGCCAATACCCTGCCTTTTTAATTTGGCATGTCAGCACCACAACATCAATCTCCTTACAGTAACAATCAGAAAAAGGACACATCTCCAGCTTTCTGATGTACAACAAAGCAGCTAATAAATCACCTACTCCTTTAATAACCACTCCATCAAGATCAAAAGAGGGCAGAACATTAGATCAGAACATGGTTTAGTCCTAATTGCAAAATAAAGAAGAGCAAGAGTTGAAGAAAAGTAGATGGAGGCCAAATGAGCATCCCCAGAGCCCAGGGCTACCTCAAAGGCTGAACTCATTTTTTCAGACTATTTTGGGACTGGGGACACTGAGGAAGTAACACACAGACACGATGAGATATTCAGATTGCATTTCTACCATATTTTTTACCTTGTAACACTTTTTCAGATGGTGCTTTGCCTCTTTTAAAGCACTGTTATTCAAACCAGACAAATACCAAGACCTTTGGAGCAACAGGTCAACTGGTAACATCTCACCCCTCTCAATTAACGCCAAAACACTTCTCTCCAGAGCAGGACAACAGCCTCACAGCCCAGTTCTTCCTGCAAACTCTGACAGTGCATACTGAAAGGAAAGTCACTCATGGTATTTCCAAAGAGCAGAGGGAGAAGCTACCACCATGCACAAAACCAAGCACACAATGCCATGGATCAGGGAGATGCTCCTTCCTAGTCCTTAGACTGATCAGCTCACACCTCAAACAAAACTTCCTTTCTGTTATATATATATATTTTTTTTAATTTAGCCACAAAATTATCCACCTCTTCTTTCAATCCATATATCTGACTTGACTCTAACTGATGCCACAAAATGCAGCACAAGACTAAAGCACAAGCAAACCCAAGGGCTGCCATTCATGTAGCCCAAGATTTCATCCAAGCTGTATTTCTTACATTTCATAAATTCTAACTAAGAAGAAAAACAAGTATCCCATAGAAGGCAGTGGTGGCAGTGGCAGGTCAGCATTATAAACTAATGCTTCTATGGTAAGCTGTAATAAGGGTAAAGTCTTGAATTTTTAGTTATGAAATGATGAACTTTAAAATAACTCCTGCTGGAGCATAAATATCTTCTCTCTAGCTTAGCTAATTACTTAACAGGAACCAAGGCTTACATAAGCCCACAGTAATTCTGAAATTGGTGGTGCGACAAACTAGAAGCAATAAAAATATGCAACTTTTTCAATATTCCTTCCTTCTGAAAACAAACAAGAAATCCAATCTTGCACCTGTGAAAAACTGAAAATGTTAAAATCCATTTTTCCTGCAGCATCATCAAAACTGTAGTGTGAGATCATACAGACACTCCTCTTTGTAAGAGAGGAATAATTTCAAGTAATGTGGTGCCAGTAAGTACTATGATGTTATCCATGACTCATACAGAGGCAATCAATGGCTTGTCTGTATATGAGAAAAAATCACCAGCCCTTCCCACCAGCCCTCACTAAAGACCATAAAGACCAAACTACACATGTACATTATTCTGCTATAAAAATGGCTCCATTCATAATAATTAATTTGCTCTGGAAATGCAGGCGTTATCCTTGAATAAAAACACACTGTATCCCAGGATAATGCATCCACACAAGGAAAGCTATTCTAGAACTGCTAAATCATAGAAGAACAATTAATTCTGAATTAATTCTGGACAAGCTGCGTAGGTTATGTTCTCTCATGCACACAAGGGGTAAGACCTGATGCCTGTTGGGGACCCCAGCCATGAGGGGCTGTGCAAGGTGATTTGGCCCGGCTCCAGCTGGGGGAACTCCAGCGTGAACTACTCTGCCTCTTAATCCTGGCAGCAGGAAAATGAGAAGGATGATACCTTGTGAAAATCTACCATGAGTTCAGGTTTCATTTGGGCACTCTGGGTAGGGTAAGTTGCGGTTGTGTGAGAATTTAAGGAGACTAGATGAACACCCACTTAATGCTTACACTGACTCATTCAAAATTTAATAAAGTAACCATGGAAGGAGGATATCACTGTTTACTTCCCACATTCAGAGTTCATCCTGTGACTCATCTCGTCAGTTTTACATTAGAGGAGAGAAGAAAAAAAAACTCCATAGTCCCACTGAGGAACAACTTCCATCATCCACCATTCAAAACAAGCCTTACTCATTTCGTACTTGATGTAGTTATACAGTGAACTGCACTGGCACAGAAAAAAAGCTGTAATAATAAACAGTGTTTTCAACTGTAACAGAAAAATTTGAAGATATGATACTGCAAGGAAGACCTAAGAAGAGTACCCAATACTTCTTCAATATTAAAGTCAGCCCAGAAGCTGTCAACATATAAAAAAAAAAAAGTAGCGTAAAAAAAAGACAGGATCCCTTTAAGCTTTTCTCATTCTTTTGCTTATCCTAGTTTGATGTAAAGATAGGACTTGATATAGGACTCACAACCAGTTTACAGTCCTTGTATTCAATTTTGATTAGACATCTGTGGAAGACAGAGATTCACTTTGCAAAATGTTGCTAGTTGGGCAGTTTGTTTTGAAAGACCAAGACAAGAAGAAGGATGCAATTTAAAAAAAAAAAAAAAAAAAAAAGTCTATTTAATCCAAACATCTAAAGCTGAAGAGAGGTTAATTAACTTTTGTAGGCCTGGGACAATGTCTCACATGCTTATCTTCAAATGTCTCAGTCAAACTTTTGTTCACCGAGCTTCACTGCAGCTGTACATCATAGTCACTCTCTGCGGGAGGCAGCCCATCTCATTTTAGATAGGTATCTAAGGCTAACACACACTCCAGCCTCCCCTTCCAGTAAATCACAGACAAGGGTGTCTCCATAATTCATTTGTCTTCTCACAGATGTTCATATCTCAGGGGTGTCAAGTCACCCTTGGGAGGAACCTATTCCTCTCCACTGATGCCCAAGGTGGCCGGCGCATGCCATGCCCACGTCTGCCCATCACCCTGCTTCCCATAGCCTGAAAGCCACATCTCAGACCTCAGAAACCTGCCTACCAAAGCACGGTTTTCACTGAAAAATCAACTTGTGCACATGAATGAAACCCCCCTGATCAGATCACAAGTTTGGTAATGAACTGTACTATTGTGCTCCTAAACAAGCCCATAGCTTCACCTGCTCTCCATTGCCAAAAAACTTAAGTTGGGTGTGATAGTTTCTGAGCTGGTACTTACGATAGTTGTTTTCTTTTCTGGCATTTTGCACAATCACCCATACTGAAAGACATACATACAGCAAGGCCACCTACAGATAGTAATAAAACCGTACTGTCTGAAAGGCTGCCTATAAATCTTATTAAAGTAATCCCTTCCCTGAACCCAGATTATTACATTCACCTTTATGGTAGAATAAAAATTAATTTTCTCAGCTATAATAAGTGTATGATAAGACTAAGACTTGGGACTAAATAAAGATTATAATTAACTCCAACTGAATAAATCTAAATTTAGCTTGGACTAGCAATTTGTTTTCATACATTTTCCTCTACAACTGAGTGAATAAGTATGGCAGGATTAGCATCCCATGCCAGCCCCAGCACTGCTGGCATGCAAAGGAATGAGGAAGAGTGTAATCCAACACCCAACAGGCCTGAAGATTAATTCAGGGTTCTCTATCAGCAAAAGTTTACAAAAAACAGAAAAAAATGAAAGGTTCGCAACTGCCTTTAGTCTGGCAAGGAAAGCATGTGAAGTGTTGGACTCCAGAGAGAATACTGCTGGCTGCACTCCCTAAATTGGTATTACACGAAGACACGACCTCTGACACCAGCTGCTGAAAGCATGTTTAGGGGAAACATCCCTCCATGCTTGCCTGACCTCACTCTTTCCAACTGAGTATTTGCTTTTGGGTGCTATCAGAAACAGGCTGCTGGGCCAGGTGGGTCTGTGCTCCGACCCAGTGCAGCCACTCTTCTTCAATCTGCTCTCCCTTCTCCGGGACACCTCAGAGGTGATCTATAAAGCAACTGCGAAACAAGACACAGCGCTATACAACCACATGTAAGCACACAAACAGAATGGGGGAAGCAAATGCACCCAACAGGTGAACAAAATTTACCTTTTTTTTTAAGTAAAAAAAAAAAATAAAAAATACAGCAGCACTGTACACAGCAGATGAGAGGTTTATTTTTCAAGGAAATGAACCTCTACTTATAAAAGGTTGAGGAACTGCCTTGTTAAGCCACTGCCTCATTATTTGACATTCTCTGGGAAGATGGTTGTTAACTACTTTATTACTGGGAAGGAGGTGTTCAGGCTTGTTTATCAAAATAGATCACGTATTTATCCTGGCCAGGGAACAGCATGTAAACCCAAGCAATAAAGCTATTGTGTTTGCTCTTCTTATTGCCATGCTAGCCATGCAGACATCAGATTTGCCTGTTTACAATGATTTTATTAAGCACAGATGAAGCTGAATCATTATCATTACAGCAGTATGGTTCTTTAAGTGTGTATGTTTATTTCCGAAGACTGGAGTTCTTTCACCTTAAAGCTGATACAGTCTGAAACCAGAAAATAATATTTTTAGGATGAAATAAGAGTACATATGTAATGCATTACTCCACTGTAACAACTCAAATTCACATCTCATGACAATTTAACTTTCCTAGACAGGGACACCCTTGTGCTGAATGCTGCAAACCCTAGACCCATCATTTCCTTTTGAAATTTACCAGATAAGCAGAATTCCTGCCCAAATATGAGATTTCCTAAAATTATGCTATCCAAAGCTGGGGAGTTCAAATTCCTCCTGAATTATTAACACTGGTTGTTACAGCTAAAGTCGTCAGAGCTTCTAAGCCAAGGATCCAGCATCTCTGAAGGTTATAAAGTGAAAATTTATTCCACTATGGGGAAGAAAGATCCCCTTTCCTCCAAATGCTACCATCATGTCAAGGCTTAGAAGGACTTGAGAAAAAGGACATTAAACCTGTAACATCTGTAACTGTAGGAAGGTTATTTTAGGTAAGTTTTAGAGGTTTTTATTGCTCCCTCTGAACCCTGTACACTGGGAAACATGGTAACTAAGGCACCAGTTTTATGAGCAGCAGCGATAGAAAAAATAGTCACAAATAGTCATAAATATTAAAACTCTCTAAACATCCCTAAAATAGCTTTTCTTGAAACATATTGGGGATGATTTCAACATCTGTGAGTAATGTGCCCATCCCCACACCCCATAAAATCTTTATGTCATCACTTATTCTATTTATTAATCTCTGTCGCTCTCACATGCATGCTTCTGGTCAAAGTCTTCATTGTTATAAATATTTATTCAAATGTGTCTGATAGAAAAAAAGCTAAAAGTTTGATCAGCAAATATAAATTATGTTCCTGTAATACTGTATATAGTTGTGCAGATGGGACTTTGTGGTCCCATCCACAGCCCATGAAAGCACCAGATGATGGTGTTCCCAAGCCAGGTCCTCACGGCCTTCTGAGGCCAGTGAGTTCTTACCCGTATCTCTTGGGTCTAAAATGTGCTGTCTATGGAAAATGGAATCATTCCAACAGGTGAAGGACATAGAACAAATACCAGAGGTGAGCCTATAGAGAAAGAGCAACCATTAAGAGAGCATGGAGAAGCTGAACACAACCTCTACAAAACTCAACCAGAAGTGAGATGAGACATTCACAAGGTCTCTTCTTCAAGTCTTCATCGGCTGCCTCCAGCTCCTGCCTCCTCTGACAAAGGCAATACAGGTATTTGCAGAACAAAGGTTTTCCAACCCAGACTACATGTACTTCCCTGAGTGCTCAAAGGGAGTTTTCCTCCCTGTCACAATCAGCACAGCCAAGGCCATCTCGGTGCAATGCAGATAACTGACAAATCTCAATGCAGGGAGGGGGCAGAAGGGAGGAAATTCCCCAAGAGTTTCCTCATTTAATGTGGCTATTGCAATTGCTCCGGTTACTCTGTTGGGTTGATCGCTGGCCTAACTTGCCATTTTAGCTTTGATCAGAGGCACTGATATGGCGGTTAAAAGCCACAGGCTGCTCTTGGCGAGTTTCTCTGCATCTCTCCTACAACAGCAACAGGAAATTGTCCTGCCAGTTACAATTAGAGGCATTAGCACAGTGGCAAAAGGTCACAAATTCATCAGCTGAATGAACTGAAAGACAGAGCCACTACTGCAAGCTAAACTGAAGCTTAAACACACCTTGGTAACCTGACTGGTTAATCACCCATCGGGGTTTCTATTCTGGTTACCTGAAGGGGAGAAACAACTGAGGCTGCACATGCATTTACACACACAGGTTTTGCACCACCTGCCCCTACACTGGCAGAAACCACACAAATACAATTGCACAAACACCAAACCCTGCTCAGAGGTGCCTCCCCCAGGCACAAACAAGCCTCTTTCTCTCTTTCCAGACACCCCTTGGCTCTTGTGCAGAGCTGCAGATGTTAAGACCAAGA
Organism: Anas platyrhynchos; assembly: GCF_047663525.1. Taxonomy (NCBI): domain Eukaryota; kingdom Metazoa; phylum Chordata; class Aves; order Anseriformes; family Anatidae; genus Anas; species Anas platyrhynchos. The sequence continues at coordinate 15,095,190 of NC_092602.1, forward strand.
GGTCTCCACCTGTACAGGAAGAGTGACCTGCCCCCTGGGGCTGCACACCTTTGCTTTGCCTTTGCTGCAGGATGAGGCGCAGCCACCCTGGGTGGTGCTGGACCAGGGCAGCAGGTACAGGGACTCCACTTCATGCCCAGCTCCCTGCGGCATCGATGCTTCCAGACGCTGGCATGGCAAACCTCTGCACATCCCTCCCAAGACCTGATAAATAAGGTTTGTCACAGCTACTGGAGGGACTCGTTGCTAAAGAGGAGGTTAGGAAAGGGCTCCCTACTACCATTATCTGAGGCAAAACTCATTTTCCCACGGTGATATTTCATAAACAACAGAAAATGAGTACGTGTATGGGAGTGTGCATATATTCTCCGAACAACAGAAAGGCCTTACAAGGGGAACACATTCAGTAAAGGCACTAGGTGACTGCAAAAGTAAATCTCTTAAATATATGCTCTAAACTATTAGCCGACTGTGAAATATTTGTATTCAGTGTCAAAATATCTATGTCACACAAAGCCAAGAGACTGACAAGAGAAAGGCGAGGATTTATGTTAGCTGGGGTCTATCTGTCATGGAGATAGGAAAGCCAAGAGAGAGTCCTTTTATTAAAATCACTCTCCTGCTGCAGATATTGATCTAAGCAGCTAAGGTTGAATAGCAAAGCTCATCCCTATCTCTCACAAAATTCTCACTGGTGGCAAAGGACTGGGGGAAACACACTCACACCCCCAGCAAATGGAACCCCAAAAGGAGGGGCAGGGAAAAAGGAACACTGATAGAAACAGCATCCTGTGATGCCATAGCACAGCTGCCTTCCAGGAACCAAGAAGCGCGACTCCACTTCACTTTCTGAGTTTTCAGTATGCCCATTTGGCTTCCCAAATCACTAGTGTAGGTTGCCATTACTCCCAGACTAAGCTCACCATTAAAATAAGGGGAAACAGTGCTGACTGCATTAATTGCATTCCCATTCTGAGCAGAGAGGGACAAAAAAAAAGTCATTTCATAAGGATTCTTTCTTAAATCAACTTCAACATTTTCTATTTTTCCTCTAAGTAGCTTGGATCTGGATTTTTGCCCCAGTTTGGGCTGGCCCTTCCCTGGCAGATCTTTCTCGGTTCATGGAGCACCCGGATCTTTGCTGCAGTTCTCTTTGCAAAGGCCTCATATACTGCATCTAAAGATGAAATGAAGCAAAGTACCTGCAGTTCTATATACTACAGACTATCTACATTCCTGTATGCACAGGTTACACAGAAACACCATTTTATAGTGCTTCTCTCCACAAAAGCTTCTTTGGTGGTATTGAAAAATTCCCTGCATAAGCCAGAAATTACAAATTATTAAAACGCTGGCAGCAGATTCTCCAAAGGCACTGTCAGAAAGATGTGAATTTGGCCCAGAGGCTTTCTCCAGAGCAATTGGCTTGCACCAGATATTCCATTCTGTTGTTTCAAAGCTCTTGGAGGAAATGAACTCCAAACTGATGGGCCCAAACAGCCACAGGAAACTACAAAAGCAGCTTACAATAAAACCCCCGTAAAGTTATTAAGAACACATATATATCTTGAATGCACAGAAAATCCTATGTCTCATCCATAACACTCATCCATATCCCACTGTGACTGTAATCCCAGAAAGAGAATATGCCATGTGCAGCCCCTCTAGGGAACTCTGATAAGACCAAACAGGATGTGAAGGCATGCAAAAAAAAATCCTGAGTCCTGCCCCAGCCCCAGCACTGGGAGCAGTTCTCATTTTGCTCTCCATTAATGTTGAATTTCTCATCTGGACAGGTACCTTAACTACACATGCTAATTTTGGGGACCGCTGGCAATATAGATAGTTAAGTTCCTTGTTGAATCTTTGCAGTGTTAAGATCCATGGGAAGAAGTCAGGTTTCACTTACGTCTCCCCACTGAGCTCCTCCAGCAAGTCATGTCCCCATCCTGCAAATGTGCTTGCACAAACATAATTTCAAGTATGTATGCAGTCTCACTAAGTCAGGAAGTTTTCCCACTGCAAAATTCAAGCACAAACTGCTGTTTCAGGACAGAGACCTGCAAGGCCACCCAGCCTTTTAGCTGCTTCAGAAAAAGCCTAATGAGAGCTCCATGGCTTTACAGATTCTCCCACTATTAGTTCAGGGATATCTGTGCCTTATTTCTCTGAACCCAATCTTTAACCTGCACTTTGCATTGCTCTCACAGGCAACCAATTTTACACTAACCAGACTCCCAAAGCAATATGTGCTTTCTGGCTCTCATAGGAGCAACCACGCAGGCCTACTTCTGTGGTTCAGACATCATTAAGTTATCAATTTATATCTACCTCTCAAGGGACAGCACATGAAAATAATGAATTCTTTCCCTTCTAATGACAGCAGTTTTTTCCCCTGCCAAGATACCCAGAACAAAAGTTCCTGTGCTCTCTCCATTTTTTTGTTCTTAATTCAACATTTTATTTTTGAAATGACAACAGCCTCGAGCAACTCCATTAATTTGTTACAGAGTAAAAGACCTTTGCATTCCTAGTATGATTGCTGACCTCCCCTGCTCCCTTGCTTATCAAAACAGTCCTCCTCAAGCACACCCTGGTATCAGAACAAGACATAATTTTTCACACTTTAATGCATTATTTTACGTTTTGAATATGCATCTGACATATTTTACAAATTCATGGCATATGCTGTCAGAAAGGACAAAATAACCACCCCTTGGTACCATTTTTCTCCTACTACAATGATCAAAGGCTGCAGCTTGTCATTCACACAAGGAGAACAGCTCCTCTTGGGGAGAGAAGGAGCCTGCAGCCTCACCCAGGACTTCTTGGGTTTTGTTTCTCTGCCTGTTGCTGATTAGCAATTTAGAGTTTGATTTCCTAAGCACAAGGAAAATTCCCAATTGCCTGGAGGAGGCAGCTCTAGGAGATCTTGTCAAAATACTGGTGTGTAAAGAAAGTGAAACCTTATTATGGCTCCATCCTACAATGCATCAAATACACTTATCTTGCTCACAGACAATTATTAACTTATAAGCAAAGAATAAAAACTCTCAAGGAAAAAACAAGGTTGGATGAGGTCATACGTGCTGCGTGGTTCCTATATGTTAATATATTAAGGTAATAAAAGATAATGAGCAGTAGCTGACAGCATTTTCAAACTCTTCAAATCAAGAGAAGTAAATTAGATCAGATTTGAGATTGCCCAAGAAGGTAAAAAGCGGAATCTAATTCTTTTCTCAATGACGGGACAATCATATAACTGAGAAAAGGTTAGAGGGATGTTGCTATCATAGCCCAACCCAGCATACCAGCTAGGAAACTCCAGATCATCAATGTGACATTATTTTAGGATGATGAATGTATGCCAGTGGCTCCACCAGAGCAGAAAAATGCTCACCTATCCAGACAAACTATTCCAAGAGTGTGAATTTACACAGTAATTTATAGCAGGGTTTCCCAATTTGTCCTATTAGCTCTAAATTGAAACAATTCACTGATAGTGATCTGGAGTAACTCAGGAAATAAACTGAGGATGGCCAGATATGGAAAGTCTGGAAACAACTTTTCCACTAGAGTGTTGTTTATCCATAGGATTAGCCTGCCCCAGCATATGGCTGCCCCTTCTGGCTGCTAGGGCAGAGCCTGTCCCACTCCAGTGCCAGGCCTCAGGACTGTGCCCACCCCAGACCACACAAATTTACACCCATGACTGCCTCAGTTTCCCAGAGAGCCAGAGCAGGGTTCTGTAGGGGTACGACAGACTGCAAACACATACGTGAGTGGCACAGCATTTGTGCATTCTGAGGATGCTGCTTCACTGCAGCTCAATGTCAGCATTTGCCCATTCAAAGCTGCCGCAATGGGCAGTGAGAGGAAGCAGCAGAAAACCTTTGTTCTCCTTCTGCTTGCTGGCATCTCCTATAAACCTCTGTGTGGAAATATCGCAAGTGCAGTTCAAGTTTGAGTCAATTCAAGTTCAAGTCATATCTTATATCCAATATTGCTCACCTACCCATAGCCTGGAGAATAAAATTCTGCAGAAACTCAGCACACAGGTCACTTCAGCACTCTGCTTTGTCTGGCGTTTATAAGTAGAGCCTAGCACATAATTCATACTGCATAATTTATCCACGGGATTTAGCCCTTGGAACACAGAAAGCAGATAATAACTGCTTCATGCTTTTATATATATATATATATATATATAAAATTCGGTCAACTTCTTCTCTGCTTATTCTTAACTCTGAAAAAAAAAATAATTAAAAAAAAAAATGAACCTCTGGCTACATGTATATTCTTTCAGGGCTTGAGCTCATGGCTAGCTGTGATCAGTTAGATTAATTCACCTATTTTTCAGTCTTATACCTTTATCTATTCTTGTTTCCTGAATGGAGGAAAATGCATGCAAGCACTAAATCTCAAGCATGCTATTCTAACATTTGGATTCCATTATCCTAGAGATAACATATAATCCTATAATAATATGTAATAAATTAGCATTTAATCTCATATCGGAGAGTTCAAAGGGATCACAGCCAGCTGGTGCTAAAATAAGCATTTGCTAGAGGCTGCACGAGTGGGAGCCGAAGATGAGAAGCGAGCAAGATCTAACCTGCTCTGACACTTTGGCTTGGCAAGAATGGTTGGCAAGGAAAGGATCAAACAAATCCCTGATACGAAGGGAAACATCTCCAAAATCAAACGGCCTGTGCCCTTTTGCTCTGAATGCTGTTCCTGCAGTCCAGCCAAGACAGACAAAGGCAAGATTTCCCGCCACAGAGCTAACAAGCAGGGAAGGTCATTGCCATACAGTGCTGTACAGGGGACTTAATTCAGTGCTTGATACATCTCCTGTTTGTCAAGGTTCAGAGATGTGGTGAGGCTGGAAACAAGTCTCCAACCTAGGGCTGAGTTCTCTCCAGCTGCAGAGACCCATAGGGCCAGGAGAAAAATGGGGGTGGCTACTTTACATACATGAAGAACTGTAGGAAGGATGTACAGTTTCAACACAGAAGCCAAAAACTGTTTGTAATTTTGTTCCCTTTTCACACATTTTCATACATAGCACTAACATACCAACCACTGCTCATTCTTCATTAACAACCCCAGCTATTCATAGTTTTCTCTACAGAGGCTTCCTCAATAAACGTGCATATTGACTGGTGAGGATGATTTTTTTTCTCCTAAAGACAAGCACAACCAAAGCCCCCAAAGATGCAGCCTCCCAAACTGGACTGGGCGACCCCAAACAGTGAGTGCTGCTGACCAAAAAGCAGATAAAAACCTGATTTATGGAAGTTCCTCTGATTTCCACATAGCCAAGATCTCCCAGTTGGTATTAAGATGGTAAAAACCATCTGTACCATCCTGGATACTCCATGTCCCACCTTCATCACTCTAGCTGCATCCCATGGCATGGTATATTTATCTGGAAATCTGCAGGCTCCAGCAGTTAATTTTTGTTCATTGGCAGCAGCAGCAAAACACCTACTGCCATCAGTCAGATTCAGGTCCTTTCTCTGAATCCATAGACACACTTCACTGCTCCATCTCATACTGGAATATACTTTGAAAAAAAAAAAAAAAGTCAGGAAGCCAAGAATCTATCACAGACAGAGACAGTATTTTGAAAAAATACTGCAAAATCTTTCTGCTAGTTTTCAAAGGAGACACATCAACCGTGCTGCCAAATTAGCTAGAAAGTAAAGGCATTTAAAAAGTCAAGAAAAGGGAAAGAGAGAATCCCAGACAGGATAGACAATAAAATTACATGGCAAGCTGAGTTTTACAACTCTGGACACTGACCACAGTTCTGTTTCTTAAGAAAACTTAATAAATAAAAATAACAACAAAAAATCTTAAGTGTTATGGAGTTGTCTTTGCTCCTGCATATAGCACACATTTCTATTACCCTTTCTTTATTAGCCAAATGAAGATCAATGTATCTATAAAACTCAATGACATGTTAATGCAAACCTTAAAAAAGATAAAATGCCTTTTATCTCAGTCTTAGGAAAACCTAATAAAGAATTAACAGTCCATGAAGCCATGGAATTTCACTCAAGGTTTTACTTTACACTAGGACTTCCTACTCCCATTATCTTTTAACAGACAGGTTTCCCTAGGCTTTGGGACACGTTGGTGCGAACGTACACTGTCATTAAAATCGGTCCTATACTTTCCTTCAGAGATGGGATAGGAACCCTGCTAAGTATGTGAACTTAAAATTTAGACAACAGCTGCAATGAATCAGAATTGTAAATCTGAAGCAACTGTTAAAATAAATAAATATGCCAAAAAAGGAGAGACAAATACTGATTTTGATTGTGATCTTTTTGACAGTAAATGAATTTATAACCCAAAATTTCCACTATTTTTTACACCTGCAGGATGAGCACTTTGGAGCAGAGCTCATTTAACATAACATTAGCATTTCAATTTTTCAAATTTATATCAGAAGCAACTGCCAGGAATCTATTAACCCAATACTCGATGTTGAATCTTTAAAGGGATGTAGTCAAATATTAGTCTAGGATTTGGTTCAAGTTTGGTTGACAGAATTAATGAGCCTTCAGTGACTGCCATGGGCCTTGCAGGAAGGCTGGGATCCATAAACCCAGGCACCCCTAAACTCACTGAGAAACCAGTCTCCTCCAAGTTCTCAGTTATATTTATTTCTACAGACAAACACATGGCAGGAAGACCAGAAATTTCAAATGCCTATACTTAAAACCAATTTAAATTCAATACGTCTGCACACAGTTAAGTTGCTTGCTCTCAAAGGGCCCGAATACCTGAAGCTCCCACTGATGTTCAAGGAAATGAGGCTTCCCACCAAAACAAAATCACTGCCACCTGGCATCTTCAAGCACCAGGTCCAGAAGATGGAGAAAGCAAGAGCAGAGAGGCAGCTCCACAGCTGGCACATCTCCAAGAAGACAGGGAAGGAAAGAAGTATCACCCATCTACATCCAGAGCTATGCATTCACCTCATTCTCATTCTTCCAGGGAACAAAGTTATTTGCAGTCATGTCCAAAGACTGGGCCTGGGTCCTTGTTTGTATTTTAAGCTCCAGGTAAGGAGCTGAGTGACTCAGTTGTCCTCATGTTAGAATGCGGAAACAAGGCTTATGTATAGAGCCACGGGTACTTCTTCCTCTACCTACAAATGCTGGATATGGAATAACAGCCTCGGATGTATCAGCATTGTAAATCAAGTTGTTGGCAAAAGAAAAAATATTTTTTCATCTTTAGTCACAGACATCTTGCACACATCAAGTACATTTGGATCACCAAGGTGGGATGCTAAATTAATCAACAGGAAGCACTGCCACCCAAAGCAGACTATTCTAGACCTGTTCCTGGCTAATCTTCAGGCAATTTTCTGCTGCTCTTACTCATACAGAAAATGTTTTAAGAATTGTAAACAAGAAAATACTGTTTTGTGTGCTGGGCATTCACACCAACATTGATTGTCACCTGACATGGAAACTTCCGTCATCAGATCCCAAAATCTCACAAGAGTCCCTTCTGAGAGTCACTAACTCTAAAACTTTCTATAAGGGTTTGCAGCACAACTCTAAAAAGCAAAAAAAAAAAAAAAAAAAAAAGAGTATGAAAATAAACACTCTTTGAAAGCAAAAATCCTAGCACTTTTAAACATCTTCTTTGAACCTCATCATCTCTGCTCAATTTTAAACTAAACCTAGAGCCAAATATTTGTAGCCACCAGACTGTAAGCGAACCTCCCTTTTGCTATTGGGCTACGTCTTTGCTGTCTCCGACAGTGAAGCCCACACCAGCTTCCAATGTTGTTGTTTTATCAATGAGAACCAGAAATGTGTGAAGCTCCTAGCCTTCAGTTCACAGCTGTGCAAGACTGAAACATGAATGCAAAGGGTGAACTAGCTCAAAAGGGGGGGAACTCATCAATCAAAGCTGCTAACTCAAGACTACAATAAAATTCCAGTTCAACCTCAGTAGTGACTGCCCGTCATAATGCAGCAGTTTGACTGCTTGTCATCAACCTGCTTTGAAGAACAAGGATGATGCAAAAGTCCTTTTGAAACTCAGCAAGGAAAAGTGCACCTGTCTGCTTGGCATCCATCAAGGCTTCCCAGTCTGCAACCAAATGAATTCTCAACAAGTTACAAGTAAGTCATGGAGAAGAAAAAATCACAGTATAAAGGATTAATATAGGATAGGTACAGGCTCTACAATACTCCCCTGTGTGCCCCAGACGTCATTTCTTAAAAAAAAAAAAAGAAAAAAAAAAGCCAGTATTCCATAACCACATCTGACTAGGACATAAGTTTGCACATGGAGAGATCCTGTGCTTTCCTTCACCCCAGCCTCCAAGGACAGTGGGCTGTCCAACATGTCCAACATGCATGGAGAGAGGCTCTGCAGAACTGCTGGGAAAACAGCAAATTTAAAACACCCCCCATCCCGAAACACAAGGTCCCCATGACAGGGAGCTGCCCAGAAGAGGGGATGTTCCTCCTCTTCTTCTTGATTCACATCCAGATTTAATGGGTTCTCTCTCCTCACGCCATGAGGGTGCCCATGTTACACTGGGCCGCTAGCATACACTGCAAGTTGGTTCTGTCTTAACTGACTTACTCATATCTGTACAGCCTTGAGTTCACCCCATTTTCTCCAAAAAGTCTTATATTTTAGAGGCTTGTCTAAATATAAGTACATGCGGGATTTACAAGAGATTATCATACTTTAAACAGAACGTGGTTGCAGTTTTCTTCAGGAGTATTAGTTTTCAGAAATGCAGCACATTTATTCATGTAGTTAATTGGCTAGATTGTAATAAAAACAAAAATATCCATTACTTCTTCTAAGTGTAGGCGTAAAAAGGAAAAACACAATTTTAACTAATCAACAGCCTAATCTTACTCGTTCCTGAACATTTAATCACATTTCCAGCATACACAACTTGCAAAAAAGATCCAAACGAGTTAATTTTCCAAAAGCCAGCAGTGTTACCTAACCTGTAAAGCAAACAAGCCAATCTTCACCTTTTGAATAAGATGATATCCCCAATGGCAGGAAATCACCTCACAGGGAGCAGGGGCTGCTAGCAATCCTGCTGTTGGGGCAAGCATCAGGTGCTCCGGGGCTCAGAGCACTGAAGGTGCCTGGCTGCAGACTTCCCGCGTAATCCCCAGCTTCAGGGCTACACCTTTGCTATCTCCGACAGTGAAGCCCACACCAGCTTCCAATGTTGTTGTTTTATCAATGAGAACCAGAAATGTGTGAACCCCAGTTTTCAATGCACTTTATGTTTTTAGCATAAACTAAAAATCAATCGCATCTCATTAGCAAAATTCCACCACAACTAAACAATTAGCAATACTCATTAATTTTTTATGGATGTTACTGATGTGCATGAAGCCAGCTGACCTCTCAGTGACCAGTATAGCATACATTACACACTTCACATCTTTCACATTCTGTTCTTTGATTTACAGTAGTTACTATGCATTTTCAAAGAAGCAAAGCCTGGCTTTTCAGTGCAGCTCAGAGCTTAATTCTCCTTTCTACCATGTAATTCCCAATCACACCTGCCTTATCCAGCAGGGCTGAAGGACTGAGGAAGCACCAAGACACCTCCAAACTATTTACAACTGCAAAAGATACAAGCAAAGCCTAGCCACCTGTGAGTGTCTGTGGAAATACAGGGATTCAGTGGCCACCAAGACTTTTCTCTACAGGGACCAAGGAAGAGCAGCCCCTGTCCTGCTCACCCCTGAGCCAATGACACTTCCACCCCACTGGCACACTCTAAGCAGGGCACACTCGCTGGTGGCTTCATAACAAATAGACAAATGCCAGTCAGCCTGCCTCACAGCTGGTCTCCACATGACACAAAGCACAGAGTGTGCTGCTAATGGATGTACGCGGCCGTTCAGTCAGTAAAGCAGAAATAAAAGAATTTAGAAATAAAATGAAACTTCTGCCTAGGTAAGGACCTCTGGATCAGGCATTAAATCTGACTGGTATCTCTCTCCATTGTCATTGCACACCTATTTTCTCCTTGTAAAGCACAGCATTGATTTTTAAATGTTTTCATTCACACTTAGAAGCTTACCAGGATTGGACTTTATTCTTCAATATTATCCGCTGAGCAGTGAAACACTAGATCAGATTGCCTAGCAGCACTGCAGGGTCTTCTCTGGGAGTCCATAAACATGGCCTGTGCAGGTATCTACAAGGAATAGCTGAGCTTTCCTTGGAACAGAGGGATGGGCGAGGTGATCCCTCACATTCCCTCCCAGTCCTGTTTCCCTATGAGCAGCCAAACACTGAAACAACCCGAGGTGTTAATTTGCCCTTGGAGGCCTCAGCAGTGTCCCAGTAGTTGGGAAGACGTGAGGTTACCTCACCTCATCCCTCAAAAATCTGCTTATCTCAGAGCTCACCTATAAGCCATTCTCTGAATTTTCAGATCTTATCTATCACCAATTCTATTTTTGAATAATATATTGTTCAAAAAAAAAAGGGCAGCAACTGTCCAGAACCATACACACATCTAGAACAGTATTTCCTGGGCCTAGTAAGGCCTTGTCCCAATATTAGCCTGTTCAACTCAAGACTGCAAATACAGGTATTCAATTATTTAGCCACACAATTTTGAGGCTTGATTACAACAAAATGACTGACCACCCACCCTCCTTCTGCCCCCACAGAAGCACAGAGCTCTGCTCTCCTCCCGTCAAGTCACAGGTTGATTCATCACCACATAAGACAGATATGAGCCTGCACCCTTCTGCCCTGCTGCTGCTGGACACTTTCCCTTTCCACAAACAAGCTGCCTCCCCAAACCTTTTTTTTTTTTTTAAAGGCTGTTTTATTTGTTTTATATTCTAAATCTTGCCCCTATATAGCAGCAACCTGGGGAGTTTTGCACTGAAATTTCTCCTCTCGTTCTTTTTCCAGTCCATGATATTGAAACATGGGATTAGAAATTAGAGAGCGACTGATTAAGAATGTGCAAGTGCTACATTTGCGATTGTGGGAATAAAAATGTTGTTTTTGCAGTTACATTGTTTAAAGGTAAGCAATGTGGTATTGAGATATGCTTGCAGTTATAAGAAAATTTAGCAGGCGAACTTGTAAAATGCAGACAACCAGACTCTTTAGAACAATTACGTGAAAATCACAGTGTTAAGCCAAGTCAGATAAGTGAAGAAACATTACCACTTCAAACAGTAAAAAAAGTCAAAAGAAATTTGAAATTTACCAGGCTGGCAACTGAAGGCCATGGTCTATGAAGCATCACATAGATTGTGAACCTGGATTACCCACTCAGTGGGGAAACAGGGGAGGATCCTGTCATCAAAAAGTATATAAACTGTGTTTTGGAACTGGTAGGTGTGCACGACTTTGGTGGGACTACCCCCTGTGCTGCCCAGCACTGAATAAACATACCTACTTTACAATCTTACTGACTGTGGAGTTCATTTCTATGAATCATTTTGGCGAGCCAGGCAGGAGACACTCTGCTCAGCTGCAGGATCGACTGCGGAGCAGATGCCCCTAGGTGCACCCTGAGTATTTTGTTCGGAGGGGACTCCACTCCCAGCCACTCACCATGGGAGCAGACAAAGATCTCCTGAAGCTGCAGACAAACGGTACGTTTTACAGTACAGGAAGGGCCTGTAAGTTGTATGCATGGCCAGGGCAGCTGCTAAATCGCGCAGAGACATCTGGCATGCAGCATAGTCCCCATAAGGGAGGAGGGTACCCTACAGGCTGACCAATAGAGCGGTCAAAGGGTATTTGCTGACCAATAGAGAGGCCACTAGCGATCTTGCAAGTAGATCGAGCAAATCTGAGGTTACTGCTGCATCCCAGTTTTGGGAGCCAGGACTGACCTGCTAATGACTGTATAAAAAGCAGGAGAAGGGTAAGTGCGTGCAAGTGTATGTGTTTGAAACAAAGTGGAATGAGTCACTCCACAAAGAACACTGTCAGAGACAATACTTGTTTGGTTGGTTATCGTTCTAAATTATATATTCTTGTGGTATGAATGAGACGTGCTAGGGGCCTCTCTGTGTGATTACATGATTGTGCTATGAGTGAGACGCAGCATCGCTGAGAAGTGAGTGTGGAGTTCTGATCCGCAGCTCCGTATTCTCCACAAGGGGAACTGCCGGAGACAAAAAAAGTGCATGACAGATGGAAAAGAAGTGAAGTGCTGTTTTATCCAAGTTTTGATTGGTGGTGACCAATATATGCGCTCAGTGGTGTATCTTGTGATCCTATTTTTGTTCTTAAATGCTTTGAGTGTGACAAGAAGGCAGGAGCATTATCTAAGTAACTAACAGTTTAGAAGCTCTGGTATATTCACTGTGGTGTTTGGTCAGTTTTCCAAGTATTTGGGGGGAGGGGGCTGACTGATTATCAAAGTGGCAGAAAGGAGAGAGTCACTTCTTTGTTGGTTCGGGCTTGAGCCCTGGGAATTTGTTAAGAAGGGGAAAAGCGAATTTATTTAGGCCTCAATACCTTTCTAAACCCCCATATTGATGGATACACAGGAGTGATTCCTTGTTTTATATGGGCTTACGAACAAAGTGTGTGAGAAAAATTGGCATTTGGCTTGAAATTCAGTCCTGTTGAAGTGTAAATTTTGTGGAAAAGGTGGTATTGTTTGTCTAGAAGATGGAAGGCTGAGTGCTTCAGGTGTTTTCCTGAAGTCCTGTGGATTTATGATTGGAACGGGGCTCATTAAGAATCTGAAATAGTAAAATTTGTATGTGGAAATGAGAGTTTAATCCCAGAAAATTGGGATATATGGGAAGAAGATTAGGAAAAGATAGAATCATAGAATCATAGAATATCCTGAGTTGGAAGGGACCCTTAAGGATCATCAAGTCCAACTCTTGACACCGCACAGGTCTACCCAAGAGTTCAGACCATGTGACTAAGTGCACAGTCCAATCTCTTCTTAAATTCAGACAGGCTCGGTGCAGTGACCACTTCCCTGGGGAGCCTGTTCCAGTGTGCAACCACCCTCTCTGTGAAGAACCCCCTCCTGATGTCAAGCCTAAACTTCCCCTGCCTCAGCTTAACCCCGTTCCCGCGGGTCCTGTCACTGGTGTTAATGGAGAAAAGGTCTCCTGCCTCTCGACACCCCCTTACGAGGAAGTTGTAGACTGCGATGAGGTCTCCCCTCAGCCTCCTCTTCTCCAGGCTGAACAGGCCCAGTGCCCTCAGCCGTTCCTCGTACGTCTTCCCCTCCAGGCCTTTCACCATCTTCGTAGCCCTCCTCTGGACACTCTCCAACAGTTTCATGTCCTTTTTATACTGTGGTGCCCAGAACTGCACACAGTACTCAAGGTGAGGCCTCACCAGCGCAGAGTAGAGCGGGACAATCACCTCCCTTGACCTACTAGCGATGCCGTGCTTGATGCACCCCAGGACACGGTTGGCCCTCCTGGCTGCCAGGGCACACTGCCGGCTCATATTCAACTTGCTGTCTACCACGACCCCCAGATCCCTCTCTTCTAGGCTGCTCTCCAGCGTCTCATCGCCCAGTCTGTACGTGCAGCCAGGGTTTCCCCGTCCCTGGTGCAGGACCCGGCACTTGCTCTTATTGAACTTCATGCGGTTGGCGATCGCCCAGCTCTCCAACCTATCCAGATCCCTCTGCAAGGCCTTTCCACCCTCATTCGAGTCCACAACTCCTCCAAGTTTGGTGTCATCAGCAAACTTGCTCAAAATACCTTCTATTCCTATATCCAGATCGTTTATAAAAATATTGAAAAGTACCGGCCCTAAAACGGAGCCTTGAGGGACCCCACTAGTGACCGCCCGCCAGCCTGACGCAGCCCCATTCACCATAACCCTTTGGGCCCTGCCCGTTAGCCAATTGCTCACCCATCGTATGATGTTTTTATTTAGCTGTATGGTGGACATTTTGTCCAGTAGGATCCTATGGGAAACCGTGTCAAAAGCCTTGCTGAAGTCCAAAAAAATGACATCAGCTGGTTTCCCTTGGTCCACCATACGGGTGATCTTATCATAAAAGGAAATCAGGTTAGTTAGGCAGGACCTACCCTTCACAAACCCATGCTGGCTGGGACCAATGACTGCTTTGTCCCCCAGGTGCGCCTCAATAAGTTCGAGAACCATCTTCTCCATGATTTTACCAGGCACTGACGTGAGACTGACAGGCCTGTAATTGCTAGGGTCTTCTTTCTGACCCTTCTTGAAAATCGGCACAACATTTGCCAGCTTCCAGTCTACCGGGACCTCTCCAGACTCCCAGGATTGTTGAAAAATAACTGAGAGAGGTTCCGCGATGACGTCCGCCAGCTCTTTCAGCACCCGGGGATGAATCCCATCCGGACCCATGGACTTGTAGGGATCCAGGTGGAGTAGCAAATCCCGCACACGTTCAGGGTCGGTTGGGAGTTTGTCATCCCCACCGTCCCGGTCCTCCAGCTCAGGGCACCCTGGGTCCCGAAGCCCATCATCGGCATTGAAGACAGAGGCAAAGAAGGCATTAAGCGTCTCTGCTTTGCCTATGTCATTGTCTGTGAGGAGACCTTCCCTATCAAGGAGCGGCCCTATGTATTCTTTAGTTCTCCTTTTTCCATTCACATATCTAAAAAACCCTTTTTATTTTCTCTCACAGACACAGCCAGCTTCAACTCTAGGTGTGCTTTAGCCACACAAATTTTCTTCCTACAAACACGAACAGCATCCCTGTATTCTTTCCATGACACCTGGCCCTCCTTCCAGTAGCGAAACACTCTCTGTTTCCGCCTAATCTCCATAAGAATGTTCCTGGTCAGCCACGCCGGCCTCCTGCCGCGCCTGCCTGACTTGCGATATTTAGGAACTGCCTGTTCTTGTGCTTCTAGGAGGCATCGCTTAAAGAATGACCAGCACTGGTGGACATCAAGGCCTTCAAGAGCAGCTTCCCAGGGGACCTTGCTGACTAGTTCCCCGAGCAGCCTGAAGTCCGCCTTCCCCATATCTAGGGATGAGGTTTTGGTGGCACTTTTCCTTCTGTCACCGTAAATTTTGAACTCAACCACTTCATGGTCGCTATGACCGAGGCGGCCACCAATCACCACATCTCCCACCAGACCCTCTCTGTTTTCTAGCAACAGGTCTAGGAGGGCACCTTTCCTAGTTGGCTCCGTTAGCACCTGCACCAAGAAGTTATCATCTAGGTGCTTCATGAACCTCCTGGACTTGCTCGTGTCAGCCGTGTGGCACTCCCAGTTAACGTCTGGCAAGTTGAAGTCCCCCATAAGGACAAGGGGAGTTAATCTCGAGGCCTCTCTTAGTTCTGTAAAGAATAATTTATCGGCGCTATCGTCCTGGCCAGGCGGTCTGTAATAGACTCCCACAACGACATCCCCTTTATTCGTTCGTCCCTTGATCCTTACCCAGAGGCTCTCAACTTTGCCATCGCTGACCTGAAGCTCCACACAGTCCAGCCCCTGCTTCACATACATCGCCACCCCACCACCTCGCCTACCCTGCCTGTCCCTCCTGAAGAGCCTGTAACCATCTATCGCAACACCCCAGTCACAGGACTCATCCCACCAGGTTTCGCTTATGCCGATGATGTCGTAGTTGCGGGACTGGGCCAGTACTTCTAGCTCATCCATTTTATTCCTCATACTGCGTGCGTTTGTGTAGAAGCATTTCAGGTGCGTCTCCTTACACTCAGCACCTTGTGGATCTAACCGAAGGACCTCACTGGCACACAGCCCCTCTGATTCTAGCGTACCATCCCTTAGGTCTTCACCGGCGTGCCTGGTTTTAGCCCCTTCCCCCTTCGACTCTAGTTTAAAGCCCTATCTATCAGCCCTGCCAACTCCTGACCAAAGATCCTTACCCCTCTCCGAGAGAGGCCCATCCCATTCGGTGCCATCAGGCCCGGTGTAGCATAGACCTTCCCGTGATCAAAGAACCCAAAGTTCTACCGGTCACACCAGTCTCGAAGCCATGAGTTTATGCGAACAGCACACCTTTCAGCTTCGATCCCCCCTATCAGAAGGACAGAGGCAAACACAACCTGCGCGCCTGAACCTCTAAGTTGTCGCCCCAAATCCCTAAAGTCTCTTTTGATCGCCTCCGGACTTCTCTTTGCTACTTCATCGCTACCAGCCTGAAAGACCAGTAGCGGGTAGTAGTCAGTGGGCCGTACCAGGCGCTTGACTTTCTTGGCAACGTCCCTGACCCTGGCCCCAGGGAGGCAGCAGACTTCCCTACGGGTAGGGTCAGGCCGACAAATAGGGCCCTCTGTTCCCCTAAGGACAGAGTCTCCCACAACAATCACCCTCCTGTCTTTCTTGGTGGAGGCAGTCCTGATGCGTGGAGTCGACCTCCTCGCCCTAGGCATCCTCCTGGGAACACTTTCTACCTCTTCCTCAGTTGCTGGTCTCTCAATCTCCAGGGCCTCAAACCTGTTTTGTAAGGGCACCTGGGAAGGTGGGGCCGGAAGGGGAGGGCATCGCCTGCCATGTCGAGCAGGGACCTGTCTCCATTCCTCCTCAACTCCCAGATCCCCTCCCTCTGCCCGACGGCGACAGGGCAGGGGGTCCACCCCCATTTGGGGTGTCTCTCTGGTACCTCTCCTTGAGGCCCTGCAGGGAGTTACTCCACAAGTCTATCTCCCGCTCACACTCCCTGATATCCCTCAACCTCTCTACCTCCTCCTTGAGCTCCGCCACCATGCGGATCAGGTCATCCACCTGCTCACACCTCACGCACGCAGCGTCTCTGCCTCCCGCCGATGGCAGCAGCAGGCTCTGACACTCCCTGCATCCGGTGACCTGAACCGCTGCATTCTTTAACGGGTAGTCGGTCTGGGTGTGTACCGACCTCCTGGAGAGCACACCGTGCCTGGTGGAGACCATTATCACCTAGCTAACGGCTGTCGTTAACAGGTGTTCGTATGGGAGGGGGTTGCTCTCCGCCCTTCCTGCTCGAACTGCCGCGCCACGCCCTGTTTGCCCGTCCTGGTCGCCGCGCTCCTGGTCGCTCGCGCTCCCTAGGGGCTGCTTTTGAACGGCCGGGGAGGGGGCGCTGCTGGCTCCGCCTTCGCCTCGTCAGCCTCCCTCACGAGGGCTGCCGGCTCCTGGCGGCTCCCTGAAGTCGGCTCGATGCCGGAAAGTTAGCCCTGCCTGGCCCGATCCCCCGCTCCGCTGCAGAACGCGTCTGCCCCGGAGCCGATCGCCTCGGCAAATGGCCAAGTAAAAGATAGTAAAAAGATAAAAAGATAGTGAAAACCTGCAATAAAATGGTTTGTGTGAAAATTGAAACAAGGGACAGTAACTAATAAGGAATAGTAATAAATAAATAAATAAATAAATAAATAAATAAATAAAAGGAAATGGGAAATCAAGGAAATCAGTAATATCCAAAACAAAGATGTTTTAAAGAAAGCCTCCTTGGGTGCATATTGGCACATTGGAAGGATATTGTTAGATCTGGGGGCACAGAAAGATAGAGGACTTTCATTAAGTATTGCAATCAATAGCGGCCACTATATAACTAAATGGCCACTTTATGGATCAATCGACTATAACAGTATCTTGCAATTAATGTTGTTTTTGAGGAGGAAAGGGAAATGGGATGAAATGTTGTATACTGATATGTTGTTTCAGCATCTTGGAGGGAAAAGGTATGGAATTAAGTTGGCCCCTGACTGAGCCTTTGGTGCTGGTATAAAGGAAGTGTTAGAAGTGTTGTTGAAGGTGTTAAAGGTGTGGCATGTAATATTTGACAAAGCTGTTTGAAGTTGAATGAGCAGGGAAAGAAGATGTAGGAATGTTAGTAGTTCTGCCTCAACCTGAGGCTGAGATCTCAAAATCACAGGCGTGAGCCCTCTGGGACAGAGGGACTATGATGGGTCCAAGAGAGAGTTGTCATGGAAACAGAAAAGCAGCTAACTCTTAAAACAACCTGAGTGCATGTGTGAGCTCAGATTGCCAATTGGACCGCTTAGGGACCTTTCAGCAATTGCTTTCCCCTGACCAACCTCCCCAGTGAGACCCTAATCACCCCAGAAACTATGAACGGTTATACCAAAATCTGGTTAAATTGGGAATTGAGAATTTGTTCCAACAAGGTCCAAAAGAAACCCCTATAGAATTTTTGGACTAACTTTGAAATGCAATGAAGAGAAAAAAAAATTGGACCTGACTTCAGAAAACAAACAGAGGCAATTGGCTAGACTCTTTCTAGGGCAATCAGCCCCTGATATCAGAAAGAAATTGTCTTAGGTTGCAGGATAAAGTTACAACAGTCAGGAATGACAGGGACCTGGGGCATCGAGCCTAGCAGGTCCACTGATTGAAATAAAGCTAGAGAACGAAGAAGACAGGCTTGATTTTTTTTGTTGGTTACGGTGACTCACGGAAACCTGACTCCACAATCAGTAAGACTGTAAAGTAGATATGTTTATTCAGCGCTGGGCGGCATGGGGGTAATCCCACCTAACGGGGGTAATCTTGCACACCTAATGCGGCAACTTGCTTTGGTTATATCCAGTAAAGAGTTACATATGCATGAAGTTTCCCAATACACCTATACATTTGCATAACCTTTCCCTGCTTCGTATTAAAATTAGCTACAAGAAGTCATTTCCATTAATTCCTCTTGTCTGTGCTTGCACAGTGCTTTGTGGTGGTGGGCTCTGAGGGTTGTGGGGATGAAGTAAGATGTCTTCATCAGGGTTGAACTTTTCACCTCATTTCTTTGCGCATGCTCTCTGAGGCCTTGGTCACAATCTGGGCTATAACATTTTGATCTGGTTCTTGGGGTCCAAGGGGCTCCTGTTATCTCGAGGCCTTGCATGTTTGACATTCTTTATCTTGTCCCTTTGTGAACAGTCCTCCTTATCTCAGACCCCTTAGTTAAAGTCCAAACCATGAGGTTGTTTTGATTTGGTACTCGGAGTCCGAGTAGCTCCTGTTATCTGGAGGTCTAAGCGCAGCACAGGCACAGTACATCACAAATGTAGCACATATTCATTCTTAATCAATCTCTCTCTAATTTCTAAGTCCATGTTTCAATGGGAGCTTCTTTCTCTGTGTTAATTAGTCTGTAAATGTAACAGGAGCAACTAGCCAATGGGAAAATACTTTTTTTTTTTTTTTTTTGCAATGCTTGAAATTAAAATTGGCAAAAATGATTGGAATTACAAAATGAGAAAAGCAGTCAAGTTTGGTTCATGGTACTAGATTTACAGGATGCCTTTTTCTGCCTGCCTGTGGGAACTGAAAACCAGAAACTCTTTGCCTTTGGATGGGAAAATAATAATAGAGGATGGAAAACTCAGCTTACGTGGACAGTGTTACCACAGGGGTTCAAGAATAGCCCCACCATATTCGGGAACTGTGATCGTGAAGTTTGAAAGACCCCTTCGGGAAAAGGGGACACTGCTCCAACACGCAAATGATAGCTACTGAAGAAGAAAAGGTATGTGTATAATGGACTATTAGTTTATTTTTATTTTTTTTTCGGCACTAATACTGTGAACCCAGCCTCTTTCCTCAGTAACAGAGTTTCCAGATCACCCATTCATGATTACTTCAAGACCACGGACACGGTATACTCCAGCTGACCAGACTTAAAGGATACACCCCTAGAAGATGTGGAGGATTGGTATATAGATGGCAGCAGCTTCGTCCGCCAGGGATTTCGCCTCACAGGATATGCAGTAACAAACATCAGCCCAAAAGGTGGAAATCATTGCCTTGATAAGAGCTCTTGAGCTGGCAAACATTTGGACAGATTTGAAATATGCCTTTGGTGTGGTGGATGAACACGGGGCAATTTGGAAGGTGAGAGAAGTTTTATCTTCCTCAACTAAACATGCAGAAGAGGCTGACAGCAGTTATTAGGGAAGAAGGAAAAAGGAGGCCCAGACAGGAACAGCCACAGCTATGCAAGGAGCAATGTGCCCTATGTAAGAAATTTGGACACCGGAAAAACAAATGCCCAGAGCAGAAAAGAAATGGGAACTGGGGAAGGGAGGTGGTGGTTGCACATGCAAAAGACAAATGAAGAGGACTGGGGAAGTCTACCCGAGCAGATCCACTGGTTATAAAAATGAAGCTGGGGAAGGAGGGAAAAGAGGTGGAACTTATGGTAGATGCGGGGACAACATATTCAGTTTTAAATAAAGCATTAGTATCAGTGGGGAATGATTACATTGTAGTAAAGGGGGCAACTGGCCAATCTGAAATAGCGAATTTCTGCAAACCATTGAAATATAAATATGGGAAACAGTTAGGCATTCACAAGTTCCTATACATGCCCAGCTCCCCGGAATCACTCTTAGGGAGTGATTTATTGAAAAGATTACAAGCAACCATTTCATTTAAAAATGGGGAGATTATTCTGGAGGTAAATGATCAAAGATATGTGGAAGTGTTGAGTTTGATATTGACAACTATTGAGACCAAAGAGGAAATTAGTGAGGAAATCCTAAGTCAAGTGTTTTCTGGAGTACGATCTCCTAATGTACCAGAGAAGGCAAAAAATGTACGTAAACAGTACCCCTTGAAAAAGGAAGACAGAGAAGGAATTAACCCAATAATTGATTAACATGCTTAACACCAGAGCTAACTTGGTTTACCGTTTTAGACCTGAAGGATGCTTTCTTTTGCCTCCCTCTCCATGAAGCCAGTCAGAAAATCTTTGCATTTGATTGGAAAAGCCCTAAGAGTGGGTGAAAAACGCAGCTCACGTGGACAAGGTTGCCTCAGGGCTTTAAGAACTTACCCACTTTGTTTGGAGAACAACATGAAAAGGACTTTGAGACCTGGGAAGCCCCATCAGGAGAAGGAAGGCTGTTGCAGTACATAGATGACCTCCTAACAGCCAGCCAGACAGAAGAAGAATGTGTAGCCTGGACAGTAAGCCTCCTAAACTTTCTGGGACTATAGGAGCACAGGGTATAAAAGAAGAAGGCTCAGGTGGTAAATCAGAAGGTGACCTACCTGGATTATGAGGTTAGTGCCGGACAACAGACTTTGGGGCAAGATTGTAAAGAAGAGAGATGTCAAACCCTGAAACCTGAGACAATAAAAGAACTGCAAACCTTTTTGGGAATGACGGGGTGGTGCAGATTGTGGATCTATAACTACAGATTGCTTGTAAAACTCCTGTATGCACTCATTGCAAATGGGAAGAGGGACCTCCAATGGACAAAGGAGGCCACGCGAGCCTTTGACCAACTAAAGAAGGCTCTCATGTCAGCTCCAGCTCTGGGACTTCCAGATGTAAATAAACCATTCTTCCTTTTCTCCCATGAGAAACAGGGGATTGCCCTGCGAATACTAGCACAGGACCTGGGCCCATATCGAAGGGCAGTTGCTTATTTTCCTAAGCAGCTGGATGCTGCCGCCAAGGGATGGCATGCACCTTGGGACAGAAAATAACTGTGCTAGTGTCTCACACGGTGTCCACAGTGCTGGAAGCGAAAGGCAGTCACTGGTTTTCCCCACAAAGGTTCCTGAAATCAGCAGAAACCAGGGGGAGCCAGTAGACTATGACTGCCTGGAGACCACTGAAGCTACCTACTCCAGCCGTCCAGATCTGAAGGACACTCCTTTTGATGATGTGGAAATATAGGAGCACCTACGTTGTCAGTGGAAAACAACATGCTGCATATGCAGTTACCACTTGCAAAAACATAATAGAATCTGAAAAATAAACATCTACACGGATTAAATAATGAGATTATTGGAAGCAGTTCAGCTGCCTGAAAAGGTAGCAATCATGCACATTAAGGCACAGTAGAAGGTTAGCTCAGAATTGGAGGAAGGAAATGATCTGGCGGACAGAGGCAAAAGAAGCAGCAGAAGGTGAGGTAGCAACTGAGGGAGCCCTGATTCCAGACAGACAAATTCCCCTTGAAGGTAAGCTTGTATATAACAAAAAGGATAGAAAATTAATTGAAAGTCAGAAGGGAAGATATAACCAAGAGGGTTGGGCTATTATCAAAGAAGGGAAGGGGAAGCTAGTCATCCATTTCCAATTCATTGTGGTCACTGGTAAAGAAAGAATACCTGGAAACACAGTGGGGAATAGATGCTTTGTATAACTACCTAATTGGAAAAAATTATTGCCAGGAACTTATATGCTACCATCACTCAAATAACTTAACAATGTGATTTCTGTCTCCAGACTAACCCCAAAAATGCCCCCTAACCAAAACTGGGTCAAATTGGAAAAGGCCATGGGCCCAGGCAACAGCGGCAAATTGACTTTTCTGAACTTCCAAGAAAAGGAGGGTGTCAATCTTTACTGTTGTTAACAGATACCTTTTCAGGATGGACAGAGGCTTTCCCTACTAGGACTGCCAAAGCCCAAGAAGTAACTAAGTCTCTTGTAGAAAAAACTTTGAAACCACAGTGGGAAGGACTATACCAGGTGCTTCTTACTACCTTCACCGCAATTAAGATCGAGGAACAGAGTGCCTGGATTCACCATTCTCAAGTGAAGAAAGCTCCAGAAGCCCCCTGGAAAGTAACGCTGGGTAACAGTGAATTGAAACTAAAGCTCAGTCAAGCAAAATGAGGACATTAAGGTCAGGAGTATTTAGTAATATAATTTGTAGAAAATTTAGTTAGCAGAATTGTTTTATTTTTGTGGCTTATAGTCATAATTATGATTCAAGAATTGGATGGTGCCTCTGTGATAATAGAGAATGGTGAGTGGCCTTGGTCCGAAGCCGTAACAACAGAGGATAAGAGCATTAATGGAAAGTTAGCTATCGTGGTTATGTGGTGAATAAATGGTGACCATTTATATACATTAAAAGAATGGCAAAAATTAGGAGAAGAATGAACACACCAAAGACCCATAGGGGATGAAATTAAAATAAGGTGGCAAATGATTAACAGCCCCTACAATCATCCTTATTGGCACTGGGAACTAGCCAATAGCAAGTCTCAAAGGTGTTACCAAGACGGGAAAAGACTGAAGACCAAGACCACAAACCAATAATAGATGCGCTTAGTATGGTTCAAGATAATGTATCTTTAGCTCTTTGTTGTATACAAGCACGGTTATGGATGCAGGCAACAGCTGCCTTGATTGTTATGGAAGGAAGTGAAGGCATTTTCCTGGCTGAAATCCAAAAAACTGGGACAACACCAATGATTTTGAGAAGTTCCAATCTTGGTGGACTGTTAAATTTTACCTATGATCCCATTGTTAATATGGCTACTGCTTTTGTGCTTACTATACGTAATGCCACAGTTTATGCTATCCACCCCATCACTGCATCAGGATTAAACCATGAGGAAACAGCGCTCTATCCTTCAGAGCATAGAACATGGGCACGGATAGTGAATGGGAAATGGTGGTCTGTACATCTAGAATCATGTGTTATCCAGGAACAAGTATTTATTTCTGAGAGCAACACAATTTATGCTCATGATGTATGTCTTGACACTGAGCAAGGTGTTTACCACTTTGAAATTCATCCAAATACTAGTCAAAAGACTGTGCTTGTATATATTGGTCAAAGCTGTGTGTTTAAGAACTGCTTGTGCTTTTGTAGAAGTAGATAAGGAGAACATAACTCTAACAAAAATCATTCTAACTTTTGTATTTGTAACTTTGTTAGAATCATCAGGTGTGATTTTCTCTATTCAGCACCAGTGGTATCCCACCAGTTGATCAAGTCTAACAACACAATGTATCACAAGTTATTACTGTTATAAATGAAGATATAACTCAATCTGAATTTAGTAATATTTATAAAAGGCAAGTAAACAGCGCTGGGTGCGTGGGGAGTCTATGTTCTACCAACACGCACACACTAACATCAAACTTTCCAAATATATAGAACACTGCTTTTATGTATTCATAAGAAATCAGAGTAAGCCTATACATATGTACAATCAGAAAAAGTATCAATTGAAACATAAACATGGCAAAGTTTTAAAAGGCAAGTGTTTAACAAACAATCCTTTAAGTCTATTACTATTAACGTCCATGACTGAGGGAGCATAGTTGGAGATGGTAATTCTGGTTGAAGTGCTCCCATATCTTCCATGACTTCATTAATTTTTCTCAGATCATATAACAGTCTCCCTTTTCCATTCCTTTTCTTGATTACAAACACTGGAGAATTCCAGGGCTAGTCATGGGAACAATATGTCTCGCTTTAAGCTGTTAAGCAACTCGGCCTTCAGGCCTTATGTATCCTATTCTTCCCAGATCGAAGGGAAACATAGAATTAAAATCACAGAATCAAAGGGGTTGGAAGGGACCTCGAAAGATCATCGGGTCCAAGCCCCCTGCCAAAGCAGGTTCCTTAGAGCAGGCTGCCCATGTAGGCGTCCAGATGGGCCTTAAACATTTCCAGAGAAGGAGATTCCACAACCTCCCTGGGCTGCCTGTTCCAGTGCTCCGTCACCCTCACCATGAAGAAGTTCTTTCGCATGTTGGTGCGGAACTGCCTATGCTCTATCTTGTGGCCATTACTCCTTGTCCTGTCCCTGCAAACCACTGAAAAGAGGTTGGCCAAATCCCTCTGTCTCCCACACCTCAGGTATTTATACACATTGATGAGATCCCCTCTCAGTCTTCTTTTCTCCAGGCTGAACAGACCCAGGTCTCTCAGCCTTTCCTCATAGGGAAGATGCTTCAGGCCCCGTATCATCTTTGTGGCCCTCCACTGGACTCTTTACAGGAGATCCCTGTCTTTCTTGTACTGGGGAGCCCAGAACTGGACACAGTACTCCAGGTGAGGCCTGACCAGGGCAGAAGCTGAGAGTTTTGGCCCAGTTCTCTCCGACTGCAGCTCCCAGGACCTGGTACTAAAGCAGCTGCACGGCAGCCTTCATCCTTGTCACTAGGATTTTAGCGGTGCTCAGCTCACACCTTGGAGAAGGAAATGAGCCTGGGCAGGCTTTTACATGGGGGGCACATACAAGGGCTTAATGCCCTCTTAAAAACAGCCCAGAGTCAGCACAAAGGGGGGGACAACTTCAACAGCTGTTTGCCACCCATCAGTAGGTGCCAAGCCCTTGAGAAAACCAACCCATATTCACTATGGGTATCAGTCATGTTTGGAAGGTTAATTTGTTAACAAATTTCTTTTGTTAACATACCAAAGTGGCGAGTACTAAGAAGCGTTATCCAAGTGACAAGTGCTTATGCATATTTTATGAAGCATCTTCAACCATGGCTCAATGTATCCAAGAATACAGAGATTTGGAGAGGAAATGACATATAGAATAGGAGGACAGATGTTGCTAATTTATGATGCAAAGGCCTTTACCGAAAAGTGCACATTTCACTTAAGATTCTCTACAAATGCTATTTTAATGCTGATTTCCTCCTCTTTAGAATTTCACAAACTCTTTTCTGTAAGAACTTCAGCTTGGCTCAGAAGTTTAGCTTGGATCAAAAGCAGCATCTGTAACCAGCAATTAAACTGAGGCTTCAGTATTGTGCATATATGCATCTTTGAAGCATATCCACTTTTTAACGATGCCACTTGAAAAATCATGGCTAAGATGTGATTTGGGAATGTGAGAACTCATTTTGCCCTGCTGCCCTGCACTTGTGACAGGGTTATTGGGACTTTCCAACCCAGGACTAAACTCAGGAAAGTGACAGAGCAGGGGGCTGTGGGACAAATGGTTCCTTATACACAATGAGGTCAGAAAACAGAAATGAGAGTCTCAAAAAATAAATATAACATGATATATCATTATACATAATATATTATTACAGAAGCCCAAATGCTTCTTCAGTCACTTATGGCCCACATGCACGTGCCTATACTCATTTTTTCTAGTATACCAGCCCCTCCACATGGGCACATGGCTTCACTGCTTCTCTGTACCTCTCTAAACATGACAGAAACATGCTGCAGAGCAGATTATTTTCTGCAAGGTTGCTACACCACTTGGACGGGGGGACTGTGAAATCCTCCTTGTATGTAAATACCAGTTAAAAATAAAAATAAAATAAGAAAGAGAAGGAACATGTGCTAACTTCTCCTTCTGGCACTCATTTCAGATGCTGCTGGATCATGCCAAAGTGCAAATGAATGGCAGACACAGTCATGTGCAGATGCTGAACTGGAAAACCTGGCATGAATCCAGGACTTGAATGTGATCACAGGACAGTTTCTGCTCCTAAATTAAAGCTGCATCAGTATTTCACACCAGGTATCATAAAAATAAACAAACAAAACAACCATCTCAAGGTTACATAAAACAACAGTCAAAAATTTAGGAGTTAAGGTTCTCTGTATAACCGTATCGAGGATGGGGCTGGTAGCATCAGGGATTGTCACAGCTGCTTGGCTCCACAGATTATGATATAGTCTTTAGATATATACAATTTTTCCACCAGCCTCACTCAGTTGCTCGGTTAGGGAGCAGCAAGTCTCTAATTCACTCGCTCTTCATCCCCAAGTGCTTTGTTTCAGGCACAATGTTCAGGCTGCCCTGAGCACTAAATGGCTCATTTCTTCCTTGGTTTTCCTGTCACCATAAGTGCATCCCAGAGCTCAGCTAACCGTAATGATTCTTCTCTACCCAGCTCTGTGTGAGGCTTTTGCCCTACTCCACACAGTTAGAACAAGGCAAAGGATTGAAACATCACTCAACACACTAGGCATGTGATTTGGGGCACCTTAAACCCAGAGCTTTACTTCCAATGTACAATCGAGACTGCCAAGGTGGGACCCCAGAAAACAAGGAGAAGGAACCAGAAATCCCCTGTGGCAACATGGACTGCACTGATTTCCTTAACATCACATGAAATATGTGCCAAAGACAGGGAGAGTCTCATAATTCAGTGGCAATCTCCCTGGCCATAGATCATTTCCAGCCCAAACAATTAATGAGTGACAGAGTTAAAAGATGCTGAAAGCTGGATTCCGAAAAAGTGGGTTGGGGTAAGCAGTGCTAATTATAAGCAGTGACGATGTCTGTGCTTACCGGAAGCAAAGGGGACTTTTGCTTCTCCATTTGCACTTTCAGGGACCATGCACCATCCATTGCCACGTCACACAGCCATGTAACCACAACCACCCCACAGTAAATGAGGCTCTGCATGCGTCCTGCAGTCCCACCTGCAGCAACTCAAACCAGTTGCTGTTGCCCTCATCCCCATGCTGGCACAGGGACCCACAATGACGGACAGCCCCAGGATGGTCCCACTACCATTAGACGCAGGGCTGGGCTGCAGGCGCCCAGACAGATCCAGCACAGCCACTCAGCAGCTCGGGCTAAGCTTCACAATACTTCACACTCACATATTCCCATGGCACTTTTGGAGGAGAGCGATTACCCTGCAGAATGTTATCTCACCTGTCCCAAAGATAATTTATATATATTTTTTTGATCTGATAAGTTAAAATTTCAGTACACTTGTCTACAAGAACACTGCATTGCAAAGACATGTAACAAATATCAATTGTTTATAGACTACGTTATTTATTCCCAGTGTATCCTCCTGCCTTTTATTGGCCGCGTCTTTTATCAGCAATAACCAAGTAGCTTTCAAGTCTCTTTGGTTTCAAGTCCTGTTTGGTTTACGGCAGGAAAATGCATCCAAGTACCTTTCAAGTCTGCTCTTGCTGCACAGAATTCAAATAGCTCAATGAACATCGTTTGTGCAAAGTTTAGCTTTGATAATGCCCACAGTCTTGCATGTTGTTGTGTGTTTTGTTTTTTTTTAATCAGTATCATCTTAGGATGGGCTTCTTCAGGCCAATAAAACTTTTCAAAATCAACAGCAACCACTATGCAAGAACTAAGTCTCTCAGTCCAAATATTGCCAAAAAAAGTGTTTAAAAAGAATAATCATAATCAAGGCCTAGATAGCTTCAAGTTTATAGGCCATATTTGATCAGCATTAGAAGTAGATGGGCTTCAGAAATACAGAAAGAAACTCTATGATAGTAAATCATTTAACAATGAGGGACAAAAGAAAAGAAACCGGAGGCTGACTCAAGGAGCAGCTTGCGTGGACACCCGGACTGCTGGAACTTGCATGGGACACACTTGCAAGAGGAAAAAGCCTGAAAAGAAGGACCATATACATGCAGTTAACAGAGAAAGTGCCTGAATGCTCAGAGCTGGACCCCGGATCTGCTGCATCAGTTGAACTGTGGAGATGTTGCCATTTGCATGTACAGAGGAATGGCAGCAGTGGAGCAAAGCCAAGCGGCTCCGTGGGGCGCACAGCCACCTTCCATCCCTGCTCCCCTCCTGCACTTCCTCCTCCCTTCCTGCCATCCTTCCATCCCCTCACTGCAGTGCTAAACATTGCTCTTCCCACCATTTCTTTCCCTTTTGAAAGGGCTGATTCATGAGCAATAATCAGGCTTTTGTGTTTTAAGGTTCTGATTGTACTCAGGCCCTCGCTCTTCCCCCAAGCCCCCTCCAGATTCATTGCAGTGACACCTTCCCTTCACATTTCTTCTCTGAGAGCTTTCATTTCTCTCCCTAATTGAATTGTTGTCATGGAAATCATTTCTCATCTCTGCCTAACTGGAAGATTTAAAACACCAGCCCCCTGCTCCATCGCTTCTGCCACTGCCAGCCATCCACCAGGCCACAGCTCCTCCCTGAGTGTGACCCTGAGCCCAGACTGAGCCCTCTGAACTCCTCAACATGCACTGACCCTGCTGGAGAGCCCGGGTACCACAACACATCACAATCGTGCAGCATTGTGGCGATAACCGGGTTCAATACACCACTTTCCCATGTTTTTCTTCTCAGACATGCGGCATCCTCACAGCTCAGGAACCATTAACTATCGAACACAGAGCATATCCACAGCCATCCCCACCTATGTAAATCTGACCCATTTGGGTATAAAAAAAAAGTCTGTGTGTACATAATAGACAGTAATTTCACAGTCAAAAAATTTTGTTTGTTTTAGGCTGGAAAGATAATTGTTGAAAATTGCCCTTAATGAACTTTCACGTCAAAGTCTGCTGGTTCAAGAGAGAAAGAAATAAGGCTGCTCAAAACACAACCGGTTAACACACTACACAAGTGCCCATGCCCAGGTGCAGGCCACAGGGCTGCATGAGGCAAGGCTGGGGGCTGCTTCCAGAGGGCTCTGGGGCAGCGTGAGGGAAAGGCCACATGCTGCAGGGCAGCCAGAGCTGAGGTAAAATGTGCCAAAAATGGCCCTGCCAGCACCACACTGAGAGGAGGAGGAGGACGGGGATGAGGTGCTGCAGGTGCCAGGGCAGAGGTATACATGCAGCCCTCAGAGACTGAGGTGGAGCAGAGGACATGCCCTGAAGGAGCTACGGTGTGTGGAGGTTTTCCTTACTGTCAGCAAGAAATTCAAAGCAAAGTCTGTGCCCAGCCTTGGAGGGTGTTAAGGCTCGAACCACCAACAGAGATCCTTTGCAGAGAACAACTGAAGTCATCAACCACAAGATCAGACATGGTAACTGCAAACCTGAACCAGGGCTAGATGCTAAGGATGACATAATCTCATCAACACGTCACACAATGCACTCAAAGACACATGAATGCTAAGCTCTCCCCACTCCCCTGCAGCTACAACACAACTCCAAATGAAAGCAACAGCAGACTCCACAATTACAACAGCAAGTCATATTAACCACTTTTGTAGTGCTTACAGCACCAAGCCCAGACCACCTTTTTCAAGTTTATTTGACAGATACAACTGAGGGTCACTGTGAGGCCAAGGACAGCTTCCAGCACTTCATAATAGGCAGGGCCAGCACAGCAACCCAGTATTAAAGTATCCTAAATCCCCAATAAGAGGACACAAGCAGGCATTCAGCCATACCCCAAATATTCTCAAGACGGAAAACAAGAAATCTGCTCCATGATCATTCACTGACAGAATCCCATAAAGCTACTAATTAGAATGGTGTTTACAGTCTATATTTCATTTCATTTCACTTCATGTTTTTAGCCTGACTAGTTATTCTATCACCCGCAGAAAGCTAGTTAGCTGAATGCAAAGGTGTCATTAGACTTAATCAAGTAAAGTAGCATTTCATAGATGGAATTCAACAAGCTCTGTCCTGCTCAGCACTGTTACCCTGTTAATAACTTTTTAAAAAATTAAAGTTGAAAGCTAAGCAAAGTCAACCTAGGTCAGTGCTCAGCAGAGACACCTCTGAGGAAATTGGTGAGCTGCAGAAAAATTGTGTATTACCGATCGTTTCTTCTATATAAACGCCACAGCTGGACACCACAGCTTCTGGAGCAAATATAAAGCACGGTTCTGTGCTCCTGCAGGCCCAGATTGCACGGTGCATCTCCTAGGAGAAGCAACACTCCTCTCAGCATCTTCTCACACCGAGCAATCGAGCCTACTTGAATTGCTTTGAGATTTCAAATACGACTTGAAGGCTTTCCCTCCCCTCCAGCCCAGAGAACAGCAGTCAATCTCTCACACTGCACCCCGCCAAACCCCCCCAGGGTTGCCAGAGCATCAGCATCACTTCCACGTGTCTTCCCTGCACACAGCCCTGCAGAGTGCCTGCTTTTATCATTATACGAAATGCTGATTTTTGTCCTGCTGATAGCCTACTGTAACCTCAGCTCCTTCTGAAGTGTTGCCTAGTCTGCTATCTGCCATCTGCAGCAGTTCTTGCCCTAAGCTACCACTTGGCCCTTTTATCCTTTTTTCCAGATCACCATTTCAATCTGCCAAGATTATTTTAAGAGAGTGCTCTGGTACTTTTTTCCTCAAGAATCTACAGTCTGTCCTGACTTTACATCACCTGTCAGTTTAACAAACGTATTCTCCATTCCATTATCCAGATTGATAATGAAAATACTGAATAGAGATGGACAGGAGCCAGCCCGGCAGAGACTAACAGGTTTTCTGGGAATCCAAGATAAATGAACTGGTCCATAAAGCCCTGACTCCTCTTTCTCCTCTGTTTTAAACAGCAGTATTACTTATACTATTAGCACTCTTACAGGTGACCTCCACACCACACACGCACACACAGCACTTGCCCACAGCATTGTGATGCTGAGGCCTTGAAGCATCTGAAGCTCTGCAGACCCTGTGAAAATACCCCAAAATTGCAGTCGATGTGAAGGTCTCTCCCCTGTTACAGGTATATGTGGGGTCTCTTAGTCCCAGAGCCCTGGCTAAGAAAGCCTGGCACACAAGCACCTCCAGCCTTTTTCTGCTTAGCATCCACCACCAGCAGACAAGCTGGTGGAGGACACAAATTGACACCTCCTTTAGAACAGAAGTTGTTGGGTTTTTTCCACATTTAGCTTCCTAATCACAGCTAGCCAAGCTTGAAAATGCCGCCCTGCATTATGCAATAATCCACTGAGAGCAAGAAGATTTTACATAAACCGCATGCTGTAATGAAAAGCATTTCCCCCCTCTGCTAGAGGGCACACAAAAAAAAAAAAAAAAAAAAAAAAAAAGGCAAACAAAACCTCTGTCCTCTAAGAGATGCTCACTTTTAGCAGCCATTTATTCCATTTTATTCATTCATCTACTGACAATATTTATAACAAAAGCAGAGCAAAAACAGCTCAGTTTGCAAAGAGCTGGGCTGGGCTCACCTCTGCAAAAGCTATATGCAGTCTTGCCCCAAATTCCACTTTAAAAAATAATAAATACATACATACAAACAAAAACAAGGGAAAAGCTGGTCCTCTAGCTGAGGATCCGGGGTTTCTTTTTTGAAGGGAAAAAGCTATCATTTAGATATTAAAGTGGAGAAATATCACTCTCTACAAGAAACAGAGCACTGAAATGTTCTAAAATTAATAAACTGGTCTACTCGGTGCATTTGAAAGTTACAATCAATTTTTCAGAGAACCTGTATATAAAGTTGCAGCCTGATGCAAATTAAAACAGCAATAAACACTTCAAAAACACGTTTATAATAGAAATGCTAACAAATCCTTAACTATAATGATAATGGCTTGCCAGGCAGCTTTATAACATTAAATTAATCCTTAACATGTCTTAATTTTTTTTCCACTGGGTCATTTAATAATGTGATAACTCATTTCTTTCCTCTGCCTTCATTTCTCACATTGCCATGGAGACAATTGTGAATCAGATATAAATAAAAATACTCTAACGCTGTGGCACCACATGTTCTTTTGATCCATTGCCAACACGATTTTAAAATTACAGGAATTCACAGGAGCTCAATAATTAAAAATTCATTTGCTATGAAATCACTTCTTTTTAGCCAGTTTCCTGGTGATTTGCTAACTCAGGACTGCTCACAAACATGAGCAAAAAATCAGAAGTTCTGTATGTCCTTTCAAATACCTGCCTTGCACTTCAATCAGCAACTAAGAGGAAAACAATTAGTGCAGGCCAGAGCTCAAAAGCTGGTACTGCATTTTATTTTGTAGGTTCATCAGTCTTGGTGTGATTTCTAATGGGAATAAGTTTTAAGACAATTTTTAATTGTTTGACCTTGAAATTTACTTTTAAAGAAAAATAAAAGCATGCAAGCATGCAGTGAACAAGTTTATTGCCTCTACTAGAAGTGTCAAAACCAGTGCAAGGATCCCAGCTTCTGTACTCGTTTGTTAAGTGCATATAGCAGTAGAAAGATTAGGATTCATTATGCATTAATTATCTTGATATCCCTTAACTGCTACCCTCTGACAGAGGCCATAACACCTGATATTATCCATGTTCTCAGAAATCCCGATGCAAAATTCCCCTCCACAACAATATTTTGCACATGATTTTGCACAGGCACAGGTCTGGGTCAGAGGCTTTTTGGACCAGAGGGTGCTAAATTCGATCCTTGCCAAGGATCTGTCTCACACAACTCCAGCACCCACACACCTTGTTATTGTCATCGTACATAACCTCTAACAACTTGTAGCTCTTCACACACAGCATGAGGACAGTCCTAGTGCTGTACAGGTTACAATTAAGGGCTTTAGCTTATTAAAGAACTTCACCACCTGCTTAAGCCTTTGAAGTCAGGAAAGAGCTCACTATATCAGGTTTTACAAAGGCTCTTATGCAACTCCAAAATTTTATTTGCAGTTACATAAAACCCTCAGTTAAACAGTATCATTACACCATTTACACAGTATTGTTCAGCTTCACCAGACATTTCCAGTGCAGCATCCCAAGAGGAGACGTGTTTCTCTGCACAGCATTTTCTGTCTTCTGCTGCCTTGGAAGCGGAAAGGCCACCATGAGCTGACCAAGTTATTAATCATTGCCACATCTCTTCCATTAAAACACATAGCCTACTACTCTACAAACATCTCTGTATGTCACAGAGAAATCTCACAAATACACGGTCTTGTAAAAATGTCCCCAGCTCTAATAACTATTTTGCCCATAAAGATTCAAAGTGAATTAAGAGTTTGACTCTCAAGAACAACATAAGTACCTAAGGAGTTTAAGTAATAGTGAGTACTCAATGGCTGAGAGCTTCCCTTCCCAATATAACTCCTGCTGTAACAGCTAATTTTAATTACTGATACAGCAGGTACAGCTTGATACCAGCCCCATCGTTTTGGTGGCTTACAATGATCTGCTTCTAGAGCTGACTAGAGGAATGTTAGGGGGAAAAGGGAAAAAGTTATACTTCCCCACACAGGAACTACTCAGGGCTGGTCCATTGGGACATAGCACAAGTCAACCAGCCCCACCAGCTGTCTGAAGACAGACAGCTTCCACAGCAGCTGCTCCAGTTCAGCTCTGCCTTCTCCTCTGCAGGAACTCACAGGTGGACAAATACCCCAGCCAATGCTTTTTGAAAGACTGCATCAATGCACTTTAGGTATTCGCCCTTTCTCTGTCAGCACGTACAAGGTAACAGCATGCAAACCCAGCTTCAAATCCAAACACTAAACAAATACAACAGATACTAATTGGATAAAACTTAGCAGGGTCCCTAAGGATGGTGACCAGCAAGGAAAGATAAATACAGAGCACCAATTTTGTTTAAGGTGAATTCAGTCTTTAGTGCTCCCTGCCACTAGGTGAGAGACCTGATATCTTACCAAGCAAAGCAAGCTGCTATAGTAGTGGGAGACACAAATAACCTGTAAAAAAAGCAGGAAAAAAAAAACACAGTGTTCAGTTCTGCCTGGCAGAGAATACCAGCCCCAACCCCATGAGGCAGGATTTGGGGAAGGTAAGTTATTACAGGGGCTTTAGCCTCCTACACAGCCCCACCACAGGAAAGCTGCATGACTCCCATATCCCTCAATGGGCAGCCTTCTGCTCACTGCCTATGTCCAATTTCTCCCATTGATGTGGCTCAGTAGTCTAAAAATAAAACGTAAACATCAACATCCATATTGCAAATAGCGTCAAGGCAGGAGAGCTTTTTTGCTTGAGCGAGAGGGCTTAATCTACAAAGTAAGTTTGAC
Source organism: Anas platyrhynchos (assembly GCF_047663525.1). Taxonomy (NCBI): domain Eukaryota; kingdom Metazoa; phylum Chordata; class Aves; order Anseriformes; family Anatidae; genus Anas; species Anas platyrhynchos. Next base: position 15,129,557 of record NC_092602.1, read on the forward strand.
ATTTTGTTGGTCTCACTGAAATACTCTCCAATACCTACAGCTTGGCTAAGACATTTGAAGACAAAGATGAGCTTCTAATCGATACACAGCCTACCCTTGGAAGGAAAGCAAGGCATACCGGTGCTATGCGTGTATCTGCTATCGCAGTCAGACAAATCAATGATTAATGGTATTTCTGAACACCAGGCTATACCCTTCCTCCTCCTCACTGGTACATGGGGCTCTGAACCAGCCTGAAAATATTTCTCTGATGGAATCAATCGGTTTGGAGGCCTGACCTCAGCTGCAGTGTTTGCTACAGAATTTCAGAGGTTAACCCCAGCTTCAAAAGTTGGGTCTTCAAAAAAATGGACCATCCCTTGAGGAAGCCCTCACACTAACAGGTAATGCTGACATCACTTGTTCTGAAGCCCCAGCTCCAGTCTCACCAGCTCTAACTGTCAAGCTTGTAATCAGCATGGAGAGGAGGAGGTATAGCTTAAAATGCAGTGAGAGCTTTGGGGAGCCCCAAGGAGGAAGAACTCTCAATCCTCAGAAATAGGGGTGCTGGAATAAATGTTGACCTAGTCAATAGGCAAGATAGATGTGTACATGGGTTGTCTTCCACAACCCAAAAACCCTCTTCTCCCATTATTCCTTCTTCCTACAGCTTACTTTGAGAACAGTTGCATAGAATCAGGTGCTAACTGGGGACTACCATGCATGAATGTAACTACAGGAAAGGAAGGGATGGAATTCAGGATATTCCCTCCCAGAAGCCACCATCCCACCACAGGGAAACCCATGGGACACCAGGGAGGCTTCAGGGATGGAGCTAGCTCAGATATTCAGGCAAACACAGCACAGGGTTTGCCTGGCAGCAAAGTTTCAATAGCGGTGCTGGCTTCACACACTCCACAAAGAACTCTGCAGGTGGGTTGGTGGCATCCCCCAGCCACGCTGCCCACCCCAGTTGCTGCCAGCGCTGCCCATGTGGTGTCCATCCAGCATGGGGAGGCGAGTGGTCCTGCAAGCACCCAGCTGGCAGCACAGCCCTCGGCTGGGCAGCAGGAGAAGAGAGAACAGCCGGAGCTGTCAGCTGGAAGAGTCGCTCCTCCGTCTGGCTCAGAGGCAGCCAGGCAGGAGTTATGATGGCAGCCTAATTCTGCGAATATTATCTCTGCTTTACGACCAGAGAATTGAGACACGCACAGACGAAGCATCCTCTGAAACTGAAAGCCTGGCCACCATGCAAAGCTGAATGCAGATCTCCTGGTCCCAGTCTAATAACTTAAAACACAAGCCTATCTACTACTCTCCTCTGTCCAAATACCTCAGTAATCATTAAAGATTCAAAAGGGAGCAGGAAAGCCTACACACCAATTAAACCATGTAAAGTATCATTTCTGTGATGAATGCTCCGCTACATCCTGCACACTCCTTTGTTGGGGTTTTGCCTTTTATGAGCTGCTGTAGCGTGGAGTTAATGACACATGAGCTTCCACCCTTGTTAGAATTTTGTTGCCTGCGTTTGCCCACAACAGCTCCCCATATTTATTAGCTGTTTGATAACAAAGTGAAGCACTTGTGAAACTGGCCCCAAGCTCCACTCAGTGAACTGTGAATTAACTGTAAATATAATTAGAGCTGTACCACACTCGGGACTGGGAGTAACAGGAGGTCTGCCCCAGAGCTGTTACTACAGCAGTATGCAAGTCTAGGGCTGATAAAAATAGCAGCCTGAGCTAAAAGAGCAGAATTAATTACATCAACTGTTAAAACAAGCTACGCAGAGTTAACAGTGGTTGTTCGTCTACTTCAGAGTCAAAAGGAAATTCCTCCATCCTTCCTGCCCTGCTGGAGGAACCAGTGATGGTTCAAGTAGCCACTGTTCCATCCAGCTGCATTTCTGTCTTCTAGGAGGTCTGACCCCACGAAGCACTGCTCAGTCACAGGGAAGAATCAAGCCAAAATCTTCTAAAACACATACCCAATTTGATTTTGAAAAGTACCCATCTGCACCTTTTTCACAAGACCCAACCTTCTAGTAGGACAATGAACATGGCCGTCATGAGCACCCAAAGCCAATGCCCATTGGACAGCTGCTCAACTCCACTGGGGGGACCGCTGCTCTCACAAGACAAGCAATAAAAGATGAGCAGGGCTGCAACAGAAGGGCAAGGAAGTGTGTGAGCTGTGAGAGCTGAAAAATTATGGTATTTTCAGAAAATAGTGCACTGTTCACCCTGCTGGACTAGGCTGGGGGGCCACAGCAGGTAGAGGGAGGGTGATAATGGCTCAGCATGAACTGGAGGGAGCAAAAACAGCTTGAATTGCATGCGGTAGAGAAGGGGATACCTCAGTAATACAGGGGCAATGGGCATTAGTCACAGTTTGGAAGACTTAGGTTGGGTGTCAGGAGTCAGGGAACAGGCCCCTAGATGGGGAGGAATCTCATGTGGGCCACTGTCCTGCTGCAAGCCAGAGACCTCCTGAAAACCTTTCCAACCAACATTTCTGTGCTGCCATGAGATACCACCCATGTAAGATTAAATGAGCTGCACTCTGTGGGGTGAAGACACAGGAGAGCACAGGCCACAAAGAAGAGGGAAAGGAGGAGGCTGAAGTTCTGAGGACAACATGCCTTTCAGGCACAAAGAGCACCAGCACAGATGGCCTCCCATAACCAAGCCACATCCTCCATCCAGCCTCCCCACCCTGCAGGGGAGGGGCTTCCCACCCCTGGGGCTCAGGGGGCATTGCAGCAGCAGTGGCGCATACCTTAGGATAATGTGAACAAACCCAGGTCCCTGTACCCATCTGTACGTTTCTGACATAAATCCATGACCGCAGAGGCTGGCAGCACACCGTAAATCGACAGAAAGCCTCATAACATAATGTCTCCTTTTGTTGCCTTCTCCCATACACAAGCAAGATTTATGCGTTCCTGGGGCTATTAACAAGAGCCATTTGTCTTTATTTCTGCATGTAACTAATGAAGACACCAGCAACATTGATGAGCCTCATGGGATTAATTACTAAAGCCATTTTCAAGGGGGTATCTATGGACTTGCTTTACTTCATACTAAAGGAAACATCAAGCATTTTTCAAAGCATAGGATGAAATTTCATTTAAGAGACCAATGGCCCATGTGAGCACAATCACTACCAGGCTCAGACGTGGCCTAGCAAAAAATTACAAATGTCCAAAAGGTTGACAACTTTCTCAAGTTTTCCTTATTTATTTCATTTTACAGCTATTAAAGCAGCACAGTGAATCAAATCAAAGAAGACCAAAAAAAAAAAAAAAGTCAGCAGGTCCGTATGGGTCCACTCCACCCTGCTGATAGCCAGAGCCATGCTGGTTCCCTTGGACACCAATTTCAAAGCAGCCTGGAGACACCTGCAAAACTCCATCTTCACAAACTCAGTCACTTTTTTTTTTTTTCCAGAAAGACTTTTTCAGCCAGCTGTCAGCACTCTTACAATTCCAGTATTGAACCCTCTCCAAGGTAGAATTCACCTCCTGGACAACCCAACACGCTCAGACCTCAGCCAGGCTCCTTTGCATGCCATAGTCCTGCATCAAGTTAAATCCCTGCTGCAGAGCAGCATAGAGGAACCTACTGACACCAGCTCACCTGCAATAGATTGCACTCCCTGTAAGACCCACTCCAAACACTTCCTCATGGATCACAGGCCGAGACAAGACCGTGTATATCCATGTTTCGCACCCTACAGCCATGATGTTGCTCAGTCTCCAGCTTTCGGGACCATCCCTTCTCTAGGATGAATCAAACAAAACAGAAAATAAAAATGTAGAAAACTCTATGGACCCACAATAAATCAAAGGCTCAGCAGTGCTTAGGACCCTACTGCCTCATATCTTCCAGAGGTCTATCTTGCTACTGAGTGCCCACACAAAGGCACAGAATAACCAGACAAGGGGCAGAAGGACTAGGACAGACTGGAAATACTGGCGACAAAGTTTAAACTTTGTAAATACCAGCTTTCACCAAGGCAACACAAACAGAAATGAGTCATTAACTTAATTTATTTTATGAAAAACTTGAATAAAGTTTAATAGAAAATTAGTCATCTTTCCTTATTTTTTTTTCTACTCAGCCTACATAATTTAATTAAATCCGTGCTATGGAGTTCCAGAGGATGATTAAAAATAACCTCTCATTTTCTATTAAACTCCTTTGGTTTGTACAGGAATTCCTATAGAACCTTATTAAACTTCTGTTTACCTCTGCTACATTTCATTCTTATTCTATACATCTTTCTCTTAAGTCCAAAGGGATTTTGTGATGGGGATGACTTATTAAATAAATATTCTTTCCCATTGCAGGCAATCAAAACTTTACATCAACATTAGATCAGTGCAGGAGAACATCCATAGGGGGAAAACTGTTTAAAAAGCAACATTACTGCCTTTTTTCTTTGTGAATTGGAGACAGAAAGATGGTTAAAAAGACCTTTTCTTGTTATCGCTGCTGTGTCTTAGCCAAAGAAGACAGAAAGAAGAAGGTTGGTATTGCTGTTGGGGTTGTTTTTATTCAGCCTTCTTGGTATTTTAATTTTGTAGCGGCGCTTGCAAGAACACAACCCATAGCAACTCAGTAGCTCTACAGGCTTGCAGAAAGCCAAGATTTTTTTTTCCCAGTTTTCTAACATTGCTGTGGAGCTACAGTACAGAGCTATGTAGCATTTATTAAAACAAGGCTAGGTTGCTTTACAACAGGTAGGATATATTCAACAAAACCAAAAAAGGATGCAGAGCCTGCAGGCACATAAAACCTGTACAACATGGTAGAGGACAGTTCTAATGTCCTTACTCAAGCTGAGTCATTCTTGCTGTCAACCTCCTTGAAAATTTGATTTAATTCATTCATCAGTTTCAGTGTTCAGCCCATGTACGCTGGATTCCTGACCAAATCAAGAGATATCAGAAGCCCAGGAAGGTTCATACAATACACCTGGGTTTGTCGTCTGACACAAAGGAATTGCACAGACCTTTTTATTTTTTATTTTTTTTAAATGGAGCAAGCGACCAGCAAACCTCACACACAGGGTCCACCCTCTTACACCTTGTCCAAGCTGAGTCACGTTTTGGAACTTGTGCTTCCTGGGGGAGAGGAGAGACGGAGCTGCCAGCAAGCACCCAGCCACATGGAGGGCAGGCAGACCCAGCACAGGGCACATGTCCTCACCAGCAAGCCTTAAAGAAAAAAGAGGGGAAAAAAAAAAAAAAAAAAAGCCTACAAGGGCAAAAAGAGCAGCAGTGCCAAGGTCTTTCCTGGCCCATGGCCGCCTGCCTCTGCAGAGCAAGATTGATACACAGGCAGAATATGTCGTTTAGAAACTAATTGCACAACAAGAAAAGATTCTTTAATATCATGCAGCCAATCCTAGGGGGAACAATTACTACGAGATAAAAAGAACAAAAGAACAGGAGGAAGAAAAAAAAAACAACTTGTGCATGCAGAAGATAGATTTGCACAGTTTATACATTTCATTAGGAAAGCCTTCTGCAGGTTTGACAGTCACCTTGAGCAGCATTACGGAGGGAAGGGAGGAGTCAGTAAACATTCAGGAGCCGTAACATTGCAGCTCTGCCCCCAGGTAACTGCACTGCCATTAAAGGCCAAATCTAATAAGAACTCATCTTGGCTCACAAGCCAGAAAAGCCTTCAAAGATCAATTAAACTGTGAGATAAAGCTGCAGATGCTTCCATGTCCATGGACTACTCAAGTCCAGGTCCCACATCGGTTTTCTGAGCTCGGACTGTGCCAACCCATCACTGTCGGACACACATCCATTGTCCCCAAAGGTAGCACCCCAACATCAGCACCCCGAGGACCCAGCAGGAGCCATCTCCTATTTTAATTTGCAGCAAAGCCAAGACAAAGTTTGACTAAGCAAGGTTGCTCCCTGTGAACAAGCCACAAGCATCAAAGCTAAACTTTTTTTTTTTATTATTTAGAAGGAACATCACATAACTTTAAAAGGGCTTGTATTCCTTAAGACCCAAGCTGAAATCCCCAGCTATTATCTGCATGCAAAGGCCTTACAGCAGTGCCTAGCTGCCATGGAATCTGTTCTCTGACAATTTTGTTGCCATTGAACCTTGTCTATCTTGCCATCTTACCATAAGGTTTTCTCTTCTGAATAGAACAGAATAATTCCTAATTTGAATTCCACTGCACAACAGAAACAGCCTGTAAAACCTCAAAAAGGAGCCAGTTCCCTCCAGCAGAATAGAAGGCTTCGGGACTGTATAGAACAGAACATAAAATTAAAATAACAGACATCATAGAGTTTGATAGCATCTTTCAATCTCCATGATCCCCAAATACATTACTAACTGCAACAGCCATTTCTGTTAGACAACTGCACATCTCTGAAGTGAATCATACATTTAAGAGAGGAGTGAAGAAGTGTTTATGTAAATGGGAAGCCGTTTATTGACCGAGGGAACGCTACCAGCCCTAGGAGGGAGCACAGCAGCACTACACAAAGGTCGTAACAGTCACCATAGGTGTGCCTGTTACTCTGGCTCAGTTTAGACAGCAAGAGAAAATTAGCATTTACTCTCACCAACAGAGAAGGATCATCCAATAAATGTATTTTCATCAGCATTATAATTCAGGATCTTCATTTTCTTTGCTGTCCCTGGTACTTAATGCCTAAAAAACACATTCTGTGGTTAAAAACTTGTATTGCTATAAACCAATGTAATAACAATATCCTTTTTCAAACCAGCTCCCACAAGTTACTCATTAGATGATCTAATCAAAAAATGATAGTTAATAGTTGCCTCAGTGTTTTCATCAGTGGCTTTTTTTTTCCCACTTTTAGTTTTCAGAGACATAAAAAGAAAACAAGTATAAACTGTTCCAAAAAGTTTCTGAAGTTCCCAGGTCAGTGTTGTTGATTCAAAGCAGGCCTATAGACTCTTAAAAAAAAAAGAAAAAAGTATTTATTTTTTTTATTATGTGCTTTTTAAGAATAAGCTTGGTTTATCCTTTATTCTCTTTCTGCAAACACAGGAGAGTCAGATCTATACCCAATATCCAACTTCCAAAGAAAAACTCATTCTAACAGATTTTTTTTTTCTAACGCAAAACCTAGAATTCAATTTTTAGGTCTCTCAAATACCTCCTGATGCTGATAAACAGGAGTATAATCCAAGCAAAATAAGTGTCTTGAATCCTCACAGCTAAATTCCAATTTCTGTGCAAATTTCCAACGTTGCCCTTCAGTCCCAAGAGCTACACATTGCACAAGCAAACACTAAAGGTAGTGATCCAATTTGTTCTGCCGAGTATATAATGTGTCATAAAGTACTGCAGAGGAAAGTGCAAAACTAGCCATTCCAGCACTTTCGTAATCAATGGCAAAAACAACAGGACTCTCCCTAGCCATCAAGCAGGTCTTCAAGTCCTGACATTTCCTTTAGCAGCACTTGTTTTCTAGATAATTAATTTGTCAGCACTCGTACAGTATTTCATAGCTCCAGAACAGCAACAAAGTAAGGCAACTCAGAAGCAAAAGCCCAAAGTCTTCCCATGCAGCGCAGCCCACAGAAAACTTCTGGCTTTTTCCTAAATATCTACCACAGCTCCACAGTGCGCTCAAGCCCATATGTTAACTAACGCAAACCAAAAGCAGAGCACATGGACACCTCTCCCCCTGCTCAGCACCACGTGCCCTCTTCTCCCACACTGGGAGCAAACTTCAACAAGAAGACATCAGGCTGAAAAAATCAGGCTGAGTCAGGGACACCGAGCATTTGAGCACTGGAAAGTCACTGCAAGGTTCTTCCCATATTAAATAAAATGAAATCAGCATCCCACAGGACAGTTTGACTCCCAAAGAGTTAGGCAAGCTTTTGAAGATCCTTGTGCAGCCACCCCGAGAGATAGCAGCTCAACCACATTTGGCTGCAGGGGAAGAAGATAACCCTGAGCAAAGACCGTCAGATTTACTCTTTTATCTGCTTTTCATCAAACTCTGCATCACAAGAATGAAAAAAAAAAAAAAAAAAAAAAACAAAAACAATTCTTTATACAAACAAAACAAAAACATTAAATGAAGCTAACTCCAGAAGCTCCTAAACCAGCCCCCAAAATGTAAATGATCCCAGAAACCTACCTATCCCATTAGCACCAGAGAAAGACACAATTCTGCACTTTGACTCTCATTGGCTGCCACAGGATTAGGTTGGGCAATGCAGTGACCAGAGATACAGGCTGCAGACTGGAGACACTTGCAAGCCAGGACACCCAAGGCAGGCTGGGCACAGGATGGGGAAAACCCTTTCAGTAAGAAACCCACGACCTTTAACTGTTACCTCTGTTCTTGCGAGTGGCATCACAAAAGAGCCCAGCTGTATCTAGGAGCCCCAGGACCAGGAGGACACACAGGATGCTTTGCTACCACCATGCAGCAGCATGCCTACCTGAGCACAAATAAATATGTAACTGGGATTTCATACCTACATGAAATGAATTTTACCTTTGGGTTTGGCCTTTACCATTCGCGTGCTGTAACTACATTCCTTTCAGTTTAGCCTGGTGCTATAAATATGACTGGAACCTTCAAAACTGTTCTCACAATGCCAAACTGACCCCACATGGAGCAGGCCTGATACCCGATGCTCAGATAGCTCTAAATTGCCTCGCTGAAGCGGTAATTCCCTCTGCTGGGAGAGGGGCACTATCTCCTTGGGAAGAAAAATTGGTTTAGGTGACGATTTGAAATGCTTGGGCTTCATTTAGACTAATCCCCCTAACCACTGAGAGAAATCCCATCCAGTAAGTCCCCGCCCCGTCCCTCAGAGGAGCCTTGCACCGCACAGTGCTCCAAGGAGGAAACACACGTGACCTTTACACCAAAGTACGGCATTAAAACCTCTGAGCTGGCAGTCAAGAGTCTCTTTCAAGAGACTGACCAGAAGCAGGACAAAGCTTGCGATTTCCAAGCTTTCCTTTACTTGCACATCCTGCGAGCCACGCATCTGAGCATCAGAGCTGGGGTTTCCCTTGACGTAGATGGTACTTACAGAGTTCAGGTAGGGAATAAAGTCCAGCTGCCACCTGCCATGAAGAACAGCAGATCATCAGCTGAAATAAAAGCGAAAATGCAGCTTCTGCTGTCACAGACAGGATGGTGACCATCAGCACCCCAAGAAAGGACACAGCTGCCCCCAGGAACAGTACAGGAGCACCACCCACATGCCCAGGAAGATGGGGGAAGTCAGCAACTCTCTTGTGAAGACTTTGTTGCCTCAGGATGCAGAAAGGCAGAGGGAAATGCACCTCATTTCACTCCCATGCGCTGTATGTGTTCCTGTATCCCATACATTCTTCATAATATTGTGTGCATGTTATTATCCAGGGACACATCGGAACTGCTACCAAGGTAACACAGACAGTGACATACAGCAACCAGGGGAAAAACACCACTGGTAACACAATGCATTTTCTTGGGTTATATTTTCATTTTCTTTCTTATAACCTACTTGGTTATTGACATACAAAATATTGTATTTGTATAGTTTGACATCTTTTACATTTTTTTAGAATTTAGATCCAAGTTTTTAATAGCTCTGCTAAAAAAAAAAATAAATCTTATTAATGACTGAAGACTAAGGGCTGAGAGATTCCTTATACGACGACTCTCCAAAGGAGACATATTTGTGTGAGTCAACAGCATATGTCACTCTCTGAAAATAATGCATCTGAATGAGATTTTTCTCTGCTAGTTTTATTTAATGAACAAACAACAAATCCTTAGCACATACTTTCGAAAGGATGCCTGGCAAGACAGAGGTTAAGCTAATTTTCAAACTTCACCATGACAGGCAGAGAATTTTCCAATATTCCCATAGATCCATGGAGAATGGCCACACAGAGCATACAAAAGGGTTTCTTTCCCTTTTTATGATAAGAGGACAATTCAGGAGCCTAGGATATGCTGAAAAATAAGTCTCTAGTGGATGGATTCGAACAGAAATGAGCCTGGGCACCTCTGCTGCTGTTCTGATGATCACATTTATACCCCTAGCTGTGGATCAGCAAAGGGAAAATTGAGCTCTTTCAGGTAGGCAGATGGACTCTCAGTATCAGGTACAGACAGTTTGCAAACTGTTTAACAAACGAATACGGTGCTTGAAGATGAATTTCCATTTTTATACAGCATTGGAGAAGGGCCATTCTCCTACAATATCTGTCACACAAAAGCCACACTGCTTCACCCTGCCCTGCCGACCTGAGACCGGACATGATTCACCAGTCCAGGAGCTCAGCTGGAACTTTAAATTCCCAGGAGAGACTGGTGGGCTGAGGGAGGAAAAAAAAAAAAAAATCTCAAAAAAGGTACATTTGACCTGAACGCCTTGGAGAGATGGATACTGAACTCCACGGCACTATATTTAGACTCCCTTTTCAAAGCATAAATGCACTTCAAATTCTCTTCATTAGGTCCCATTCTTCAGACGTGGCATTTTCTGCTAAAATTAAAACTGCTGCACCTTGGAGAGGAGCGTGGTGGCCTCAGAGATGAGCCTGACAGCCCCTTCCCCACCACGGCCACATGCCTGTGTGGCCTGCACAGACCAAGTGCCAGGCAGCTACCTCAAGATGGATCCTCACTTGCAGAGCCAGCCCACACTGTCCCCGGCCTGTGACAAGCCCCAAGGAAGCATCGGGGGGCCAGGGCAGTGGAGATGCAGTGGCAGGACACCCCAGCCTTCACCCAGCTGCAGTCCCTAAATCTGAGAGGCCACTAGCCCTCCTCCCAGCACCACAGTCATGCCTCATGGAGGGTGATCCCTGCTCTCCATGTCAGCTCAGTCCTGAGGAGCCACACACTTCACATGTCTCAGAAGAACACTAAATTGAAAACTCAGTCACACCACACTGTGACTACTGTGAAGTGCTACTGAAGAGAAGCTAACATTTGTTTTTAATTACCCAATGTATATTTGAAAGACTTGAAATTGTCCCACAAATACTAAATGAATGTTGTGTGTTTACTAGGCACTTGTGCATGGAAAATGAAAGTTATCTGACAACCGTCTCCAAATGCCAATATTGTACCAATATCACTACATCCACACGTAACTAGTCTCTGTGGGCTTTAAACCATGTAAAGAAAGTAAAATTAGGAAGCAGAGGTATGCTACACACTGCCCTTCGAGAGGTACAGTAAATGCAAATGATAAAGTTAGTATTTTATTCCCCTATTACCATTTTATTCCTAACAGATCACATTGCCATTTCACTCAGACTCAAGACAAAATGACACAGAAAACAGGAAAGTTTGTGCCAAACGCAGAATGACATCCATAAATTTATGAACTAACTAGACTGACGTTCGATGCGATGCGAAGCACTTGCCAATCAATAGCCACGAGCATCAATTCCCTGCAATTGGCATTCCTGTACCACCAGCCTCCCACCAGCACCAGGCCATGCCATTTTCTGCTTAACTTTACGATCATTGCAATCTCCCCTAATCGATGGCATCAATGGGCCTGTGAGATCAAAGTGCTGAGGCAAAATGAATATGAGGCAACAGCAGCGCCCGCGGTACCTGGCACTCCGGCAGCGTTGCTTAGCGATAGGGTCTGTGCTTGCTGTCCTCACGTTGCTGCCTACGCCCAGGGAGGAGAGGGATTTCAACAGTAATCAAACTACTGACAAAGAGAAGCAGGAGGAATAACTGCATGCAAAATAAATACAAAGTGCTCTGCCTTTTTCTAAGGGGTTTATAGGAATTTAACTCCCAGCTCTCCGTAGCTGCACAGGAATCAGTCAGTGCTGGTGGAGCAGGGCAATGCTTCGCTTTCCCCATTGGCATCCCGGTGGCTTCACCGTAAATCCTCGCTATCCCCAAAAAGAGACCTGAAAAACAGCCTGCACCCACAAGCAGAGTTTGAGTACACTCATAGCCATTTGCGATCAGTAACATCCTTGTCTCTGTTTCTGTTGCAAACCATCTGTTGACGGCTTGAGCAGAAAGTAAACTTCTCCCCACTACCAGAAAACATCACTGGGATCTCCACTTGGGATGGATTAACAGCACCAGAGATGGATTCAAGCCACTGACAGCTGTGACAAATGAAACCCACCATATTTAAGGGCTGCAATGCCCTGTGCCCACATGCGATCGATGCCTCGTAGCCACTAACTGAAAGTCCCTCTGTGTCAAGCAATGTCAGAGCAGTGAGATCATAAGCTAGTGCCCGTCAATCTCCATTTGTGTGCAAAGCTGCAAAGAGAGCTTCTGTAATTCTCTTAGAGATACAAAACGGGCACTCTGATTTTGCTTTCATTTAAAGCATGAGATAATGCCAGCTGCCGGTAAACCTCAAAGACAGCATTTATACAGCATCAGAAACATTTGCAAAGACAAGAAACACCTTTGGGCTGCAAGACCTTAAAATCTACAATCCATAGCCTGAAAACTTTTGTGCCTCCACTTAAGCACACCACAGGATCTGCACCTGTCAGCATCATGATCACCTGAACAAGGCCACACTTGTACAGCAAGAAAATTTGAAGGTGTATTATTCTTCCCCCCCCCCCTCTTTTTTTTTCCCCAAGTTTGGAGGAGAATATAGTAGACACAGAACCAAAAGTTTCAGCTTGTACCCCAGAGACAGAGCACAAGCTGCACAACAAAACTCCTTGAAGTCCTTTCCTAAGCAGAAAGCAAGGACCATGTTCTTCAGAAGCTGTCCTGGAACAAGCACAGCAACAGCACAGATTTGCTGGGTGGCTGCACGGGGCTTGCATATGCAGCCTTAAGACCAGCAGCTCCAGCAGGCTCCTGGTGCTTTGTGTACCACCATGACCCCAGCAGAACTTGGCAGTTCAACCCTGCAAAGCTGAGCAACGAATTCTGAAATCCCACTGGGACACAGGCAGATGAACAACAGAGAAATGAAGAGGAAGGAGACCGCTGAAGGGGAAGACCAATGCCCAGAGGGGTGGAGATATTCAGCCCCTCAATTATCGAACTGGTCACGCTGAGGGCAATTCATGGTGCCTAGTGCAGGCACATGAGGTGAGCAGGACGGAGCTGCAGACCTGCAGCTCTGGAAGGGACCACAGCCACTGGGCTTCTCTGCCTGAAGAACAGGGATAGAGGTGCCTAGCATCTTCTTCCCGCAGATTGCAAAGCACTTTTTAAACAGAACCAGGTGTGAAAAGATGCTGAAAGTATCAAAAAACAAAACAAAAACAAACAAACAAAAAAAAACCTCTAGGTGAAAACCTAAAGTACAGCAAACCGATTAGCCAGCAGGACACAGCCTTCCAGGTACACCAGTCCTGAAGCTTCTCTTCTCCCCTGAAGTTAAATTGAGGCAATTTTAATGAATATGTTACATTGTCATGAAAAACTAAGAATGAAAAACAATTTGTTTCTGCTTTGGAAATTCATCTCTCTTGGCCTCCTCAGATTTCTTGACAGTATTCAGCACCATCTTCACCACTGAGATATGCCCAGTGTTACCAGAAACCCACACTGAAAAGAAAAAATCATTAATAATTCAGACCTTGTTTCAGGGTCACTTAGAGGGGATTTCATCTGCCCATCACAATGTAACCGAGGACTCCAGATTGCTTATCTATTGATCTGACAGGTGCTGATTTGGGGAAATAAAAGAAGTGCCCATCTAATGGGCAAGCTTCTAAGGAGACAGAGAGACCACAGCCAGGACGGTAAAGAGGGTACAAAGTAAAATAAGATCATCCTCAGTGGGGGGAAACAAGGGCAATTTGGAACCACCTCTGCTTAATGCAAGGCAAAATTAAACTGTGTAGAAAAAAATGACTGCCTGCCTCCCCCTGATAAAACACATTGCAAGAGAGGAGTCAATGACAGCTTCAAAGAACCTCCCCATCAAGGGAGAAAAAGTTATCTCACATGATGTATCAAAGCCTCTCCATAATGAGAGGAGAAAGCTGCCCCAACGCAAAGGCAGAACCTGGAAATAGAGGTATTTTTCACAGATGTGGACAGATGCTCACAACCGCTGCAGAGCACGGAAGCACAGAGCAGCCCAGCATCAGGTCTTCTCCAGTACCAGGGGACCCATGCCGTGCACACAGCGTCCAAAGCTCTCACATCACTGCTGCAGGAGAGGAGTACTGTAGCCCCAAGCTGGAGATGTACATCTTTATAGTCTGTATGTATGTAAAATATACATATACATATATATACACACGTATATTTACATGTACACTTCTCTGCTTCCAAAGCAGCAGATGAAACCATGTTCTTATATATTACATCTCAATAAAAAGTCTTGTATCAGTTTTGCTCCCTGTCCTATTTGAGGAACTGAACTACAGTCATGAGCAAGACATAAAAAAAACTTAGACAGCAAAGCAATGTTCTGAAGACCACAACATGCATAAGAACTCCTATTAAATGGAGCCCCTGTTAAATGTTCCTACCCTCAGCCCATACATCTGGGGTGCAACTTTCAGGAGATAGAAAGATTTAACACCGCCTGGGTTAAAATAACCCCCTGGATTCTTGCTGCAGAGACTGTCATGACAGTGTGTTCCTCTGTTTTATTATATTAATATGCAGAGTCATTCAGCATTCAACATGACGTGGCTCTTTGACTTGCACATGACCGTGTCCCCGAGCTGCAGCAATGCAGAGGCCTCCCCCTGCCCTCCTTACAGAAAGGCACTTATTTTGAGGCAAAACATCCACAACTCCTCACAAAGAGGACTGGACACACAGCAGGCTGTACATGTGCACAGAGCCAGGGGCTGAATTCTTCCCTGTCCATCCCCGCCACCCCTCACCAGGCTCCTGGGTGCACCCCCAGCCCCACTCCTGCCTCCGTCACATCCCCAAGTGCCCAGGAAGCACACTGAACCCCTTCTCCATGGGTTACAGCCAAGCAAGAATAGAAAATAACAGGCTATTAAAATAGCAAACAAAACAGAAAACCCTAGCCCTCAAACTAGGGAGAGCTTTGTTTGTAAAAAAAAAAAAAAAAAAAAAAAAACATCCTTCTCTTGCCTGCAATTGCATGAATGTCTCCCGTTACCTCTAATGGCTGCTCCCTGCCACAACTTCCCCAGCTGCGAGAGGCACACTGCACTCCCCGGGGGCACTATGTGCACAATTACCCTCTTCTGCTGGGGCATCTGGTTCAAGCACAAGCAGAAAGGAGACTGCTTCCAATGCTGACGTCGTGATGCACATGTGCTAAACACAAAAGGAGGACCCCAGCTGATGTTCTGCTCCCCTTTCCGTACAGGCTTTTCTTGTTCTTTTTGTGTAGGATGCAGCTTGAGGAATACGTTTTGTTGTGGAGGTTTTATACCATGTAAATAATGGATATTGCTTATGTATCAATTATGTCAAACCCAGCTGTTTACCTTTGCTACAACTGCAATTATTTTAACAGGAACAGTAAAAATAAATTGGGGAGAAAAATAACAGGAACTTTCCAGTTTGGTTTTCAAAACAAGAGTGCTACCAAAAGCAATCTGACCTCAGACAAGTCACGTGCAGCCACCAATCTTAAAAATCAACTGAGCTTCTCCATGCATAGAGAACAGACCGCTCTGTGGGGTTCTGTGCAGGAACGGGTTCCAAAGGGTTCAGAACATGGCCCAGCCACATCTTCCTGGATTACCACAGCCCGCTCCAGCTGGGACAGCACCTGGACACCTCCAGCAGCTGAGCCACAACCTAATGCTGACACCCAGCAGGCAGACAGGGTACAGAGAGGCCAAGAGCCAGATGCATAGACCGTCATCTCTCTGCTCTCCAGCAGGTTCACTTGCCTCTTGTCCAAATGCAAAAACACCAGGCTGGGCTCAATATTTCTTAAGGTACCTATCCTAAGAGCATGGAGGCAGCACCGCGAGGTCTCACAACATGGTAAGAGCAGAACAAACTTGGCGGAGGGCCAGCTCTTAATGAGGCACTTAAAACCAAACCACTTCACGTGTTCTCATCAGGGTATGCTCCATGAAAGCAGCGCCTTTGCCAGCTCCACACCTCACTGACAGAGATGAGCTGCCCACACTTCCACCAGAGCAACTCCCGAACTCCCAAAATGCTCTCTCGGAGGAGAAGTGACAGCCTGACTATTCATCATTGCTTCCTACCACTGCTGGCTCAATGCCCACAACAGAATTAATTGCCCTGGCTTGCAGGAGCGGACGTCCAACTGGATGGCGAGTTTCTGTCTCTGGAGAAACCACAACTTATCCAAACCCCCCAGGACCACCAGGAATGACTCAGGCATCTCCAGATGTGGGAACATATGGCTGTAGTCAACAGCCACGATGGGAAAACACACCAGGCAACCCTTGTCCTCGCTTCCAGCACAGGCACAGCTTAAAGTTCCTCTGCACCTGTGCAGATGCAAAGCCCCTGCCATGAAGAATGCCTGAGAGACCAACATGGCATAAGCATGCACGCTGCGTTAGCACTCAATTAACAGCCCCGTTGATTTAACAGAGCCATTGGCTTGCATAATTGATGCTTGTGATGGGCAGGTTGGAGGAGGAGGGCAGGAGGGAAGTCAGATGGTCTATCAGTCCCCATCACCAGCATCCAAAGGCCCCATCTGGAGTACGGAGGGGAAAGCACCACTGAACAAACAGACCAAAAACAGTGCTTCCTCAAGATAGCGGGGCAGAGCTGGGCTTTCTCACAGCACTGGTACTGCCGCCACTTACCCCTTGTACTGCAAAAATGCCCAGAGCCCTGCCACCCAGTTCATGGAAGGCACTTGTCCAGGGCAGCTGTGGACCCGGGGCACATTTATCCTTTCTGAAGGAACAACCTCATAAAGAAAAAAACTGCAACAGATCTCTGAGCATTTAAATGCATTTCCATAACTATTCCCAGAGAGCAGCGTTTATGAAGCAGGAACAGAGGCTGAGAGCACCCATTAGTAGCAAAAGCATTCAATAAAATATATTAAAAAAAAAAGACTGGAAGTTATTCCCAGCCAAGGATTGCAGGCACAGGTTATTCCTTTCTGCCTGCTTCTCTGGGAACAGCAGCAGGTTGGGGATCATGTGCTGCTTGGGACAGGGAGCCAGCTCGGGACCCCATGACAACCCCATGCAGGTGGCGTAAAGCAGTGCTTGCTGCAAGGGGAGCAGGTGCAGCAGGTCCTCACATCCACAGTCTTAAAGGTGACGAAAGGAATGACAGAAACCCTGGCAAAGCACCAGCACACCTCCATCCATCCATCCATCCATCCATCCATCCATCAACCCCACGGCAGCTAGAGGAGGTTTCTGCAGCTGCTTTCACCAGTTTTAGAAGATGCTTGAACTGTTTTCATCACATGGCAAATCAAATGACTTTTTGTTTGTTTCCATTCACTCAATTTTGGCAAATTCCTTAGCTCTGTGCTGTGCAGAACAGTTCTGCTGGAGGACCATGGCGATGTGACCCTTCTGTGTCCCTGCCATCGAGCTCCCATGTGGGAGCTGCTTGCTAAAAAAGGAAAATCCTTTATCCCACTCCCCTTCCCACAGACACAACCTGCTCAGCCTCCATTACAAACTTCGTCAGGTTCAGCCTTAAAGTGGCAGCAAAGACGCTCTCCAGTGCAAAATACAAACCAACAGAAAAGATCAGATCAATTATTTACAGGAAAAGTGTTATGGATTTTTTTTTCCCCTAAGAACCACGAGCAATTATTTTTGAGCACACAGATCTTAGCCATTTATTTATCCCAAGAATAAAAGTGGGAGAAAGGGGAAATGATTGCTTTTTCATTATTTGTCACACTGCTAGTACTGAAACAAAGTGAGAGGACTGCCAGGAGATCTCCTTTGATCCAAGTAAGAATCATTTTCAAACATTTCAAACCCACAGGGAAAAAAAAAAAACAAAAACAAGTCAAATCTTTCCACCATGATTCTGAAGATAAATATATGAGCAACAAAAGAAATCTTCCTCCACATACAAGATGCTGCCTCTCCAGCTGAGTATAGAGGCTTTTAAAAAAGGTTCTGTCAGAGGTGAACCAAAACTGGACCAGGAACAGCCAAGCTTGAAGATTCATGTCATCAGCCCGACATCATTGCTCACAGTGAGTTTTATATATATATATATATATAATATTTTACATCAGGAACCAATTTACTTTTGCTGCTCCACAGAGCAATCATGCCCCAGGACCTGCAGCTAAATGGCTGGAACAGCAAAGGGAGCAGCGCAGAACTTTAATGGCTTATGAAATTCAATTGAAATTGATGGTTGGAGAAGGGAAACATTACCACCCTGCCAATTTAACGTCAGTGCACACGGGCACGTACACAGATTTATACATGGACCAAGAAAGGTGGGAGCTCATTTACTGCTCGCTTTTGTGTCCGTGACCCCCACAGCACTCTAGGGAATGAGACGGCACCTCGTACAGTAACTTAAGCAATATAAAAATATTTCAACGTCTCCAGACCTTTTTGTACCAGAACCTTTAATGTAAGAGCCACCTTTTGTGAAAGCAGCAATACGTTATTCCAGCCAGGCCCGGCCACTCCGCTGAAAGACCAGGAGCCCCGCTCCATGGTCTCCTCCAGATGGAGCATCGCCTCCCAGCCCTGCCCTGCCCCTGGAGAAGACTTGGAATAAACCTGTTTGCAGCTGATGTACTTTTCAAACACAGATCTCTTCTGTTATGAAGCCTGTCTCTGATGAACAATAGAAAAATATTGTTGACAGGGGTGTACTTCTCCACCAACTCAAAAATATCATTTTGCAGAGCATTTTCACAGCTCAGCAGAAGGTGGAAAGAAAGACAATATTATGACTACACAGCAAAGAAAAATATAATTCATTATCATTAGCTTACAGTAGTTTTCTTGTTGGTTTTGGCTTTCTTAAGTGAGGTTCTTCACTAGTTAGAGCCCCAATCTGACTCAAAGTCTTTTTCAGGCAAAACTCACGTTAATGGAAGATTAACTCGGGTAAAAAATTCAGGATTTGGCCAGAACACTTCAGAGCCATGCTCACATTCCCAAGGCACCAACAAGGACCGCCTGAACACTCATCCTTTTGGCACTTCCATGCACACGGTCAGCTGGGTGCTTTAGGGCCCATCGCAAGGAAGGAAGAGCCAGACCAGCACCACATTCAGCAGCTGGTGGCACATGTGTGCTGCTGCCCTGCAGACACCAGGAACGGACGCATCAGTGCCTCCGTTGGCATGGGGCTGGTGTGGGCACTTCACCTAGCCACAGCCCCGCTTCACTGCACCAGCTGATCCACGGAAGGCTTCAATGTGCAGCTTAATCATTATAACCTTTAACTGAGCTAATGTAAGCATCATATGTTGCTAATTACACAATGCAGGGCAGGAGGAAAATATTGTAAATGAATTTGACTGCTTAATCTAATCAGGATGACAAGTTGCATTTTAACTACAAATCGTCGTGCAGCAGCAAAGCATCTACTGCAATTCAGTGACCCCAGTCCCAGAGCAAAGCCCAATCACATCTCATCACCGTCCCAAACACCAGGCAACGCCAAGCCACAGTGTCACCCCCAGCTGGGGACAGCAGTGCATCCACCCACAGACAGCAGTGACATGCCACTGGTGCAGAAATGTCCACCCTGAACAACCCTCCCTGATGACTCCTTGAAGTGAGGGCTCCTGCAGGACACCTTCATGCTGGCCACATTCCCTCTGTAAACTGCTGTAATGCAACACCGTCTCACCACGTGGAGGCAGAAATCCTTGTGAATATCTCTGACTCGCTGCCTGTCAATTCACATAAGCAAGAAGCAGGCAGCGCCTTTGCAGCCTGTTTCCTCTACGTCCTCACAGTTAAGGGGAAAGAAAAAATGAGAAATGCTGTAAAAAAAATAAAATGAGATTACAAAGAAAAAAACACCACTCCTGAACTTTCTCATCTGAGGTAGTGCCTGGAGCAAGTTTTTACAACCAAATTAAAATCCTTGAATATAGTGGGTTTTAATAGAAACACTGATATAGCCAAGCAACTACAGCACGGGAACGCACCTGCATAATGCATCACCTTGAGAATGCATTACTGTGAGAGACGTGAAGATGACAATGTTCACCATCCAACGGTACGTGCAGCAATCAAAAACATCCACTTGCTGATAACTCTGCTGGTAATTAGAGAGTTTCAGGAAGGAGAGAAAATCCCCGAAATTTTATGGCAGATACAGGCTACCCAAAAAGCAAAAGACAATCTATTTGTCTTATATTATTTTTCAATTTGATACAGTTTCTATTTGTCAAAATGAACTTTGGAAAAAAAAAAAAAAGCACTCCGAGCACATTAACGAGCTTCAGATTTTGCCAGTTATCTACATTAAAGAAAGAAAAAAAAAAAAAAAAAACACCAGGGGGCTGATTACTGTGAAACGATCTTAGGTTTCTCCCACTAAGTGGACAGATGGATTGCTACTTTCACAACTTCTTTTTGGCAGGGCTGAATTCAGCTGCTGGCAGGGGGTTCCCTCCCAGCATCGTTTCTCTCCTTGCGCTTGCTGGGGCAGTGCAGAGACCCCTGAGAAGGCACAGGGCACAGCAGCCTCAAAAGCACCGCAAGAGCCCCAAGACAGGGGGAGGAAAGTGTCCAGGGACGCCACAGCCACAGCACAGTTGTCGTGCCATGGGTGGTGGTGGTGAAACCAGGGGGGAATGCCACCAGTGCCAGCCAGGCCCAGAATGAGCTTGTCAATATGGCTGTAGAAAAGCTGGAATTTAACGGGTTCTTGCCAGGCAATAAGGAAATAAAATTCATTGGTAAATGCACGCTGTTTGCCTAAATATTTTTAAAAGATAAATTTTACAAGGGGAAAAGCAAAACGCTTGGTGCCAAGCTTCAGCCCTACAGCCCTAACCCTAATTTCCAGTGGCGAGCAACTCAGGAACAGCCACAAGTGCTGTGGGGCTCCAGCCAGCAGCCACCGCATTCACAGCCCCTCACTCTCAAAGGCAAGACAGGTGGGGAGGTGAAGGGCTGGGAAGAAGCCCCTCATTGCCAAGGGAAGGGCACTGCTTACCAAGAGGTGCTGCTTTAGGAACGCTCCTGAGCAGATGCTGCCCCATGTGCCTACTGCTGGGCACTCTCCCACTGCAGCTGAGGGACTGCGCCACCTCTAGGACAAGGGATAGAAGAGGAACTGCTTGTTTTGATCCTAGGACACAAAACCCCAATGAAAACAAGCTCCCAGCCCCAATAATGACTAAGCATGGAGTCAGGCAGCAGTGACACACTCCAGAATCTGCACCAACGCTGATGCCATGCCATACAAAGAAGCCATTTCTGAAAAAATCAAGGACCTGATTGTGCATCAAGCCACTCAAACCACCTGTCAGTGCTGCCACAAGTGTCCCATCCGTCCGCATCTCCAGACAGCGACACATGGGTAAATAATCATTCATGTACGGGTACGTGCCAACCCACCTCTGTTCCGCTCTCAGACACACCTTTCACAATAGCCCCTTACTTTAACCCTAAATTATTTGCTCATCTTCAGGGGGAAGCAGACAGCAGAGGAAGAAGCAGGCAATTCCCTGTGATCTGAAAGCTCACTTTCTAAATCAAATCAATTTTTCTAATGTAATTTGCCTAATCTAAATCACTGACCCATGCATTTTCTCACAATCCTCTGACAAGGGCTGCACCAACTGAAGCAAAGCTAAAACACTTCAACCAGACCAATTCATTGAAGTCTTCAGAGGAATTTTTTCACTGCTGTAATTAATTCTTTAAGTACCACAGTGGGATGCTCTGAATTCAAATCCAGTCCAAGGAGTAATGATTATACTAATGGGAGAAGCTGTGCAGTAAATAAATGCAAGTGGCCTGCTGAAAGAGATTGCTTTCAATAGGAGGCTGCCACTCAGGGAGATAACCATGTTCTGGGGATAACTCAGATGATGAAGCCCCACAGACTGGGGCCTGATGAGCAGCCCCAGAACCACACACCTAACTGGGCATTTCGGCAGACACCAACTAGAACCAGGGCAACTCTGGCTCCCAGCCACACAGCTCCACACAGCGTTGGTCCTGCCCCACATCAGGAGCACCCCAAGAACCACAACACAGCAGCGGGTGCTCAAGAGCCTTAGGCCAAGGCCACAGGAGGGCTGGCAGCGACCACAGCAAAACAGAAGGCTCAAGGCTGCAATTTGGGCTGAAGGAGCCAATACTTGCCAAAAGGGACGTGCCAAGGGCTGGCAGCAGACATCAGTGACCTTATTACAACACCAATGGTGTTGCAGATGTGGATGGCTCTGCCATGGAATAAGGTTTGAGAGAGGGACACATGGGTTTTAAAAGGGTGCATCTGAAGAACAGCTCTGCAGCGTAGGCCCTGGAAAGACGTCCCCCATCCCCTCAGGCTGCCCGGCTCCATCAGGCCAGGGACGGAGCCTTTGCTTCCAGCAGCAAACATCAATTCCATCTCTCCATTTCTGCCTAACACTTCCCACAACTATTGTAATGTGGCTGATCCAGATCAAACTTGGCAAAAGAAACAAGCGTTAATTCAGTCCTGTCCATCCCCGCCCTAACTGTTAACACAACTGGCTGTCTTCAACATAGCCCCAGAGCCCATGGCCACCCCACCACCCTGCTCCCCGGGCCTGCAGGGCTTTGAGCACAGTGCTGGCTCCTCACACACAGGACAGGAGAGCACAGGCTGCAGCTTCCACAGCGCCAGCTCTCTTTCCCACATCCCTTTGAGATCTACAGATGGAAAACTAAAGAATGGTTAATCATAAAATTCACGCTGTCTTCTGTTTTACTTGCATTTTCTTTTTTTTTAAATTATAGAGATGAACTTTTTTTTTTTGCACCAATAAACTCATGCTAATAACTTTCAGTGGGCTACTCCTAAGCAAAAGACAGGAAATGAGTAACAGCTGCATTAAAAAAAAAAAGGAGGAAACCTTTGTATATTAATTCTCATATCTGTCAGAGATGAGGATTTAATAATGTTAGTAACTAAGCTACTCCATTATTTCCAAACACCTTGGAGGAGAATGTCTTTGTGCAAAATGAATTAGACAGTGTGACTGTAGCTGCCTTCTTTGCATCTTCAGAGCTCATCTTCAAGTGCATTTCAAGTCCATGCCCTTTATTCTCCAAATAACCTCCAACTGTAAACGAATTTACATCCCAGCTTCTCCTCGGTTACCCACCTGTTTAACCATTTGTCCCCATTCCGCAGATTTGCCTGACTGGGGGGTTCAGATGGGCGATGAGGATAGAAAGTTGTGGATTCAGGTCACCCAACAAGCGATGGAAGAGGCAGAGAAGAAGTGTAGGCGGAAGACAGGAGAGGTCTAATGGGCTGCAAAGCATTCTGCCAAGGAAGCGGCAGAAGCCCTGCTGCCTGAAGCACTGAGCACCAGCCGCGCAGGAACTGCCTGTACCCGACCAAAGATAGGAGGAGCGGGATATTCGCCAGTGCTTGCAGCTCTCACTCCCATGATGTGGGGACAGCTGAGGCACTCTAGCCTTTGAGCCTGCCCTGACAGAGCTCTGCTTCTGCTGAAGAGCTTTTACCATCCTCTGTTTCATAGAATCATAGAATATCCTGAGTTGGAAGGGACCCTTAAGGATCATCAAGTCCAACTCTTGACACCGCACAGGTCTACCCAAGTTCAGACCATGTGACTAAGCGCACAGTCCAATCTCTTCTTAAATTCAGACAGGCTCGGTGCAGTGACCACTTCCCTGGGGAGCCTGTTCCAGTGTGCAACCACTCTCTCTGTGAAGAACCCCCTCCTGATGTCAAGCCTAAACTTCCCCTGCCTCAGCTTAACCCCGTTCCCGCGGGTCCTGTCACTGGTGTTAATGGAGAAAAGGTCTCCTGCCTCTCGACACCCCCTTACGAGGAAGTTGTAGACTGCGATGAGGTCTCCCCTCAGCCTCCTCTTCTCCAGGCTGAACAGGCCCAGTGCCCTCAGCCGTTCCTCGTACGTCTTCCCCTCCAGGCCTTTCACCATCTTCGTAGCCCTCCTCTGGACACTCTCCAACAGTTTCATGTCCTTTTTATACTGTGGTGCCCAGAACTGCACACAGTACTCAAGGTGAGGCCTCACCAGCGCAGAGTAGAGCGGGACAATCACCTCCCTTGACCTACTAGCGATGCCGTGCTTGATGCACCCCAGGACACGGTTGGCCCTCCTGGCTGCCAGGGCACACTGCCGGCTCATATTCAACTTGCTGTCTACCACGACCCCCAGATCCCTCTCTTCTAGGCTGCTCTCCAGCGTCTCATCGCCCAGTCTGTACGTGCAGCCAGGGTTTCCCCGTCCCTGGTGCAGGACCCGGCACTTGCTCTTATTGAACTTCATGCGGTTGGCGATCGCCCAGCTCTCCAACCTATCCAGATCCCTCTGCAAGGCCTTTCCACCCTCATTCGAGTCCACAACTCCGCCAAGTTTGGTGTCATCAGCAAACTTGCTCAAAATACCTTCTATTCCTACATCCAGATCGTTTATAAAAATATTGAAAAGTATCGGCCCTAAAATGGAGCCTTGAGGGACCCCACTAGTGACCGCCCGCCAGCCTGACGCAGCCCCATTCACCATAACCCTTTGGGCCCTGCCCGTTAGCCAATTGCTCACCCATCGTATGATGTTTTTATTTAGCTGTATGGTGGACATTTTGTCCAGTAGGATCCTATGGGAAACCGTGTCAAAAGCCTTGCTGAAGTCCAAAAAAATCACATCAGCTGGTTTCCCTTGGTCCACCATACGGGTGATCTTATCATAAAAGGAAATCAGGTTAGATAGGCAGGACCTACCCTTCACAAACCCATGCTGGCTGGGACCAATGACTGCTTTGTCCCCCAGGTGCGCCTCAATACGTTCGAGAACCATCTTCTCCATGATTTTACCAGACACTGACGTGAGACTGACAGGCCTGTAATTGCTAGGGTCTTCTTTCTGACCCTTCTTGAAAATCAGCACAACATTTGCCAGCTTCCAGTCTACCGGGACCTCTCCAGACTCCCAGGATCGTTGAAAAATAATTGAGAGAGGTTCCGCGATGATGTCCGCCAGCTCCTTCAGCACCCGGGGATGAATCCCATCCGGACCCATGGACTTGTAGGGATCCAGGTGGAGTAGCAAATCCCGCACACGTTCAGGGTCGGTTGGGAGTTTGTCATCCCCACCGTCCCGGTCCTCCAGCTCAGGGCACCCTGGGTCCCGAAGCCCATCATCGGCATTGAAGACAGAGGCAAAGAAGGCGTTAAGCGTCTCTGCTTTGCCTATGTCATTGTCTGTGAGGAGACCTTCCCTATCAAGGAGCAGCCCTATGTATTCTTTAGTTCTCCTTTTTCCATTCACATATCTAAAAAACCCCTTTTTATTTTCTCTCACAGACACAGCCAGCTTCAACTCTAGGTGTGCTTTAGCCACACAAATTTTCTTCCTACAAACACGAACAGCATCCCTGTATTCTTTCCATGACACCTGGCCCTCCTTCCAGTAGCGAAACTCTCTGTTTCCGCCTAATCTCCATAAGAATGTTCCTGGTCAGCCACGCCGGCCTCCTGCCGCGCCTGCCTGACTTGCGATATTTAGGAACTGCCTGTTCTTGTGCTTCTAGGAGGCATCGCTTAAAGAATGACCAGCACTGGTGGACATCAAGGCCTTCAAGAGCAGCTTCCCAGGGGACCTTGCTGACTAGTTCCCCGAGCAGCCTGAAGTCCGCCTTCCCCATATCTAGGGATGAGGTTTTGGTGGCACTTTTCCTTCTGTCACCGTAAATTTTGAACTCAACCACTTCATGGTCGCTATGACCGAGGCGGCCACCAATCACCACATCTCCCACCAGACCCTCTCTGTTTTCTAGCAACAGGTCTAGGAGGGCACCTTTCCTAGTTGGCTCCGTTAGCACCTGCACCAAGAAGTTATCATCTAGGTGCTTCATGAACCTCCTGGACTTGCTCGTGTCAGCCGTGTGGCACTCCCAGTTAACGTCTGGCAAGTTGAAGTCCCCCATAAGGACAAGGGGAGTTAATCTCGAGGCCTCTCTTAGTTCTGTAAAGAATAATTTATCGGCGCTATCGTCCTGGCCAGGCGGTCTGTAATAGACTCCCACAACGACATCCCCTTTATTCGTTCGTCCCTTGATCCTTACCCAGAGGCTCTCAACTTTGCCATCGCCGACCTGGAGTTCCACACAGTCCAGCCCCTGCTTCACAAACATCGCCACCCCACCACCTCGCCTACCCTGCCTGTCCCTCCTGAAGAGCCTGTAACCATCTATCGCAACACCCCAGTCACAGGTCTCATCCCACCAGGTTTCGCTTATGCCGATGATGTCGTAGTTGCGGGACTGGGCAAGGACTTCTAGCTCATCCATTTTATTCCTCATCCTGCATGCGTTCGTGTAGAAGCATTTCAGGTGCGTCTCCTTACACTCAGCACCTTGTGGATCTAACCGAAGGACCTCACTGGCACACAGCCCCTCTGATTCTAGCGTACCATCCCTTAGGTCTTCACCGGCGTGCCTGGTTTTAGCCCCTTCCCCCTTCGACTCTAGTTTAAAGCCCTATCTATCAGCCCTGCCAACTCCTGACCAAAGATCCTTACCCCTCTCCGAGAGAGGCCCATCCCATCCGGTGCCATCAGGCCCGGTGTAGCATAGACCTTCCCGTGATCAAAGAACCCAAAGTTCTGCCGGTCACACCAGTCTCGAAGCCACGAGTTTATGCGAACAGCACGCCTTTCAGCTTCAATCCCCCCTATCGGAAGGACAGAGGCAAACACAACCTGCGCGCCTGAACCTCTAAGTTGTCGCCCCAAATCCCTAAAGTCTCTTTTGATCGCCTCCGGACTTCTCTTTGCTACTTCATCGCTACCAGCCTGAAAGACCAGTAGCGGGTAGTAGTCAGTGGGCCGTACCAGGCGCTTGACTTTCTTGGCAACGTCCCTGACCCTGGCCCCAGGGAGGCAGCAGACTTCCCTACGGGTAGGGTCAGGCCGACAAATAGGGCCCTCTGTTCCCCTAAGGACAGAGTCTCCCACAACAATCACCCTCCTGTCTTTCTTGGTGGAGGCAGTCCTGATGCGTGGAGTCGACCTCCTCGCCCTAGGAATCCTCCTGGGAACACTTTCTACCTCTTCCTCAGTTGCTGTTGATCTCTCATTCTCCAGGGCCTCAAACCTGTTTTGTAAGGGCACCTGGGAAGGTGGGGCCAGAAGAGGAGGGCATCACCTGCCATGTCGAGCAGGGACCTGTCTCCATCATCTTTCATCTTTCATCATCTTTCGATGATGAAAAGCCCATTTCATTGCGTGGGTATGCATTTTGTCTTTTTTCCACCCCATGGAAGACAACCATGCTTCTTGTTTTTAATGGCCATCTGCCCCCAGTTCTCAAAGTGCCCTTGAACCTGGGCATTTCAGGCTGCTGTGGTCCTGCGGCACTGTGGGACAGAGGCACCAGGGGCTGACAGCTGCTGCTGCATATCAGCCTCAACATGCCCTGTGCACATGACCAGACCAGATACTTCCAAAACTTGTGTCAGACTTGCTCCTTTCTGAACCAAGAATAATAATAATCAGCCAAAGCCAGTCAGCAGCTACTGACTCTCTACTGAGTTTCTAATTGCTGCTTGTTGCATTGAAACCAGCTCAAGGGTTCCCTTTTAGGGTACATGGACGTTGTCATTTTGGGGTGCGAGTTTTATCCATTCCATGCTGCAGCAGCAATGTTTGCTCCAAGAGCTGCAGCATCCATTAGCAGCACCCTTTCCCCACCACAGCAAAGGTCTCACTGCCAAGCAAAAGCTGTGGCTAATTGACAACAGCTCCTAAACTGAGAGATAAAATAGTTGTGTCTGTCACTCACGTGAACAGCTGGCTTCAGCAGCCTGACTACTAAATAATGTAAAATGGTTCATTCTTCTGACTCAGGGAAGATCCTTTGAGAGGAATCAAAGTCTCTGGTGCTACAGAGCCATGCCCTGATCATTCCTGCATCTAAAAAATCTAACATTGCTCATAAAGTTCATAAATAACATAAACCTTGTTCCTCGCACTGCTCTCCCAATCAGAGCAACTGGATTTAAATCACCTGCTGGCAGGTTTATTGGAGTGCCCACAAGCAGATAAGGTCCTGTGCACCAGCCCTCTGCACTTAACAGAATATAAATCTCTGCTTTGCCATCTGTTTTTGAGATGCTCCCATACAAGCAAAATACAAAACAAAACAAAAAAAAAAGCTATCTGCACTTCCAGTATCCAGAAGGATTTTATTTCTTGGGTAATGAGGATGACATTTCTCCCATCTCTTGCAAAAATGCTTTTGCTCCCCAGACCATTTCCCCCAGAGCTCCCAGGGCAGGTGGGCAGCCACCCTCTCCCCGTGCTGGGGTCCCAGGGCGCATCATGCCGGGAAGATAAAAACATGCCCAGGGCACAGCAGCTCTCCAGTGCTGCTTGATGCTGGTACGGCAAGACAAGGAGCACTGGTTCCTGCCCAGTTCTAACCACTTCTTGAGATACCCCCTTGCTTAGCCCTAACGCGCACACACACAAAAAAAAAAGTCATGAAAAAAAAAAAAAAAAAAAAAAAAAACAGTTCAAACGCTACCCTTCATTTTTCTCTCCTCGCCTGAAGTTGCAGGAGACCAGATAGGATGTAATCGCCACTTTTAAAATCATCTCCTATGGCAGTCACATTGATTAAGTGAGGAGGCTGGGCTGCATTGAAAGTTGAACAAACTTTTCTATGAAAGATGATGTTTACATTGCCTCTCAATAGCCCGCTGAAATATGCATCTCTAACGCCATTTCATCACCAAAATTTGGGAAGAAAGTGTTTAAAAAAAATAAAGGAAAAAATAAAATATGCTCGAATCTGGAGCACACCATAAATTCATGAAGCTTTCTGAATGCTGTCAGAAACAAAGCACGTTTATGTAAACAGAGAAAAGCTGAAAATGCACAGCAAGATAATTTCTCAACAGTGTGGAAGAAACATTAATATTGACACAGCACCCGAGTCTGCAGCCCAGGCAGCATCCCTCCGGGCAAGGTGCTGGGCACACAGGTAAGTGCCCCAGACCTCTATGGTAGGGAACAGGAGTACCCAGGACAAACCAGGCACGAGGCAATCCCTGCCCACCCCTGTAAGTTATCCAAGGCCTCTTTGCTCACAATTTCTGCCTGCCCATCCTCACATGGGAACAGCTTCCTCTGGAATGCCAGCTGGGAAGCTCCTGACAGCGTGCCATTTAAACACCTTTTACAACACCCAGAACGCTGTGTGGCTGCTCATGCTCCCAAGCCTCCATGGCACTCAATGCCAGCCATGTGGCGGCCGCAGCCAGGAACACGTCTCATTGCAGCCACGCAGTAAGTGCTAATGCTGAGCCAGCGAATCAAGTCACTGCCTGGCATTAACGGACATCAGTTACACCAACGGGGGAGGAGGGCGAGGGGGTCAAGTTTGGTGAATTCAACTCACAGAGCAGACTATTTATTTCCACAGGTTGACTCCTCATCCAGTGAGATGCTTCCCAGGGTTTTGGTTTGTTAGATTGCTGCCTACCACCTGCCCCAGCCACCCCTACCCCAGGTCCTCAGGGTGGCCACCAGCATAGGTCAGCGGGGCTTGCCTCGATGCTGCAGGTAGGCAGCAGCACCCTCCACCCAATATGCAGCAGGTGTCAGGAAAGCCATAACTAACGTGGAGAAGGGAGAGCAGTGCCACCTGCTCATGGTGTCCCACAGCACCAGAAGCAGCACGTGAAGTGACGGGCAAGCTGATAAAAGCCCCAAGAGCAGGTACGCAACACACTGTCTGCTGCGGACACCCAACATCTGCCTGGGCTCAGAGGGTAACTAAACATGCGATGGCAAACCCATCACAGCAATCAAGTGAACAGATGCCATCCCTGGCTCAGGAATGCATCCCTGATTTGGGAGTCCTTCCTGAGATGCAAACCATGCCAAGGTCTCGGTGCCCCCCACAGCCTACCTTGGGCTTGCACCTTCCTCCCCACGCTGAGCTGCTCCCAGCACGGGGATAATAGCGCTCGGAGCTCCCATCACTGCCAGTAATAAAATACAGCAAATTAATTGCACTCAAAACAATTGATTTGTTTTTTAATGTAACTATTTTGGCATCCAAACCCCAGGAGACTCTATTGATCAGCCAAAGAGCCAGGTATCAGCGAGTGGAGCTTTGCAACCAAGCCTGACAGACTGAAGAAAACAATCAAAAACCAACACGGTGAATGATGGGGACTTTCCTCTTTCAAACATACATAGGAGGCTGCAGCACCAACAACAGGGGATTATGAAGCATAAAAAGCTGTGCAGGGCAGGTCACGGCTGCCACCTGCTTTCCCAGGGAGTCCAATGCCGATCACAGCAGTGATGCACGAGACCACAGCAGCCTCACTGCCTTCAGAGGAGCTGCTCCAGATTTACACTGACGGAAAGTAAAATCAGAATATGTGAAATGTATTGCTGAAATAGACGCTGGAGCACTACAGAAATTGCAGACTCCTCCCCTGACCCCACTACCCCACCACATCACATCGGGTGGAACAGTCACTGGATGAAACACTGAAATCCGCACTGATGAGGAGAAAATAACCTACATTTTCAAGTTTGTACGATCACATTCTGCCAACCTACGGCACAGCCAATAGCACAGGTCTCTCATTTTCTGTTCCCGAAGCACCCCTGCACAAGGGGTGTTACGTAGAGCCTTGGGGGGGCACACGATGAAACAAGCGTATCACCTGTCCTCCTGCAGCCCCCCAGGGGTCAGAACACGACCCCCTACTTCCTTCTTATGCACACATCATGGTGGCTGCCACCGCCCAGCCTCACACACAGGCAAGCCACCCAGCTCGCCCCCCAGATGCCAACCCACGCAGCCCCAGAGGCAGCCCCACCGCCAGCTGGGAAGGCGGCCAGGAGCCCTGCCCAGCTGCCAGCAGCAAGCAGGGGCCTGCTGCCACCAAGGCGCATCCACAAAGCCAGCCCCAGGCTACCAAGTGCATGGCGCTCTCCCTCTCCTCGCAGGGGATTCCGGGACAGCGAGTGATCTCTTAATTGCGCCTTCAAAGAGCTGTTCTGGGGGTCTGATGGACGGGAGGTGGGAGCCACCTCCACGGAGCAGGGAAGGGAGAGAAGGCAAATAAATGGTGAAAATCGCAAGTGTCCAATGTGGCTGTCTGTGCGAGCGGGGAGCTTGGAGCTGGCAGCCCCACTCCGTGACGCAGGCAGGGGTCTCTGCAGCCACCTGGGTCATGACGCACTCCACTAACCCCAGTGTCTGGCAGGGACACTGCCTGGAGCATGCCATGGGTGGGAGCATAGCCCCAGGCCTCCCAAACCCCTTCTCCTGCTGCAACCCATGCTTGGGGAGGGACAGGACAGAGGCAGCAGCAGGACACGGGATGCCAGAGTCTGGCGAGGCAAAGCCCAGCGACAGTTTGGCAATGTGTAGCATGAGCTGCAAGCCTGTGGCATGCACGCTGATCACAGAGGCACTCAGAGAGCAGGGGAGAGGGATGGGCACGGCAGCAGGTTTGCAGCCACAAACTGTTCCAAAGTGGGTTTCCATATGTGTAAGCACTCGGAGCGCTGGAAGAATTACACCCACAGCCTGATCTCACCATGGTAGCTACCCACACAGGAGGAGAGGGGAATATCAGAGAAAAGATTATAATTAATGTGTCAAAGCAATAAAAAAAATAAAAAATGTATTTCTTTGCTTCTCTTAACTCCCTCCTCAACTAAAAGCAGAGGCTTCACCGAGCACAGGGTATCGCACTGCCCACACCAAGCCCCTGCCCTCATGCCTTGTGCCCCGCTTCCAGTTTCTACATGTGCCCTTGGTAGTGCTCCCCCATCGAGGGACAAGCAAGATGAGGACCCCTTTGTCCCCCATGCCTCGCAGGGGGATGCTTCTGCCCTCATACAGTGTCCCTGCAGAAACCCTTCCCCAAATTCTTCCTCCTTCCCCCTGCACCCTCACGAGGACCCCCAGCCGCCGCCAGCACCCCTCCCACGCCTCGCTTTTTTTTTTTTTGCTCCCCCCCCCCCAAAAAAAAAAAACCTTCGTTTTTCAGCGGATCCGTAAACCCACCACCAAGTTTCCCCAGCAGCCCAGGGCCAAATGCAAGCGGCGTCCCAAGCAGCAGCAGAGGCGAACGACTCGCTGAGCAACTCCAGCCCCGGTGCATCTTAATTAATTGGGCTTTAACAGCCGCTATTTATTACCGCCAACAGCCGCGGGCACAACGGTCCCTGCGGCGGCTTCCCCGGGTACCGTAGCCCCGGGACCCCCACCGCAGCCGAGCCGAACCGAACCTCGTCCCGTGTTCCCCCCCATCCCCAGGGCCTGATCCTGCCCCCGCCAGCCACGGAGCAGGTTTAAGGCTCCCGTTCCGCGAGCATAAATGTTATCCCCGGGGAAGGGGGGGGGGGGGGGGGGGGATAAAATTAAAAACAAAACAAAACAAAACAACACAGAGTTTTCGGGAAAAGAAATGGAGGGGGGTGGGGGGGGAAGAGGAAAAGAGGGGAAATAAAATAAAAAAGTGGAGGTTTCGGGAGCCGCGCGGGGTTACCTTGGCACAGGAGCAGCAGCGGCGCCAGGAGCAGCGCGGGGCCCCGGGAGAGCATCCTCTTTGTTCCATGCCCAGCAGTGGGCATGGTGCTACTGCTCTTCGGAGTGGGGCGGCTGGCGCCGGAGGGGGGGGGGCCGGGGGTGTCGCGGCGGAGCCCGGAACCACTCCCCCCTCTGCTGCCCTCGGCCGGGAGCCCCGTGGAGGTGCCGGGGCTGGAGAGATGGGGGTCCGGGGATGATGGGGGTGGGGGGGCCATGCGGGGACACCCCTCGCTCACGGTCGCCCCCGCAGCATCGCAGCCCCCCGCCCCGATCCCGCTGCCCGGGGGGCGGGCGCGGGGCTGTGCGGCTCAGCCTGGAGGGGGTTGGCTTTTGGGGGAGGGGGAGTAGGTTTTTGGGGAAGGAAGGGGAGTAGGAGGGGGGGGCTCCGGTGAGGCCGTCCCGAGCCCCCCCCCAGAAGTTTCTCCCCGCTCCCCCCGGGGGGTGCCCTGACCCGGGGCGCTGCAGCAGACTCGGGGGGTCTCGGCCGCCCCACTCCCGGCTCGGAGCGGCGGCGGCGAGGTGCGGAGCGGAGCGCAGGGAAGAGCGCGGCTCCCCCCTCGCGGCCGCGGCCGTCACTGCGCGGAACCGCCGGGCTGGCGGCGGGGGGTGCGCGGGTGGGAGCGGAGGGGGCAGGGTGCTCGGAGGGGGAGTGGGGGGGGGGGGGCAGCTGTGTGCGAGGGACGTGCAAAGGGCCGTACAGAGCACGTTGCAAAGGGGCTGGCAAAAGGTTTTGCAAAGAGCTGTGCAAAGCATGTTGCAAAGAGGCGTGCAAAGTACCATGCAAAGCATGTTGCGAGGGGCGTGCAAAGCCCCGTGCAAAGAGGGTTGCAAAGAGCCGTGCAAAGGGGTGTGCATGCAAGATTGCAAAGAAGTCTTGCAAAGGGAGTTGAATAGTATGTTGTAAAGGGCTTTGCAAAGGGGGTTGCACAGGAGGGTGCAAGTTCCAGCTGAATATGAGAGGGCACTTTTTTACTGTGAGGGTGGCAAAGCACTGGAACAGGTTGCCCAGAGAGGTTGTGGAGTCTCCTCTGGAGATACTCAAAACCTGCCTGGGTGCCATCCTGCACACCGTGCTCTGGGTGATCCTGCTTGGCAGGGAGTTAGACTGGGTAATGTCCAGGGGTCCCTTCCAACCTCGGCCATGCTGTGAGTTGGCAAAGGACATCCTAAAGGGCATGCAGCAGAAGCAAAGGGGTGTGCACAGGGCTGTGCGGGGCTGCAGCAGCAGGAGCTTTGCTCAGACACTGCCCTGCAGCAGCACAGACACTGGTGTACTGTGTTTCCACACCTCAGCCCCGATTGCCCTGAGTGGCACTTGAAGTACAAAGCCAAACACTGCTCGTCTTCCCTAGACCTCTCCCATTGAATACAAAAATAAACCACTGCCAGAATCAGTGTTTCAGT
The DNA here is from genome assembly GCF_047663525.1 of Anas platyrhynchos. NCBI lineage: Eukaryota > Metazoa > Chordata > Aves > Anseriformes > Anatidae > Anas > Anas platyrhynchos. Next base: position 15,163,601 of record NC_092602.1, read on the forward strand.
GAAAAGTAAACCCAGCTCTTTAAGAGATGGGAGTTGTTACTGTGATCACAATAGAAACAGCTAGGTAAAAAGGAGGGAATAACTAAAAAAAACCATCCCCTTGGGTTCTTCCAGTTCTGCAAACATGTCTCTGAGTTTGATTTTTCCCCTCCCTGCATAAACAAGCTTTTATGTAGTACTTGCTCTAATCTTGTTTGCTTCCATAACCACTCCTATGAATGTCATAAAAAATTTAAGTTGAATATTTTAGCACTCCACACAAATGGCGATGTGAACAAATGCTCACCTCCCATGCAGGGAAGTGAAAAACTGCACCCTGCACCCCTGGGCAGCCCCAGCTCTGTCTGGAGGAACTAGGCCCCTGTGGGTTTGGGGGGATGGGGCTAGAGCAAACCCAAAGATTTGATTTCCTCAGTGTAAAACCAGTCTAATGACAAAAAAAAAAAAAAAAAATAATAATAATAATAATCAAGATTGTCTTGCTGTCTCCTCTTGGCACTGCTGGGCACCATGGGGGTATCTTTGCAGGAAGTGTGCAAGGGGTGTAAAAAGGGTGTGCAACGGATGTCCCAGAGCCAGCCACAAGGTTTCCCCCCTGCTCCCTTGCATGTCTGGGATCAGGGGTGCCAGGCCCAGGAGAGCCACCAGCACCCAGGCCTAGCTGCATTGCTGAGCACGTCTTAAATATGATTTTATAGCCTGCATTTGAAAGAAAATCTAAAGTGAGAAATTTTGCAAACTGGGAAAGTGCTGACAAGGAGTGGATCCTGCTTACAGTGTCCAACAGCAGCCCGGAGCCTGCCAGGGCCACAATCTGGGGCTTGCACAGGCAGATCTCCAAATAACAATTTTCCTAAGGGAGGTTTTCTGTGAAGTTATGCTAGTAGGATGTTGATGCCCTTTCTTTGGGATGGATTTTGCCCACAGAGGCAACCTGTGGTACAATAGACTTGAGAGACTTTGCAGAATTACAGGAAGCTGTTGTTTGTAACATCATTCAGATGTCAGAAAAGGGAAGATTTCAGGAGCGCCCCTAGGTAAGCAGTGAGGATGAGAATTTTAAAGATGTCTCGATGTATGAGGAGGCAAAATCCCATCTGGGAGATAAGGAGAGGTAAGGATCTGATTCTTGCAGGTCTGAACTGTGCCGCAGCAAGGGGAGCAAAATCACACCAGGGCTGGATCAGCAGCATGGGGTGCTCGTCCCAGCTCTTCCTCCACTGTCACCCTATAATGATCCCTAAATGATATTTCGGAGCCCTGGGGGTGCAATGCTGCCTTTTAAAACTCCCCAGAGCTCCACATTGCCATGCTCCCCTGCAGCCAAGCTCATCAGATCAGCATTTACAGCACAAGCCTGCCAGACCTGAAAACACTTCGGTAAGTCAAAACAACAAGAATGACACATTAAATTTGTCCTAAAGCTGCTGTTTGGGGGGTGACTAAAGCAACTCTTGAATCCAGGTCAAACTCCACAAACAGGTTTGGCTGGGGGAAAAAATGGTAACATCTGAATATTTTTGGTGCTTTCGAAGGGAAATGTTTTGGCTTTGGATGTTGAGTGGTGTTTGTAAATCAACTTTAGCTGTTTGAGTACAAGGGAGGAGGTAAAGAGAGTAAAATATTGTCATCCCAGCTGGAGAAGCCAGGACCCACAGCACACCTTGAAATTGCAGGGGCTGCATTCCCCAAGGTGTCAGTGCCTCTGTAACATGAAAATCTGCTAGTGTACCTGGAAAAGGCACCTAACATGGGTCCCATCAGCTGCATGGTGTGGGCACCACAACCTGCTGTGAAACCGTCACTTCCTGGACCTACTTTGCAGATTTTTATGCTCTATCTAGACCAGGCAAGCCTAGAAGACATTGCAATCCCATTATTTAGGGCTTCTTTTAAGAAAACCCAGGCTCTGAACCACCTGCACCACAGTCTTGCGATGCTGCATAGCCAGCATGAGGCAGTAGGGAGCATGGCTCCCTGTGGCGGAGCACGTGCAGGGGTTATGACATGATGAATTGCCCTAATTTCTGTTCCCTCTGTTATATATGGAGTGGCAGTTTATGATCCTGAAACATGGGACCAAACTGATGTCAAGGTGTGGAATTCTGCAACTAAAAACGACAAGGTTGCAGTGGGATTCCTCAGCACCTGGCGAGCAGTCTCTGAGGCCTTAAAGAGCCGTGTGGGACCACAGTCACAAACGTGTGGTTTGCCAGACAGTGAGGGAGCCGCGGGCTCATCCACTGATCCTTCTGCTACACCATTGGCCCCTGCACTGCTACGGCCATCGAAAGCCTTTGTTGTTATGCCCCCTGCTGACCTGGACGTGCCTTTTGACCCAGGCCTATTGGTCTTGAAAACGAGATGGATATGCTTTTCTTCCATCCAGGAAGAACGCGATACATAAGGCCCAAAGACCGAGTTGCTTGACAACTTAAAGCGAGACACGTTGTTCAAAAGGAATGGAAAATGGAGACTGTTAAGTCATGGAATTTAAAGGATTGTTTGTTACCTTTCCTGATTGTACATATGTATAGGCATACTTGCATTTAGATGTAAAGCAATGTTCTATATACATGTATTTAGAATGTTTGATGTTCATGTGTGCGTGTTGGTGGAGGGTAGACTCCCCGCACACCCAGCGCTGTTTACTTGCCTTTTATACCTTTTATAAGTATAAATATTACTACATTCAATTGAGTTAAGGCTTCATTTATAACACCCCTTCTACCTGTTATTAATTAAATTGGCTTGAGACAGGGCTGAATAGGAGATTGACTGATTTCTCTCTGTGTAATTGAAAACAAACTGTGTGGTGGGGTGTGGTGCTGGGAAGAAATAAGGTGGCTGGCATTGCAGGCAGGTGGGGGCCCTGACTGCAGGGAGAGACAGCAAGGGGCAAGATGAGAGTAAGCCCCTAAAAGCCAGGGTTTTGCTCGCCTGCTGCTGCTAGACAGGGACCCAGCTCAGCACAAAGCAGAAAAAAGCAGCCTGCAACCTTCCCTTCCCATGCTTGCCCACCAAAAGGACCAAATTCCTGTTCAGGTGCTGCAAGCAGAAGAGCTGGAGCTTCCGAGAGCTGGTGCCACTGCCAGGGTGGGAAGGAGGAGAAAAGAAACAAAAGGAGTTAACCTTGGGTGACACCCACTGCTTCTCCCATCAGGAAGGCATTTTGCAGGGCACCAACACAGCTCCTCAGAAGAGCAGCCCTGGCTCCTGGATTTGGGGCAGAAAGGGCAGTTTTGGGAAAGGCCCAATCCAGTTCCCATTTCTTGAAGCACACACCTCAAATGGGGCTCACTGCTGTCGGGGCACATGGGTGGCTGTGCAGTTCGTGCTGACATCGGCTTGCAGCGCGCTTCTTCAGGCAGCGTACATTTTCCTGAGCATATGATCTCTTCCGTGAAAGCTGGCTTAATATCTTCAGGAAAACAACAGGAGCCCTAGGCCTCTTAGAAATTCATATTATAAAGCATCCTTTGATTATTCTTTCTTTATTTTTCCTAATTGCTGGTCATAAAACCCATTTTTAAGGAAATAATTGTGTACAGAAAAAAATCAGTTGTGTGCCACAGAGATGCTATTTGCATAATTACGAGGAGCCTGATTTTTATCTCTTAGCTTTGCCAAAATACAGAGAAATGATCTTCTCCCATGTCACAGATGAATCATTTTGTGATGTCCCTGAACCAATCAAAACACCCAGCCCCTTAATTCTGGTGAAACCAGGGTCTGAGGCACATTCACCTGGTAGCTTTTATTTACCGCTTGGGTACATGGCCAGGTTTCAAATACAGTTTGGGCACACAGCTGGGCACTGAGTTTTCCCTGCTTCTGTCTGTCTGTTCTTCACCACTGAAATTACTGGGGAATCCCAAGTCTTTTTTCTTGCTGCAAAGCATCACAGGCACTTGCCTCCTCTCAGAGCAGAGCTGCTCACTTCAGCTGGCTTCACAGCAGCCAGAGCAGCTGGGGGGGGTTAATGAGCATCTCGATCCCATCCAGCTGTTCTTTTTACACAGCTTCATCATTACTACGAATTAACTTTGCAACATGAATATGCCATGCCATCACCCGCAATCCTCAGTGCCATCTGGACCAGCTTCTCCCTCACCTGCTGGAGGCCGTAGGGAGATGCTCAGAGGTGTAAGAAGAGGAGGCAGCTGCAGCTGGACAGGCTTCAACGGGGGCCAGATTTGCAGAGTGGCCTTTGCACCGCTCCTGCAGTTGTCATGCATGAAGCAAAGCAGCGATGCGTAAAAGCGTGGGGATGGGGCAGGACACAGCCACAGCCACAGCTGGAGGAGCCACCCCAGGGCAGCTCCAAGCAGCTGGGACTGGGGGTTACATGGGAAACAAAGCTAGTCCCCTACACTGAGCATTTGCTAGAGGTCACCGCCAGGAAAGTTCTCGGTAACCATCACAGCAAAATTGTTAAAAATCAGTCTTCACACATCAGAAATTTATATACACACAGGATCCACCCAGATTTATTCTCTTCCATTCACCCATCCCCAGTGATGCTAAAGAACTGCTCAAGGTCATCAGGGGGCTGTTTCAAAGGCTGCCTGGGGCATGGCAGCATTGCCAGCTGCCTGCCTGCAGCCAGCATTTGCTTGTGTTCATATCCACACTGAGGAGTCTGCACCAAGAATATTTTTACTGTAAGCAGCCAGCCCACCCCTCATCTTGCAGCGTGGCTCAGGGGGGCTGCAAGCAGGAGCCATGCAGAGCCCTAAGTAAAAGGCAGGGAGATGGCCCCACCCCGCTGCTGGCACTGTGTCCCTACCCCAGGCCATTGTCTGTATAAAAAAAAAAAAGGATGTTTTTCTCAGCACAAGTGCCGGGCAGGTGCATCTAGCACCTGGATCTTTAGAAATTCAGGTCTGCCTCTCTAATGAAAAGGAGAGTCTTTTGCCCCCAGGAGCACTACAAAAATTAATGGATATTACAGCTGTAACTACTTGAATCAAAGGCAAACCCATGTGTTACATGGCCCTTTTGCAATTTTAGCAGCTTATTACAGGTCTGTTTACATCTGCCCCTTCCTGATTTAAGCCCAGCAGGAATTAAGTTAATATAAAGTGAGCAAAGTAAAGTAGGAGCAGGGATGCTCTGAATATGATTTGCCCCAGCACACAGGGCATCCCAATGCCCGATGGAGGGACAAAGCCCAGCAAGGACCAGGGGACCCAAGGGGACAAACCCAGATATATCCCAGCCCCAGCACCCGTCCCCTCAAGCTTGGTAGCACTAGCGCTGCATGGGCAGGGGATGTCACACTGCACAGCAGAGGTGCCCCTATGCATTTTGGAGCACGGAGGAGGATTGAAAAGCACCCTCAGGCTTAATAAAAGCACATTTCTGCAGGAGCCCCAGATGTAGGCGTTAACATGCAGCTTAATGAACGTGCCATGCGTTGCTTTTGGTAGTAGCTGAAGGGCTGCCACAGCTGCCTGCGGCGTGAAAGGCAGAGTTGTGAAGTTGCTCCTGCTCTGCGCTATCAGCCAGCTCCCCCCACTCAGTGAGCGGAGCAGATTGCTGACGCCATCCGCACCCTGCCTGGCAAACACCACTAATTAGAGATGGCACCGAGCTACGTTGCCACGTCGGAGGTACACTGTGGAGCCAAAAACCAGCCGGCTGCAGCAGGCGAGTCGTCCTCCAAGCAAAGTGAAGCACTCACCTCTCTCTTCCTACATGCAGCAAGGCCCTGGGCACAAATGTTATGAGTTTGCATTTACAGACCACCTGTAATCCATCTGGGGGGCAATGATGGGTCTTACAAGGAAGGGTTGATGGTTTTGAGCACATCCCCAGCTCCCCACCAGCTCTGGAGTGAACAGCTCCACACTTGCAGCACGGCTGGATTTTGTGAGTTATTTACAGGTAGTTGTGGTCTTCAGGTGTAATATTTTATTGTGTTTTCATCAGTCAAACGCAGGACGGAATCCCAGAGAAATCAAGGTCCGAGGCTGAGTCCTGTTAATGCCACGGCTTCAGTTTGCTCAGGAGCAGCGGCTGAGTTTCTCATCACTGTGGTTTAGTTATGATGCGCATGGTGTGCGGGTGGAATTGTTCACACCAAATAATTCTTCCTGCTTCTGTGAGCGATCACAGCAAGTCCACCAGCCCTTACAAGACAAGAGCTTCCACTAAGCAGCTACCTAACAGGAGCTGGTATGAGAGCTGTGTGGCAAAAGGCAAGGAAGGCAAACAAGCTTTGGGTTACCCTAAAACCTCAGAGAAAAAAAACAAACAAACAAAAAAAAAAAACACACCATGAAGGGCTGGATGCCTCCAGACTCCTATCCCCTAGCTGAGCAGCTCAAACACCTGATGTTGAGACAGCTGCAGCAGGGTCAAATAGGCACTACAACAGGTGATGGGAGTTCAACCCAGGCCCAGCTGCCCACCACAGCCCAGCAGCACATCCCCAGCCCCATGTATTTTTTCAGGGTGTCTTAAAAAAAAAAAAAAAAAAAAAAAAGCTTTAATTCAGAAGAGATAGAGATATGAGGCCAGAGGTAGCCTCCCTCCTGTCCCTCCTGGCCACTCTAGCAGCATATTTAATTTTGCAGGACAAGGGCTTGGACAGGGTCTGCTGGCCCGGCCCAGCTGCAGGTGCTGCCATGCTCAGCCAGGGCAGCCCTGGTGCTCAGGCTGTGCCGATCCAGGCTCCCAAGCACAAAGCAATTGATTTTTGTTTCTACTTTAACAAATGAGCAGGGAAATGTCCACTACTTAGATCAGGAGATGCTCTGAATATTTATAATATTGTTCACCAATTGAAAAAAGAAAAAGTGCCATAAACGCACATATTTGGTGACCCCATTTGAGTGGCTCATCACAATTAGATCAAGCTAATTGCCAGTCTTGTATTTCATTTGGCAACTTGTTAAGCTAATTGAAAAAAATAAAACTAATGAACAGTTATAATGAAGTTTATAATTAGACCATTGGAAAAACTGTGTGAGAATATTTAAGGCATAATGAATGTTCAGAAGGTATGGGGGAACAGGAGTTTTCAGTGACTGACGCCTCTCCTGCTGAAATGTTTCTTCCTAGGATTAGAAATACTAGGTATGTCATCTGCTCCCAGATTATGCCAATGCAGCTTATTAATTACATTAATGCCCTTAATGTGTGTGCATGGCATTTATAGTGATCCTAAATTCAGACTTTAGCCTATTAGCAAAGCAGCTCAGACTTGGACATAGCTCTTCTCAACTCAGCCTTTGTGATACAAACCAGATCTCTGTTGAGACAGGTTTATAATGCTAGAAGTGGAAAACAGGCTTGTGGTATGGATGGAGGAGTTCATGAAATCCTGACAAGCTAATGTTTCATTTCAATACAGAACTGCATTTCCAGGTCAGGAGCCAGGGAGACAGAAATCAGGAATAACAGAAAGAGCAACGCTCTCTGTGATTAAAGCTACTTTTTTAAAATAAAGTTATTTTTCTCACACTCATTTTATATATAGATTTGAATAAACCCGTTCCAGCTTCCTCTCACCCCCTACCACTGAAGCAAAGAAAATTAAATACCATGTTAAGACACAGACAGTGACCTTTACGAGTTTCAATTTACAGGGTCAAGCAGGCACCCACTGAAACCTAATCGAATTGTCACATCAGACTCCACATAGTTTAAAAAGTTATTTTCTTCCAGTTTGTACATGAACATAATTATTTCATATGTAACTCAGCAGGAACCAAGCCTAGAAGATATCAGAGAATAAAGGCAGAAACTCTAAAACTTAGAAGGAAATACATTCTACCTTTTCTCTTAGATGTTTGGGCATTTCCAGGACTGTTCACACTCTGAGGGCTGGAGCTGGTTTTCAGTACAAGCCTGTGGTGCTAAGTGCTATACACACAGGGCAGGAGACAAACCACATCATGGAGGCAGACCAAGGGGCAGGAGATGAGAGACTTGTCAGCAGAGAGATGAAATGCTGCTGCATTGGTCACGCTCAGTGCCTGTAGAACTGTAACCCCAGCAAACACTGTCTTCCTCCCATTTACAGAGCTGCTTTGCTTTTCCAAAGGTCAGGGCAACAAACTAATTCAGGAAAAGTTTTCTTTTTCTGAGCTATGGAATCTTCAGTTCCCCACTGCCCAACTTTAATTCCAGCTGCATTAGGAGAAAATCTCCATTCTTGCAGCAGTGTCTCAATATCTTTATGCCATCAGATACAGCCATCATCTTCTTGGTCTCGTTACCATTTTCACCAGGGAACAGTAGCATCCTGGACCTGTGGGACTTTGTGACTGTGCTTGCTGCCCTCTGCATTTCATCACCTGGCCACCAGGCTTTGCGCCGGGTCTTTGCCCCTGCAGCACAGACAGGGGGATTGCTGCCTGTGACCACCGCTGTTGCTTTCCTTATGCCAGCACCTGGAAGCCCCGCATTGCTCTGAGGGACTGGCTGCCTCAGAGCAATGTGTCTGTGAGCACATCATGCAATGTGAACCAGTGGAGGGATGATGCCTGTGTTGCCAGCCCCCTTTAAAGCCAGGGCAGGGGTTGCTCTGTGGCACCCAGAGGACAGCGATGCTTTGCCTAAGTCCCAGCAGCCAGGACCCACCAGTCCAGCCCAGCCCAGGCTTCGCAGCATGGGGTGCAGCACACAGCACCAGGGTCAAGCGTGGAATTAGAACAAATCCCTCTGTGTGCCTTCCTTGTTAGACAAAGTGCCCAGACAAAAGCAACAGGGCCTTTTTCTCCCCCTGCCCCAACGGAGCTGGTAATCCAATTCACACCAGTGGAGTTCAGTGACATGTTTCACTAACACATTTACTGGGGACAGAGGACAGCAGCCTGACATGGCCATCCCTCCCAGCCCGCTGACAGTCACAAGGGCCCCGATGTGCTAAAAGCTCCTGCACAGCCGCATGCCTGGGTTTGTGTGAGCCTGTGTGGGTCTGGGCTTGTCCCTCCCTAAATTCCACCTCCTCCCTCTTCTACCACCACAGTTCAGGGAACAGGCATAAACCCTAAAACAAAGCATGAAATAGGCCCCACCATTCCAGATAACCAGGTCCATTTAAAGCCTTGCTCGGCATTTGCATTTTAAGAACAAATCCTGTACAAGAATCTCCCTCCATGCTTTATATGCTTGCATTAATTCATGAAGTGTCATGTATCCAGCATATTTTATTATACATGAGAATGAGGCAAATTAAAATTCTCAGTTGCATATCACAGTTGCACACTCAGGGCCACCTCCTTAGGCCCCATCAAGGCACAGAAGTCACACCTGTTTCAAACTCAGCTCACCTTTAAACCAAGTTAGTTAAACTAGCACAAACTCTCACTTATTTTTCCTTAGGCAATTTATTTCAATTTAGCTTTAATCTTTGTCTCTAACAGCAGCTGAAGAGAAATGCATCTGGTTTAAAGGAAAAGTGCTCTGCCACAGACATTAATTACGGATGAGCTCTCCAGGCCTAGCTGCGCTGCTGAAGCACCTGTGTGAGGCCTGGCCCCACTTCTCCACCCTTTCTCCACAACCAACTGCACCAGAAAAGTCTGACCAGTTTAAAAGTGACACCAAAGGAAGTAAATATAACTCTGCATGTCACTGAGCCCCTAAAAATCACATTTTCCTGGTGAAAAAGATGGGTTGCAGGCCCAGGCAGGGTTCATGAGAGGTATAACAGCTTTGTGAACACAACATGACTTCTCTGGCTCCTCTACATGAGCCCAAGATAAAACTCTGCTTTTTAGTGAGAGGAATACAAAATGAAGGGTCTTGACAGAAATTACGCTATTTCATAGGACCCTACAGCTCTCTTCCCCACTGAAATTCATGTAAATTTATGTATTAAATGAGACTAGGTTTTGTGTACAGCTTCCAAAATGTATTTATTTGAAGTACCAAAGCCAAACCAAACAAGAATCTCCTCAGAATGGGCATTCAACTATAGGCTCTTGAACATCACTGCATGCAATGACTTCAGGGTAAAGAACAACAGTGTGACGTTCTACTTCAGCCTCACTTGCTCCTGCCCCAGACACACACATCCTCATCTGTCTACTCAAACCTTCACAGCAGTGCCAAGTTCAGCTCTCCTTTTGTGTTGTTCTTCCTGTTCAGCTTATAGCTCGTTCTTATGAAACAGAGCCATCCTTGAAAGGATGGTGTTCAAGCCATTCTTTCCCATAATACCACATCCAGGGCCTAGGATAACAATGTAATACAGTCAAACCCTGCTTCTAATGGCATCCAACCATACAAGAGTCTTCCTGAGAAAACTCAGGCTGTAGATCAATAGCCTAAACACAGTAGGCTGTCTTTATAAAACTAAAATCAGAATACACTGAGGAATATACCCACCAGTGGGATTGTTACCCTACAATTAATTCTTCCTTTAAATCACTATAACACAAAAAAGGGAACAGCATTGAAAAAGAGAATTTCTTTGAACAGAATCCTTGTTAGTGATATGAACTTCTACATGTATTCTTCAATATGCTATTGTAAACTAATTAACAATCCTGGAGATGTTTTTTTTTTTCTAAGGGGCCTTGTCATTTTGGCTGGGATCTCAGGCTGAATGCTGATAAGCCTCTTGAACTTTGCAAAACCACTTGTCAAAAGTAGTAGGATGAGAATTCTTCAGGGTCTTCTAATTAAGAAGTACAAGGTCCAATTAAGCCCTTGATAATGTGCTACTTAACCTGGTTAAACAATGGCATGCCTGGCATGACTTCCCCACCCCCACCAACACACCAATCCCCTGAACTCAATCAGTTGTTTGGAAGAATTTCTCTGGCCATCAGAAGCAATGAGGAGAAATTGTGTGGACAGCTGCAGCCTGCTACATTAATACTTTGGGATGTCTTATTGTTCTGCAACTAAAATTGTTCTGAGGCACTCTTTTGACTCACTAATAGCATTTCAGAGACTGTTTCCCCCTCCTCTTCTTACCAGATTCACTCCTACTTTGCACACAAATCACATAGAGTAAGATGCTCAAACCAATGTTGATTATCTCATTATTTGAATCTAAAAAGGCCCCTAATTCCCAGCAAGGCAAATATGTGCTCTCATCAGCTCCAAGCTGCCATACTGGACTATGGCCGTGCTTCACAGCAACTCATCCCCTAGTTTTATTTCTGATAGAATACAATGTATGATATTTAGTTTCCTCTTTCCGCAAAAGATGCAGAAGAAAACTAAGTTACATCTTGCTGCTGTCTGAGACCTGCTTATTTAAGAATTAAAAATATCCTCCTCTTGAAGGAAGAAAGATAAACCAAGAATTTGGATTTATGATCTCAGCTCTGTAGGACACGAGATCCAGACAGACACACACCTCAGGAAGTCAGTAACGAGATAAAAGGTTTAAATGGGGAAATTGCTCAATGCAGAGCTGCTGACAAAGATAACCTATGGAAAGACCAATGCCTTTGGATGACCTGAAGTGTCTCTCATCAGCCTCAAAGGTGCACAGAGGTTAAATGCTCAACACTTGAAGAAAGTGCAGAAACAGAAATGAATTCTAAATGCTTCCTCTAAATTAACATCCAGTCCATGCTCTGCCCCAAGCACACACACATAGGGCACTTTCAGACACCAGCTGACAAGCACCTTTCCCTCTCTTGGACTGTGCTCCACCACCAGCCTGTGATGTGGGGATAAGCACTCCCAAAACAGCTTCTACAAAGACTCACTGGGACACAGTTACCTGGACACTTTCTCCCTGCAGGAGTATTCCCTACAGAAACAAATTTTACCAATAAAACTCTACAGTTTTATCTCAAAATCAAGCTATTACTCTTTACTAATGTATTTTAAATATTACTTTAACACCCTTTTACTTGTGTGACTGGCTGCTCTGCCTTGTAAATGATATCCTTTTAAATATGCATGCATTAAACTGAAAGACAATAATGGCCCCAGGGAAGTTGTGTTCTATTAGGCAATTACCTGTATTTTTAAAATCATTGAATAAGTAATTCACACAACCAATTTCCTTGCACATAACAATAAACAATTTTATCAGATATATCCTGTTTGGGCTGTTGCATACCAACCTATTTCAGTTATTTGAGAACCACTACTAACCAGGGAAATTAACTGAAACCATAAGGTAGTGGAAGGGGAAAGTACCTGCTCTAAGAGGAGCTGACAAAAGCACATTTCTAAAAGGGAGATGATAGAACTGTCTCTCCCTGTGACTCAAGGGCAAATGGGCTGATTCCATCACATAATTCTAGCGAGTTACTCTCAAATTTGCAGGGGACTGAGTGAGAGAAGTACCTAGCCTGTAGTACCGCTGCTCTGAACTTGCTTGCTGTTGAGTATTTTTGTCAGAGGCTTACAGCACTCTGCAGAACAAGCTCTATTTGCGTGCCACACATGCCACTAAGATCTGCGTATGTAGCTTTTCAACCAAAAACACTGCAAACGCTGAGTTATAAATAGGAAACAAAAATGAAATCGGCCACACGTTACAGAGTAAAACTAGTTACACACTGACAGCCCAAAGGCATCAAATCTTTCTGGATGGGAAGACCTGTGCAAGATCAACAGTCCATCAGCTCAGCAGCCTTCTGCAAGGGGTACCCAGCTCATGCCTTCAGAGCATCATCGGGCTATGGCACTCAGATTTCCTTATTAACCCTACAACACCACATGCTGCACTTGCATGCCACGCCTTTGCAGCCAAGTGTCTGGATGCCACCAGCTTGCAAGGATTGTCTTGAAATTGCATTTGACCCCTATTACCCTTATGCCCGAGCCCTGGAAGGAACACAGTTTATAACTGGGGGTGGGAAGCAGAATGAAAGCTACGTTCCCTGCTCTTTGTTTGCAACCTGGTTTACTTAGCCCCCCCACTTTTGTGATATTTTGAACAATTCCCAGCTGGATAGAGTACAACTGTGATCACAGTTCTGTATCAGTATCCAAAGAAATAGGTCACTTGCATTTATCTTTGCTTACCATTAGTGTAAGGTGGTTGTTTAGAGCACAGACTTTGGGATGGGAGGAGCTGGGCTGAGGCAGCCTGGACACCGGTGCCAGCTCCGCCACAGCCTCCCAAAAGCACATCACTTCCCAGCTTAATGTAAGCACTCACTCCTCCCTCCTTCTCCTTGGATTTCAACGAGCTATAGGTGTCCAGCACTTCTGAAATTCAGATCCTTGAAACCAGCTGAGTCAGAGCTCATTTGTCTGCTCAACACAGTCTGCAGCACTTGTCAAGGGTTAATGGCTAGGAAGTCACCATCAGTACACAGACCAACTTATAGATACACCTACTTTGTTCATATAGTACAAAGCTTTGACTGGACTGTCTTATACTTGGTGGAGATCTTATGTTAAGCAAACTTTCTAGTGTTTCTAAGTAGGATTAATATAGGATTAAAAAAACAGCCCCTAGGCATTGTATATATTCTTAACGTATCTGTGCTTCTAAACTATCTTTAATTAATGAAATATCCCCAAATTACTTATTAATATGGATCTGTGGATTTTGTAAACTCCAGACATTTTGCATGAATTAAAGAACAATCTAATGAAGTTTTAATGAATACAAAGTCACAGTTAATGTAAAATTTATATATAGCATGCCAGAGGAGAAAGGAATTTAAAAGTACTTTTAATCATAGATTATTGACAGCTGGATAGCTCATTTTTTATACTTTTCTAATGGCTGCTTAGTATTTATATTATCACATTTATCATGCTAGCATGTTATATTGTCCAACTTGGTACAGTTCAAAAAGTCAAATGGAAGCCAGCTCATTTAAAGTCTTATTTGCTAATGAGGCATTTCTGTACCCTGCAGTGAATGCAGAGCTGGTGTCCATGATGACTGCATTCTTTTGACTGCCACAGACTGTCTGAGAGGGGCAGCTGCACTCTTACTGAATTAGCAGCAATACTTGACATATTCTGCCACACAGCCGTCAGCTTACTGGAGCTAGGTAGCTGAGATCTATCACTAGGGGGAGGAAACATACAATTAACTTTTACTAGTTGCAGCTAAACATGACCACCGCAAACTCCTTGATTTTGCCCTAAGCAGTGGCTGAGTGTGCACCTTTCCACAGACCTATACCCGTTAGCAGCTAACACATCGCAACCTACAACTTCTTACCGTACTGATCCAGGGCAGTGTTTCAGCACACTTTCTTCCACCCCTGTTTACTTGTGACCTTTTAAATGAGCCAACCATGCAAACAACTGGCACCAATGTTTTACTTCTCCTGGGCTCTGCATTAGAAAAAACAGTAAAAAAATAGGGTAAAACTTTCAGAGAACAATTTTAGAGCGGGGTGGAGTTTGCATAAAACCATTAAAATCAAATTAAGCTAAAAATGGTTCCATGACAACTGGTCTAAAGGAAAATAAAATTGAGACAACTGAGTGGAAGTGGAAATAAATATATATTAAAAAGAATCAATTTATTTTGATTAACTCTGTAACTGTTGAATGCATTCAACACAATTGTAAGGACATCCATTATTTTAATGCATTAAATACTTAACCCACAAAGTTCAAATAGTGCAGGAGAAAACTGAATGCCAGAGGTTTGATACAACTACTGCAATCACATTTTCTTTATGAGAAAACAATGCTTTAGTGCTTCCATTGTACTGTTCATTACAGTATTTTTCCCTTTATGAACTGGAAGGATACAGAGCTAGAAAACGCTTTAGTCTTTCACTTTCAATATGACATTTAGTAAAAAAGTTACAAAACCATTAGCTTTTATAAGTGAACACACTGGAATTCTTCAGCTAACATAACACTGGATTGTTACTTTTTACTTTATAGCCAATAAAGAACCTCAAAACAAAAAAGCAGGATGACATCTTCGGCTACAATAACATTAAACCCAGAGTAATTACTGTAAATTCCACAGAAATAACCTCGAGTTACACCAGAAATACAGAGGTGATTGCTCCCCCACCTTCCAAATCCCCAGAAGTCAATGAACTAAGTAAGAGCTTAAAACAAGAAGGTTACATCGCAAAATGAAGCAGCAATTACCTTCATGAGTACCATGAGATATTTCAAGACTGAAATTATTCTGAGTCAAGTCGAACAGGTTTAGTGCATTATGATTTGGTTTTATAAAAACATTTAAATGCGCACTACATATAGAATATTTCTATGTTTCATAGTCAAGTAGTTAAAATCGCTGTATATTCCTTGCAGGTACCTCTGAAACACATGGACTGAAAAATAAAGATGCTGAAAATCCAGTTTAAAAAAAAAAGTGAACATCTTATGAAAGACATTTTATTATCACAACTGTAACTTCTGCTACCGGTGCTCCCATTTGATGGGCTACTGATGTAAAACTAACCAGAAAAGACGTATTTATCATATATATAAAAATCAAAACAGGCAGGTTCCTCCTTCCAGGCTGGAAAAAAACTCCAAGACATATGGCATATTTAACCAATATAAGGGAGCTAAACTTTACCCAAGCCTTTCATAATGCACTTAACGAAATATTTTATTATTTTAAAACAACCATTGGTATTAAATAGAGCTTTTTTTTTTTTTACATATAGTATTGTTATATACAAAACAAATACAGAACAAAGACAGATGAAAAAAAGAACACACGACTTCAAAAATTCTGAAGCTCAGGAATATTTTGGTAGAGGTCCAAAGTCTCTGGGTTTGAGAAAGCTCCCCGCTGCTCAACTTCTTTCCCCGCAATTATTTGCTTCACAGCTACTTCCACTTTCTTTCCATTTATCGTGTACTGAAAAACAAAACCAGAATTGCAAAATTACACTTTTCAGGTAGTAACTTTATGAAAAAATAAAAAGCCTCACCACCTACCCAAGAACCCAGTGATGATTTAGCACAATGTCTTCCCTTTCCTGTTGTATTTGATGCATCAGAATCTTTTCTGCATCACTTGAAAAGTGGAATTTGAAGAACAGTTGATAAGAGTAATAAATTAAAATCACCTATTTGGTAATTCTGTGAGAACCTGATGATGCTCCAGTTTAAGCCAATGGAACCAGACCAGAATTGTGGTATCAACACTAAAAATTTGTTGTTTTATGTTTTGACACATCTAGTTTTCAAATAATTTTTAATTTTCTAAGGGTGAGCTCAAAGCCCAAACCCAGTGACTGGTCTTTGGGAGACTAAAACCCATGACTTACCTTAAATGTACAGCCTTTCTCATAATAGGGTCAAATGAAACACTGAGCTTAAAATATAATTTTAGATGACCTTCTCTGCTTTTATTTGCAAGGTCTTAATACTACCTTCCTTTTGGTTAGTATCACTGTAAAGTTTTAGGAAACCCTGAAAAGCTGACTTTCAAACACATCCTTAGCTGTGTCTGTCTCCTCTGGGAATTAAAACCAAACTTGCTCTACTACTGCATCTGGTCCTGCTGATCAAGGAACCCAGGTTGTTCCAGGCGTCCAAAGCTGTTGAAACTCCTTTCCAGGAATCACCACTTTTCATCATTGATCTTTCAAAGCAGGCTAAACAATCGTTAATTCAATACATTCTTTCAGTGTTGCTCTTGATGCTAAAACAAACTTTTTCCTCATTAAAACTACCGAAGTCATGTGTAATCCTACCCTCTTGAATCACCTTAAGCAATCAATCTTCCTCCTCGACAATAAGCAACTTAAGTGTTCTGGTTTCTGAATGCTTGTGAAATTTAAGTGGACTGGAAGGGAACTGTCCACTTTAAAAAAAAGATTACAGACTGTTCAGCAAAGCTAAATTGTTTAATCAAACAGGTAAGCATCTTGTAGGTCACGATAAGAGTGCTTATCTCGTCAGGACAGGACTAGGAAGATTTGCACAAAGAATTTGCAATGTTCTTCAGCACCCAGAGATGCCACTAAAAACCATGCTTTGCATTACTGAAGTGATCAGCAAATCAGAGCTATGTTATTTACTTCTATCAGTATGCAGTGTCAGTATTCCATTAGGATTAGGCTGTATTTCAGGTGGAGATTCAAATAAATTTCTATAAGTAGAAGAAAGAGGTTTCCATTCCAAGCAAAAACTTCAAAGAAAGATGGGAGACAGCTTTGATCACTTTACTACTGGCATATTTACCTGAAATGTAATTAACATTCACTCAATTTTAAACTCAAAGTGTGAACTAATTAATGATCCAAACAGGCTTTCCTGAGGGACAGACCATCATAAACACCTCACTGCCATCAACTTTATACTGTACATTCCAGTGATTTATGTAGTTTACAATTTCAACACTTAATGCAGAAGCTAAATTTCAGCCTAGAAAATCTAGCCTTCATGATTTAACAGGTGCAGGAGATTTTACATTTGTGCTAAGACAACATTTTCTACCTAATACTGTTGGACAGCAGTGGCCTGAAACAGAAGTAACTCAAGAGATCACATCCAAATGACTGTGCATTATATGGAGGCTGGCAGTCCTAAACTCTTGACCATTTCCACATAGAAACCTATACTGGCAGTAAATGCGTGTCAGAATACCAGATGGTTGGGCTGGAGCCTCGAGCCTTTCCTCTGGACTCACTCAAGTGTGTGTGCAAATGGCCTTGAGACGAGTACTTTCCGTACCCCCATCCTGCAATGAGCTGTCCATGGAGCTGCTGGGGAGGCTGTAGCATCAGAGAGGACTAGGAAAAAAGCCAAGCATCCCAAATAAGAGTTCACACTGCAAGGAAGAGTAGTGTAAAGTACTGCAGTTTGCAACTCCAGAAGACTGAGCATGCAGTACATTTAGCTATAAGACTTTCTTCTCCCTTTTGTAAGCAGAAGAATTTTATTTTAGTTATTGCTATTGGTAAGACAGTGATAGAGATACATTTAAATGGCTAAACAGATGTAAAAGTGAAATGGTTTACAAAATGATTTTATAAATTTGCTCAGTGCTCTCAGCTTTCATAAGAATGTTATTTCAAACAAGAAAACAAAAAAAAATAAGCTTATGGGTAGCCTGAAAAGCTGAAGTTAAATTACCTTCTTAATATTTTCCTTTAAAAGACTTTAAGTATATATTACTGAGAAAATGCAGCACATATATTTATAAACTGAGAATGGGCATTTTTAGGTATTGTTAAAAAAAACAAAAACATGCTTAGCTGAAAAGGAGATGAAATGATGTTGCTAGGCAACACAGACAAACTATTTATAAAGCTCAAATACACTTTTGAGATGCTAAAATTTCCATGCATGTGGGTTTGAAGAGCAATGACAACTGCTCCTTAATTACTATTCAAGGTGACAAAGAAAAAAAGTAGGCAGCATTTTTCATGACATACCGGAATGCCTTTGGTTTCTAGAATGAGGCTTGGAACATGCCTGGCAGAAAGCGCTACACGTATTGCATCTCGAATTCTTTTCACCAGATCCTCGCTGAACACGTGGTTTAGTGCCATCTTCAAGAAGAGTATCACCCTTTCCTCCCCATCTTTGTTGTATTGAGGGATGCAGAGGCTATCTGAAACCTCCTCAAAGGCCTCAACTGAAAAAAAAAAGAGTTCTTTTTAGCACAGGCTTTTGTTATATTCTGGGTGCACATTTTCTCTAATTGCACCAAAAGAAATGAATCACCTGCCCTAGAGCTAAATGAGAAAAACAGACTTCCTGGATTGGTTCATCTACTAGCCCTCCCTTCAGGTACTTTGTAATCCTAACTCCTACTCAGGTGCAGGCGCTTAAGGACCAAAGATACTTACACCAGGGCAACAGTAGTGTGCTAGAACTTCTGGGATTGACAATGACTTTTATGCTAAACTGTTTTCTTTGGCTTTTCTCGCAATACCCATTGCTGCTTAGATAGAAAACTGACTGGTAACACAAGAACAAGGAGTGGCAACAGGTGCCCAAGTCCCAGACTAGCACCCGTGCACAACCAGTAACACCACCTTTCACAAGATAGACATTTGAAATAGGAAACTGTGTGCAGCTTGACATTCTCATGGGAACTGGATTTAAATACTAAGAGTTCAAACCAGTCCCTGCTAAAGCTGCTATTTATACTACAGAACCATCAAACCTGGGGAGGCAGACCCAGGTTTGTACCAGGATAAACCTTGAGCCTTTGTGCCAGTTCCAACCAGAGACTGTTCCCCAGTTTAAGTACAGAAGTGCTGAAATGGAGCATGACCCAGGGCAGCTGCCATTAACACCCACACAGCTCTTCCACAGATGAGGGAAGCTGATCCTCCAAATCTCACACAACACTAGGAAGATGTTGCTTCCAGCAAAGCACTATTTACATTCAGAAGGCTATGGCAGTGCAATTTAGCCTCCCCACCTTCCTCTTACACTTTTGGCATCAACTGCAATCCTTCTGTCCTAGTTCCTGGAATCATTCCTCAGTCAGTTATGGTAGCATAAGCTCAACCACTTATCATTAGGAATGATAAAATAAATCAATGTCAAGAGCTTGTCTTAGGCAGAAAAAAAAAAGGATAGCCTCAGAGTTTAGGTACTCTTATTAACTTGCATGTAACAGTATCTGTAAGACCTTGTTATATGAAAGCAACATCTTACGAAGAACATCTCAATAAGTCATTTTCAGTCCTACAGACATTTTAGGAAGGCAACCAATTTCAGGCCTACAAGACAGACTTTTACGGTTAATGCTAATATGCTCTGTACCATTTTCCATTTGAAGAACAGTAGGCCTTATTACTTAATCTTTTCAAACACTTGTATAATGCATATATTTCAGATTTAAATCAACAAGGTCATAGATGAAAGATGTGGAAAGCTAATTTCATACCTATGTTATAGATTTCAGAACTTCCAAATCTTACTCCATTCGGATTTAATGTACCATCACTGAAAGTAACACACAAAACAAAGAAGCATTAAAATGTAATTAGAGTTTGATCAAAAGAAAAAATGATGCAATTAACCAAGTTTCTCTGAATTTCATGCAGGGAATATGCAGGCAGCCACCTCAGAAACAGAATTTTAAAAGAATTAAGTTCTGTAAAAAAGGCCTTTTGCTCATTAGAATGAAATTTCAGAGAACCTTCAGAGAACCTCAGCATTATTCATTTACCTTTCCTCCTCCCTCTTCTTTCCAGCAGCCCAAATGAGGTCCAGTTATTTCTCATTTTAGCTTAGAAATATACGTATTTACCACCAACAAGAAAACAGATCAAAAGTCTTTCTAGTCTGCATTTTATTGCAATTGTGTGCCATTAGTTACCAGTATCTTATAGCTGGAACTTGCATTTCATATATAGCAGCCTCATACCTTATATCTGTTGTGTAGGTCTGTTTGTGGCAATGCCAAAAAACTTCAAGTCATTCAACTTAGTTTTGAACAGCAGCTTGTAAATGCAAACAGAAAATTTAGCCACATTTGTGACCTTGAATTTTTCTACGATCTCTAAGACAAGCACAACTTTATACCTGATTTTTTGTAATAAAGCTGCACTATAAAGCAAGTCAATAGCAAAGCCAAGAACAGAAAAACAGTTTTCCTGATTCTCCACTCGAATGTGCTGTGCTCCCAAACCAACCAAATGCTGATCCATTACTATAAATCATGGAAAACTAAACCAAGTCAAACATCATCTTCATTTGCTTATACACAATGTGGCAGCACTTAGAAATGCTCTCCCTTCCCTCTAATATAGCTGCTTTGATTAATTCAAGGACTCAGATCTGTAACACGGAATTTAACAATCCAAACTCTAAACAGGCATGATAGACAATTGTGTACATTATGCTCCAAGGTAAAGTTCCCAATTCTTAAAGCTTGTTTATTCAGAACATTTTATCCAAAAAACTGTACCTGCGACCAAGCATCACAATTCCTCCTGTTTTGGGATTAATTTTGCAGTAATCCCCATGGGCCCAAACACCTATTTGAGAATGACAATGGTTAAGCAGCTGGTTTCTCATCCTTCTACTCACAAAAGACATTGGTGTAACAGGCATACCATCCGTTTTTCTATCTGTTTTACAGCAAGAATCCTAGCACATCGTACGTATTTTGAGAGCTACCCACAGCAAATGTAGCAGTACTGAACTGTGCAAACAATCCACATTACATTTATTACTACAAGCTCGCTCACACAAGGGTAGCTCACACATTACGATCAGACCCTAGGTTACTTTATGATTGCTTATTTGCAGGCTATTTAGCATCCTTGAGAAAACTGATGAAATTCTGCCCTGAACGCCACATTTTGAGGAAACAAAATCTTTCACAAAGCTAATGATACTCCTACCAGTCTTTCTTGACCCACTTCTTTCACAATGCATGATTCTGCACAAGCAGCTCTCTGGGTTTGCACAATACGTCTCAGCAGTTCGCTAAGGAGCTTCTCTGTGCTTAATGCTCTTGATTATGTAATATCAGATTTGGCTCTTCAGAGTTGGAATAACTTCTGTAATATTTTTAAGATTGAGACCACGACCATTGCCACACACGCAAATGCAAAACATTATTTTTTTTTTTTTTTACAGAAAAACAAAACCTTGATAACACATGCACGTACACATAACACTATTTTCTCTTGTACCTGTTACAACCTTAATCCCATTAACAAGGAAAACTAGAAAAGGATTTTCAGACAGAATTTCTGAAACAGTTACTTCAGTCCAATGACTGATTTTTTCCAATTAAAATAATGCTCACAAGTGAGCTTCAACATTCCTTCAGTTTTCCTGTATGATTATCTCCTGCTGCACATCCCAACTTTTCTTGCAATTCTACTCTGTATTACTGCTATTTATAGAAAAGCTATCTCCAGAAAGAAGCAGCTTGAGGTCTTGCTCCTATAAGCCCCTGTTCAGCATCCCTATACCACATAAACAAAAACTCAGTGAGCATAGCTCAAGATGATTAGGAAGATGCTGAGGGCCAGAAGCTTTCCTTTCCTCTTACCAGAGGTGGGAGACTATGAATGCAGAATATGTATGTTGGAGACAGCACATACTTAAGCTTCATGCTAATGAGGTAGCAGCCCAGCACTTATGCCTTAGGATTCACTCCTGCTAGGTAGAAGCAACCTGGCAGAGGTGCTATAACACTCATTAATGGCAGATTGCTCCCTGACCTATTCAGCACTTTCACTTCACACTCATGCGAAGAAGTTTATGTCTGCATTGCAGATTATCAAGCTGTTATAGCCATATATCTGCATAACGACACCAGGAGCAAAATGGGATTGGCGCTTTCCAGAGATTCTTCTTAAGTGATTTGGATCCATATTCATAACAAAGCACTAAAAAACAGAGTGAGAATTATCAGATATGCCTTGGATTTCTCACCCTGGAAATCTAGATTTAGAGCTGCATCTGCCCATCACTGGGCAGGAATAAACCTGTACCTTCCTAATAGCAGCAATACAAGCTATACTCTTGGTCAGCTTAAGCAGTGTCCAACACCCTTGGTTACATACCTGGGAATTTTGAAAAATAAGCCTTCCTGTATTTGCTTCCATTCTCATCATTCCAGAAGTGTGTAGGTTGACAGGGAATAGGTTTGGTACAAACCAGCTCTCCACTTTCACCCCAAACTGGCTTCCCTGTTTACAAAAGAAAGAGGCGTTGTCTGCTTTTCCCTTCTGTAAAGAAGGGAGCACCAAAACAGTGGACTGTTAGACATCTGATGACTGAAAATTAAGGTTATACCTGCTGTATTTTGTAAGATAATATTATCCAGATACTAGTTACCTTCATCATTCCATGCTTCTACAGCCATTCCAAGATTTCTGGCCTGAATTTCTCCTTTGTAAACTGGAATTGTAACATTCTGACCCATGAAACATGAAATTATATCTGTCCCACCTATAATAAAAGAAGTCCATTTAGATTACACATTACACTTTGTAAAAAGCTAAACTACATAAGAACTCTAGAAAAGCAGACTACTATGTTTGCCAAATGCTTCTGATCCACATTAAGCAGCACAGAATAAGAGCCAGCATTATTTAGGATGTAACATGACTTGTCGTAAAGGAGGTTTCTTCTCTTACTTTAGATGTGCATCTCTTCACACACATATTACCTTCACACAGAAACATTCCCTAAGGCATAACTTTTCTCCGTCCAGTAGATTCTTTAACCATTTAAGGAAATTTCCACTTATAGAAGACTGAGAAAACAAACAGGCTCTAGTTTACAGAATTAAGATATTCAAGATCACTTGAAAATGTTTTCTTGTTTTCATTAAACTGTTCCATTCAATACTTTTTTGTTCTCATTAGCACAGTAGTTTGGAGGGAGGAGGCAAACACAAGATGAACAGTTATCTCAACTAAAAATAAGTATTATCATAGTGCTTGCTTAATTGAAATACTTATATTCCAGGACCTTAAAGACGTAGAATTCTAGGACAAGAATAATACTGATAGCTTTACTGAAAAAATAGTCTTCCACATTTGAGACCATTAATGTCTACAGTAACAATACTAGTATAGTACTCTTACTAACACCAGAGTCAGAAGTGACCGCAGTAGCAGAATACTCAGATTCTAAAATCAGACTAAACTAAGTTAAAAAGCCTTGTGAAAATTCAGCCTTTATTACAAAGCAGAATGAGGGACCTTATACATGTATGAATACAAGTTGCCTCAGCCAGCACTCCTTACAACAAACCACACAGTATGTGGGCTTGATTCTCTAATTATATAATTTACAAAAATCTGTCTGCAGTGCCAATTATGTGGCATAAAAGAATTGAAATGGGACTAATGAAAAACCTCTAAGAGAATTTCCTGCTAAACTCAGCTATTTTCAGAACACTGCATTCTGTAGGTTAGACTCTTTTCTTGATCTCACCCTGTTACCCCAAAGGACAGCCAGTCAAAATAAATGAACCTGCTTAAAAAAGCTAAAAACCCCAAACATCCACCGTGTCAGAAACATTCTACCTAAAAGCTCTTGCATACGAGCTTCATTATGGCATACTGAATTACACAGAGAATCTCTGCATAAAAGAGACAACTTAGTCTAACTATACCCAAGCATGAATGATCCAAGGCCTAAGCTTGCCAATGTAGCAAGCAAGCAAGAAGGAAATGCACAGGCAACAAACAATTAGCAAGACGCATATAGCATAAAAGTATCACCTGAAATGGATCCAAGGAGAACGCTATTTTTTATATGTTTGTAGACATACTCATAGCTTTGAGATTTGAGTGGTGATCCTGTAGACAATATAGTGTGGAGTGTTTGGAGATTGTGTGTTTCACCTTAAAAAGGAGGAAATCAAACTAGGTTAAGGTAGAATTTTTACAAGAGTTTGTAACCATTTGTCACTACAATCCAGAAAAATTACATAAATGATTTGTTTGTGACATGATTCAGAACCAGAACCTGAGAGAAAAGGCTCTTTACAGGTACCTTAAAGGAGGCTGTAGTGAGGTGGGGGTTGGTCTGTTCTCCCACGTGCCTGGTGACTGGACGAGGGGGAATGGGCTTAAGTTGCGCCAGGGGAGTTTTAGGCTGGATGTTAGGAAGAACTTCTTTACCGAAAGGGTTGTTAGACACTGGAACAGGCTGCCCAGGGAGGTGGTGGAGTCACCATCCCTGGAAGTCTTTAAAAGTCGTTTAGATGTAAAGCTTAGGGATATGGTTTAGTGGGGACTGTTAGCGTTAGGTCAGAGGTTGGACTCGATGATCTTGAGGTCTCTTCCAACCTAGAAATTCTGTGATTCTGTAAAAGGAGATGCAATAGCCTTTGGAAACTTACATGGTTTAAAGTTTTTCTCTTCTAGCACAGCCAGCCACTTTGCACCCGTTCCAAGGATGGTAATCCTAGAGGGAGAAAAATTAAACGTTCTACATATTTAAAGACTTTAAGATTCTGTAATTCCCACTGTAGTAAGCAGAGGCTGAAGGCACTCTGTACATTGATGGCTCAAAAGGACGTGCCTTGCACTTTGAAAGCTTTAGGAAAGTACATTGCTTGACTAATCAAAGTTAGTGAGGTCACATGTCATTAATGTTGAGACATCATGTTTAGTATCTTTAAGACTGAGCAGACCGTTCTGTCTCCCAGTTGCATATCACCAGTCTTTATGACAATGCAGTAAGAGACAGAGCAATTACATTATGCAAGACTTTCACAACAACACTGAAGGCACAGCGTTAAATATTTCAATTAACGTAATAAATAAAATACAGCTTTGGGAATCTTGTCCATTTTTCACCTTTGACAAATAGGGAACATGACACTTCTCATTTTTGTGTGAAATTATTGGAGAACTTCTCCAATACAACACAATTACAACTCAAAAGAAAGGCTGTATCCCTTCTACATTTCTAGTTTGCTGTACCCAACTCTATCAGAGGAAGCGCCAATTTGCTATTTTTACTGACCTTCGGGAAACCTTATTCCTGCTTTCTGCTAATTTGTTTTAAAGTACAGCAATAAACTTACTCAAGAACATGTGTAGAGACAAAGAATAAGGGATACAGGTTGAATGCACAGAACTTGGGCAATACATACATCAGTATAACTAATTTAAAAACAAAATCCTATCTTCACTTGAAGGCAAAATGAAAAGTAGAACAGCTCTTGAGATGATACCACCATTTCAGAAGTGGAATGAGGGCTATCCCACTATCACCACGGATGTCTTTCTCTGCCATTTACATGGCTGACAGTTGAGAGGCTGCTGCCTTTGGGCAGGGACAGGTTACTTGCACAACTATGTCTGCATAAAACAATTTATCGAGCACCATGAGAGCACACACAACTAAACTTCTCCCTCACTTCACTTACCATGTATCACAAACACATGAACAATTTACTCTTCTGTAATACCCTACTTTCCTTCCATGCTTCAGATTATTGCTTATTTTATAGTTAGAATATGTAATGCTTCTCTGTATTTTTAAACTTTGACACTTCCTCTACAGCACATGTAGAGACTAATCTGCTATTATTTCCTTCCAAATACTAGATAACTGATGGGTGGTGACTAAACACAGTTCACTTGAATAGATCTTTCATTGAAGTCCACTTAAGTAATTCTTGCCATGAAGTACGAGATTGAATATTTTTATAGTATCATCAAAATATCTGAAGGGAAGTATGGTACATCTTCAGAGAAGCAAGGTAGTCTTAACACCTTTTTTTTTTTTTTTAAACATGTAGCATATGACAGTTGGGAACAGACTGCGTTATGAAGTACCACACAGATGGCCACCACATTTAGCACCAGATTACAAAAGTGAGACATGTAGACACATTTGAGTTATCTTCACTTACTTTTGGCATGTAGAAACAATGCTTAAAATAAGCTGTCTTATTCCTTGATTCTAAATTTTTGCCTGTTCTGCTGTTTGGGGGGGGGGGGGGAAATGCTAGGGGAAAGAGGTGTTAAGCTATTGTTTTTTTAATGGAAACATTCCAACTAGGCGTTAATCTTCAGTTATAATAGCCAGAGACAACATGTCCATCTTTAAATTCATGGCACAAAAGACAGTGAAATTTAAATTAATAATTACCAAAAGTCAGGAAAAAGTCTTTTGGCATCCATTTTCTAAAATTAATTCATTGGTGGTAATTACTAATTAAAAATGACACTTATTTTACCACAGAGTAACATCATTCAGATCTACGCTCCTTACATCCAGTTAGAAAGATAGGAAAAATACAAAAAGCAAAGTTTAACCACTATAGTAAAACACCACCACAGGATTTGTTTATGATACCTGTTGTTTCCCTTGGATTCGAGAGAGGGCACTGTGAGCATTGCTAGATACAAAGGACCGTGTAAAACAATTAACAAATTGCCTGACAGGGTGAATCTAATATTACAGATTAAAGAGCAAAATATGAAAATATAAGCAGCCCTGCTGAGCCTTTCCAGTCAATTTCTGTCTTTAAGTCAAAGTGCTGTATAAAAAGTCATATCTTGTGCTGACTGAAACAAAAGATTCTTTTAAGTTCTGTGCGCTGAGAAATTGCTCTTTAGATTGCTCCCAATTATTGCCTTTTGAAAAAGGCTGCTCTTGAAAACTGACTATTGAATCAAAATTCTTTGTTTGCTTGGAATCCAAATACAAATACCTGAATTAATTTTGAAACAATCAGCTCTTTTTCTCTTCTGCTCTCTCAAAGATTGTTTTTAGTGCTAAATTTTAAGTAGTTCTACTCAACATTAAGGCAAAACTGTCAGGCTACATGCTAGTTTTTGACACCTTTAATGAGGTTGTTTTTGTGGTAAACCTCACAGGATCATACCCCAGTCTGTCAATCAAGTCCCAGAGCACGTTTGGTGATGGAATTAGAGGAGATCCATCATAGAGGACCACTGAAGCTCCTGTAGCAAGTGCAGTCACTAACCAGTTCCACATCATCCAGCCAGTCTAGGAAAGAAAATACCTCCATTAGTTTCTATCTTTGTCAGCTAATCATCCACTTTCCTGGCAGCAGTATCACAGAGCCGGGAATATTGTTGTCATACAGCTGCAGAGCTACAGACTAGAAAATGAACAGGCAAGGCTTTTCACATAATCATTTGGCCCAAAGCATGCTCTCTGTCCTTGTTCAAGATATGCTATCTTCCCCTCCACTTTCCTCCTTGCCTGGAAGTTTTAAATTGTTAAACCAGCACAAGTTTATATTTATCTTTGCTGATTACCTCTAATCATATTATTTAAGAATCAGAAAATAAGACTGGAGTGCTGTTTATCCTCTCACCTGCCCCAAGGCTGGAGTAGAACATTCCAAATGAACGTTCAACTAACTTGCCTTATAAATATCTAATGGCATAGGGATTCCAGACCTCCCTACACATGTAGCTTTAAAGCACGAGTCAAGAGATAGGATAAGGTAATCATAATTCCTCTGTGGAGGTACTACAAACCAACTAGTAGTGTCAAAGTTCAGAAAGGAACTCATGAGGAAAGACATGAGCCTTCTCAAACTGTTAGAGTAATAGAGGACTGCAGAATCATTTTCTTTACCAGAACATTAGAAAAAAACATAACTGAACCCATACAAAGATCATCCAGTTTTATTCCTTTTCCTTCACTAAAACTCAGATGTTCAGATTCTTTCCTCTCTATCAAAACAGAAAAAAAATCCTCATCTTCAGTATGGTTAATTACATGTTGCAGGAAGGTAGAGCCTATTTTGCAGATTACATTGATGAGGCAGTTAGGTCAATGACCCTAAAGGACTATAAAAATCAATTAATTTTCCTCACTAATTAGATTAGAAACATTTAACATAGGTTTGACCTTTCATCAGAAAGGTCCCTGCTCCATTTTTATTATCCCACATGATTATTTACTTATTTAAGAATCTGTTAAGTAGGATGACTCTTTACAAAGCAAGAATTAAAAATACATAAAAATGAAATTGCAGATTTGCAGGGAAAGCTCCCTCAGCTTTATAAGAAAAATGTACTAAAGAGTTTTTAGAAATGCCTTAATAAGCCACACTTGCCGTTGTATAGTACATAATTATGTCAGTGCTGGTCATGTTGCCATGAAGAATGTGTTCCTTCAGATGCTGTATTAGCGTACCCTGAAAAAATAATAGTAAAAAAATATAAGTGCACGTAAATGGAAAAGAAAACTGACAGCACATTAAGTCTTCAAAAAAAAAACAAAAACACCTGATGTTGTCTGTAGTTCACAGGATGCACTCCAGGATTACAGACAAGTATTTTCTTCTATCCACAACTGAAGTAACTCCCAGGCTTATCTAAATCAGCAGAAGTGATTGCATTCTCCATTTTCTCACAGAACTTCTCAGCCTCTCTCATTAGACCTCAGCAATTCCCACTGCACACCACTTGTAATTCATGGAATAAACAACTTTCTTCATTTCTAACTCTGCCCAGCTATCAGAGCTGCATAATACTCCATGAAGACTATCATTTTAACAGTATGGTTTTACCAATCAGATTTGTCAGGTAAATAGCAGGAAGATTCCATGTTCGGTATATCTGGTCAGCTTTGAGGAATGAGGGACCTACAGCTACTATGAGCTGCAGCAGCTATCATACATTATTTATGCAAATCTCCTTACCTATTAACGCTCAGGAAACAAGAGACTTAACTACACATATCTCCTGTAAATAGTGAAGTGACTAGAAACATAGAAAATCTCATTGCTCACAGCATCAATATTCACAGAACTGTAGTAAAATATCTCCTTTTCACTTTTGTTGGAAACGCAGCTGAAGTGTTTTTCTAATCATCATTAAAGTGTAATTTGTTAGGATAAATAAGTTTACAAACTACTTCTAAGTCACTTCACTGCAGTGACACAATGTGGTTGATTTTAAAATAGTGCTTTTTGTGTTTATGTAATGAGTTATAGTGGAACTGTTAAGAGCCTCATAAACATGCAATAAGATTTATGCAGAAAGAAAATACATTACAGGTAAATATTTGAAATGAAAAAGTCATAAAAACAGCACACATTTTGGGAGAAAAGGGAGAAAACATTAAATAAAAGAGTAAATCTGATTTTCTTATAGGAACCATGTCTTAATTCACCTGCCAGTGTTTGAATACAGTGAGCTGTCACAATGCTGCCATCTAGCTATACATTACTATTACCTACATTTAAAAATTTTACATTCAGGATTTACAAATGCTATGACTAACTCGTTAGCTTTGCCAGAAGAATTGCAGGTGTTAATTATTCCATGTATAAAAGCAAGCACATTGCCTCTGAAATAACCACACAAAGTAGTAAAAGTAAAATTCAATTAAAATTTTAAAGAAAAGCTTTCCTTTAAATAACCATTTAGTTATTACTTTTCCACAGCTTCCAAAACAGTTTTCTTTAACAATAACTTTACGCAAAGACCATTAAATATTTCCCCCTAAAGCCCTGGTAACCCTCAGTCTGTAAAAATAGATAAATCACAGAATCGAAGGGGTTAGAAGGGACCTCGAAAGATCATCGGGTCCAAGCCCCCTGCCAAAGCAGGTTCCTTAGAGCAGGCTGCCCACGTAGGCGTCCAGACAGGCCTTAAATATTTCCAGAGAAGGAGACTCCACAACCTCCCTGGGCTGCCTGTTCCAGTGCTCCGTCACCCTCACCATGAAGAAGTTGTTTCGCATGTTGGTGTGGAACTTCCTGTGCTCTATCTTGTGGCCATTACTCCTTGTCCTGTCCCTGCAAACCACTGAAAAGAGGTTGGCCAAATCCCTGTCTCCCACACCTCAGGTATTTATACACATTGATGAGATCCCCTCTCAGTCTTCTTTTCTCCAGGCTGAACAGCCCCAGGTCTCTCAGCCTTTCCTCGTAGGGAAGATGCTCCAGGCCCCGTATCATCTTTGTGGCCCTCCACTGGACTCTTTCCAGGAGATCCCTGTCTTTCTTGTACCAGGTAGCCCAGAACAGGACACAGTACTCCAGGTGAGGCCTGACCAGGGCAGAGTAGAGGGGGAGGATCACCTCCCTTGACCTGCTGGCCACGCTCCTTTTAATGCACGCCAGGATCCCATTGGCCCTCTTGGCCACAAGGGCACACTGCTAGCTCATGGTCAACCTGTTGTCCACCAGGACCTCCAGGTCCTTCTCCTCAGAGCTCCTCTCCAGCAGGTCATCCCCCAGCCTGTACTGATACATGCGGTCATTCCTTCCCAGGTGCAGGACTCTACACTTGCTCTTATTAAACCTCATTTGGTTTCTTCCTACCCGTCTCTCCAGCCTGTCCAGGTCTCACTGAATGGCAGCACAGCCTTCTGGCGCGTAAGCCACTCTTCCCAGCTTTATGGCATCAGCATACTTGCTGAGGGCAGACACTATTCCCTCGTCAAGGTCATCAATGAAGATGTTGAACAAGACCAGACCCAGCACCAACCCCTGGGGAACACCACTAGTCACAGGTCTCCAGCCAGACTCTGCATCACCAATCACCACCCTCTGAGCTCAGCCAGTCAGCCAGTTCTCAACCTACCTTACTGCCCACTCCTCTATCCCACACTTTATCAGCTTTGCTATCAGGATGTCATGGGAGACAGTATCGAAAGCCTTGCTATAGTCAAGGTAGATGACATCCACTGCTCTCCCCCCCATCTACCCAGCTGGTGATGCCATCATAGAAGGCAATGACGTCGGTCGAGCACGACTTCCCCTTGGTCAATCCATACTGACTACTCCTCATAACCTTCTTCTCTTACAGTTGCTTGGAGATGGCATCCAGAAAAAGCTGTTCCAACACCTTTCCAGGGACAGAGGTGAGACTGACTGGCCTGTAGTTTCCTGGATCCTCCTTCTTGCCCTTCTTGAAGACCGGAGTGACACTGGCTATCCTCCAATCTTCACGCACCTCTCCTGTTCTCCAGGATCTTTCAAAGATGATAGAGAGCAGTTCAGCTATCACCTCTGCCAACTCCCTTAGCACACATGAATGCATCCCATGGGGACCCATGGATTTGTATGCGTTGAGCCCACTCAGACGCTCCTGAATCATTCCCTTGTCAACAAGGGGGGGAAATCTCCACTTCCCAGACTTTTTCTCCTCCCTCCAGGGTCGAGGAGTCCTCGGGGGGAGGAGTCCTTGAAGCAACAACTGAAGTAAAGAAAGCATTCAGTATGTCCGCCTTCTCAGCGTCTCCTGTTACCAGGACACCCCCCTCGTTCAGCAAGGGACCCACATTATCCCTAGTCTTCCTTTTACTGTTTACATACTTAAAAAAAAAATAAAAGCCCTTCTTATTATCTTTTATCTGTTTTGCAAGTCTCATCTCTAGGTGGGCTTTAACCCTCCTTGTCACGTCCCTGCATGCCCTGACAACAATTTTATACTCCTCCCAAGAGGACAGGCCCTTTTTCCACATTTCATAAACCTTCCTCTTCCTTTTGATCTTATCGATGAGCTCCTTGCTCACCCACGCAGGTTTCCTGCCCCCCTTCCCCGATTTCCTACTCTTAGGGACGCACGGATCCTGAAGTGCTGTTTAAATGTAGCCCAGCTCTCACATGCACCCTTGCTTTCTAGCAACCTAGCCCATGAGATACTCCCAAGCAGGTCCCGGAAGAGGTCAAAGTTGGCTCTCTGAAAGTCCAGGGTAGCAATCCTACTTTTAACCTTACTTCTTCCACCAAGTTCCATCTTGAACTCCACCATCTCATGGTTGCTGCATCCCATGCTGCTCCCAACCTTCACATCTCTAACAAGCCCACCCCTGTTGGTAAGAATAAGGTCCAGAAGCACCCCCCACCTCATCAGCTCCTCCACCACCTGCATCAGAAAATTGTCCTCAACGCATTGTAGGAACCGTTTGGACTGTGCGTGCATGGACGAGTTGCTTACCCAACAGATGTCTGGAAAACTGAAGTCCCCCATGAGAACCACTATCCGTGATCGTGAAGCTCATACCAGCTTCTTGCAGAAAGCCTCATCGGCCTCCTCCTCCTGATCTGGTAACCTGTAGTACATCCCCACAACAGTGTCCCCCATACCAGTCCACCCCTTAATTCTTACCCACAAACTCTACACTTGTCCATCACCCTCCACCAGGTGGAGATGGGTACACTCTAATTGCTCCCTCACATAAAGGGCAACCCCACCCCACCCACCCTGTTTCCCCAGCCTGTCTTTCCTGAAGAGGACATAGCCCTCCATGACTGCGTTCCAGTCATGGGAGTTGTCCCACCACGTCTGTGACTGCAACAAGATCGTGGCCCTGCAACCAAACACAAATCTCAAGCTCATCCTGTTTATTTCCCATGCTCCACGCATTGGTGTACAGGCACTTTAAGGAAGCAGCAGGCACAGTTACCACTGGAGGGATGCAAGAAGAAAAAAATTCCAGATGGGGTATTGGGATCATTACCTTCTCTGAGGAGCCCTTGGACAATCCTATGGGACAACTCAGAGGTCTTTCCCTACTTTCCCTACTATCTTCAGTGACAGCAGTGACAATTTCACCCGGCCCTTCTTTGTCACTTTTAGCTCCCCTCCCTTCCCCCATCAAACCTAGTTTAAAAATAAATGTATTTTGGTAAAGTATATAGCTGTTTGAAAGCCTACAACCTAAGATGCTCTCTCAAGCTTATTTATAGGACTTGTTTACTTATAGGACTTGTAGGATGCTCAGAATAAATCTTCAGTGTTTAGCACTACATGGCATAATCTGGCAGCTGACAAAAACCTACTGGTCTGCTTGTCATCACTGGGTTTAGCATGCAGCAAATACAGTGATGAGCATCTGGAGCATCAAAAATCAGTAGGTGCTGCTGCCCTTGAGCCACGCTATCAGCGCATAAAGGATGAGCACCAAGAGGTTAGGTAGTTCAGAGAGCAGCAGTTCCTGGCTGCTGGTCCTGGTCCCAGTCCCAAATCACCACTGTTCTTTCTGCAGCATCCAGAAATATTCAGGCCTGAAGAATCCTCAGCAATTTGCCTACAGTTACACAAGAGCTCTGTAGCAGTGCAGCTACAAAGGGGATGTCGTTGTGGGAGTCTATTACAGACCGCCTGGCCAGGACGATAGCGCCGATAAATTATTCTTTACAGAACTAAGAGAGGCCTCGAGATTAACTCCCCTTGTCCTTATGGGGGACTTCAACTTGCCAGACGTTAACTGGGAGTGCCACACAGCTGACACGAGCAAGTCCAGGAGGTTCATGAAGCACCTAGATGATAACTTCTTGGTGCAGGTGCTAACGGAGCCAACTAGGAAAGGTGCCCTCCTAGACCTGTTGCTAGAAAACAGAGAGGGTCTGGTGGGAGATGTGGTGATTGGTGGCCGCCTCGGTCATAGCGACCATGAAGTGGTTGAGTTCAAAATTTACGGTGACAGAAGGAAAAGTGCCACCAAAACCTCATCCCTAGATATGGGGAAGGCGGACTTCAGGCTGCTCGGGGAACTAGTCAGCAAGGTCCCCTGGGAAGCTGCTCTTGAAGGCCTTGATGTCCACCAGTGCTGGTCATTCTTTAAGCGATGCCTCCTAGAAGCACAAGAACAGGCAGTTCCTAAATATCGCAAGTCAGGCAGGCGCGGCAGGAGGCCGGCGTGGCTGACCAGGAACATTCTTATGGAGATTAGGCGGAAACAGAGAGTGTTTCGCTACTGGAAGGAGGGCCGGGTGTCATGGAAAGAATACAGGGATGCTGTTCGTGTTTGTAGGAAGAAAATTTGTGTGGCTAAAGCACACCTAGAGTTGAAGCTGGCTGTGTCTGTGAGAGAAAATAAAAAGGGTTTTTTAGATATGTGAATGGAAAAAGGAGAACTAAAGAATACATAGGGCTGCTCCTTGATAGGGAAGGTCTCCTCACAGACAATGACATAGGCAAAGCAGAGACGCTTAACGCCTTCTTTGCCTCTGTCTTCAATGCCGATGATGGGCTTCGGGACCCAGGGTGCCCTGAGCTGGAGGACCGGGACGGTGGGGATGACAAACTCCCAACCGACCCTGAACGTGTGCGGGATTTGCTACTCCACCTGGATCCCTACAAGTCCATGGGTCCGGATGGGATTCATCCCCGGGTGCTGAAAGAGCTGGCGGACGTCATCGTGGAACCTCTCTCAGTTATTTTTCAACAATCCTGGGATTCTGGAGAGGTCCCGGTAGACTGGAAGCTGGCAAATGTTGTGCCGATTTTCAAGAAGGGTCAGAAAGAAGACCCTAGCAATTACAGGCCTGTCAGTCTCACGTCAGTGCCTGGTAAAATCATGGAGAAGATGGTTCTTGAACTTATTGAGGCGCACCTGGGGGACAAAGCAGTCATTGGTCCCAGCCAGCATGGGTTTGTGAAGGGTAGGTCCTGCCTAACTAACCTGATTTCCTTTTATGATAAGATCACCCGTATGGTGGACCAAGGGAAACCAGCTGATGTCATTTTTTTGGACTTCAGCAAGGCTTTTGACACGGTTTCCCATAGGATCCTACTGGACAAAATGTCCACCATACAGCTAAATAAAAACATCATACGATGGGTGAGCAATTGGCTAACGGGCAGGGCCCAAAGGGTTATGGTGAATGGGGCTGCGTCAGGCTGGCGGGCGGTCACCAGTGGGGTCCCTCAAGGCTCCATTTTAGGGCTGGTACTTTTCAATATTTTTATAAACGATCTGGATGTAGGAATAGAAGGTATTTTGAGCAAGTTTGCTGATGACACCAAACTTGGCGGAGTTGTGGACTCGAATGAGGGTGGAAAGGCCTTGCAGAGGGATCTGGATAGGTTGGAGAGCTGGGCGATCGCCAACCGCATGAAGTTCAATAAGAGCAAGTGCCGGGTCCTGCACCAGGGACGGGGAAACCCTGGCTGCACGTACAGACTGGGCGATGAGACGCTGGAGAGCAGCCTAGAAGAGAGGGATCTGGGGGTCGTGGTAGACAGCAAGTTGAATATGAGCCGGCAGTGTGCCCTGGCAGCCAGGAGGGCCAACCGTGTCCTGGGGTGCATCAAGCACGGCATCGCTAGTAGGTCAAGGGAGGTGATTGTCCCGCTCTACTCTGCGCTGGTGAGGCCTCACCTTGAGTACTGTGTGCAGTTCTGGGCACCACAGTATAAAAAGGACATGAAACTGTTGGAGTGTCCAGAGGAGGGCTACGAAGACGGTGAAAGGCCTGGAGGGGAAGACGTACGAGGAACGGCTGAGGGCACCGGGCCTGTTCAGCCTGGAGAAGAGGAGGCTGAGGGGAGACCTCATCGCAACAACTTCCTCGTAAGGGGGTGTCGAGAGGCAGGAGACCTTTTCTCCATTAACACCAGTGACAGGACCCACGGGAACGGGGTTAAGCTGAGGCAGGGGAAGTTTAGGCTTGACATCAGGAGGAAGTTCTTCACAGAGAGGGTGGTTGCACACTGGAACAGGCTCCCCAGGGAAGTGGTCACTGCACCGAGCCTGTCTGAATTTAAGAAGAGATTGGACTGTGCACTTAGTCACATGGTCTGAACTTTTGGGTAGACCTGTGCGGTGTCAAGAGTTGGACTTGATGATCCTTAAGGGTCCCTTCCAACTCAGGATATTCTATGATTCTATGATTCTACTTGAGCCCAGGTCCCAGGCGTCCTTAAAATGGATAGAAATGAACTGATTAAGATTGTTACACAAAGGAAAAAAATAAAGAGTATGGAATAACTGAAGAGAAGCCTGTGTAAGGAGTGGTACAACTTAGGAACAAATAGCTGGACCAGTTCTACCAGCTAGGTGACATACACTTGCTCCCAATAGCTGAAATCTCTGAAAGGTCTCCGTACTGATGTCTAAATCAAAATAATTTTATGTTCTCATTAATCTGTGTTTGCTTACTACCAGTAACTTACATGTATATATTGGAAGTTTCATTGTGAGTTACTGAACAACTGTCAGTAATCAATTCTTCCTTAAAGTACATTACAATTTAAGATGCTGCTAAAGGAAAAAAGAACATAATGCACAGTGTTATATATACATAGCACAGGTCTGGGGAAGACATACCCCTGCTGAATGAACCATGCATTTTGGTGCCCCTGTTGTGCCTGATGAATACATGATAAAGAGAGGGTGACTAAAAGGCAGCTGTTCAAACTCCAGCTGTGGCGCCTGGTCTCCTTTCCCAGTAGCAAGGAAATCTTCTAAAAAGACACTGCATAAGAGGAGAAAAGGAAACATTTCAGTGTTGTTTTTTTCTTTAAAAAAAACAAAACAAAACATTACCCTAGCCCATATTTAAGATAACCTCTGTATCTAGTAGCTCTTTTACAATAAGCTATATACTCAAACTATGTATATTATTTTCATTCCTAGTCATTCTACTCTGTGAATTGCTTTTTGTTTCCTTTTCCTCTTAAAAAGAAGCATTAGTATCATATTGAGATGTAACACAAAATTAAGCCTAAAAATCTCCACCTATCATCAGCTGCCTGCCTTAACAGATGAAAGCAGATTCCCAGTTTGTCAGTGGAGGTTTGGCTTTAGGATAGGAGCTACACAAATGTCCGTTCATGTAATCAATGACAAGAAAACAGAATTCTCCACATTGCTTCTCACACTGTAAATGCAGCCCTGCTGTACTGAGTACTTATTAAAGCTTTAGTTTAATTTTAAATCCAGTATTATGTCTTGAAGCAGAATGGTCTTCCACTTAACTTTGAACTAGCAACTGCACCACTCTAGCCAACAAAAAAGGCTAAAAATGTCTTTCCTAGAAAAGGGTAACACAGCTCTGCCTCCCATCTTGATAAAGCCAGTAAAAAGTATCCCATGTTATAGCAGCTTGAGATGGAATAGGAAGAGGCAGAAACTGCTGCCTAGCCAATCTCCACTGCATGCAGAGGACACTTCAGTTTAAGCCTTAGTCACCTTTAATATGGCGACTGGGGTCCTAAATTAAATGCCACTCTTGCCATGGTTCCTAAAGAGAAAATAACAATCAGAATAACTAAGGGAAAGAAAGAATGGAAAAAATCCAAACTGATTTTTCCTGTGCTGTCTCATCCCATGACACATTCTGTGCTTCCTTTATTTGGAAGGGAAAGATCGTTTGAGGAACTTTTGCCTTCATTTGAGAACCGTCACACCAACAGCTGGGTTTGTGGAAGCTACACATCTACAGCAAAATACCACCTGTGCTTTCCTAATGGACCCATCTCAAGAAATCTGGCTAAATCCTAGCTTTTACAAGCTAAAGAGGTCATAAATTTTCAAGACATATCAGCATCCATCCCTAGTTCGGATAGTCTCCCGTTACCTGCTGGGAATCTTAGAGATATCTATCGTTTCTCTTGAGGAGACATATGGAATCACCACCACTTTTTTTATATCTGGAAGCCCTGGAAGGAAGAAAAAATTACTACAATTCAGTTATACAACTCAAAAGTTTTTTTTGTCCAATTGGATCATAGTGTAATGCCCTAAGGAACAGAGGTAAATCTGATGCATTGAGTATTGGATATAGTTTTAGCATTTAAGAAAACCTCAAAGTTCTGTTACTTAAGATATGATTTCCTCATTATTGTCAGCCTTTTAAAAATAAAAGCATAAATCATCAAGCTTTAGTGCTGTAACACCTCTTCAGTTGTTTTCAGCAGCACTTCACATGGGCATAGAAAGACAGCATCACCAATTCTCCTGTTCCCCCACTTACACTGCCAGCTAATTTATGCTGATAGCAGTCTCAATGTATTTAAACTAAGCAAGAAAAAGACTTAAAATTATGCAAAAAAAATGCTTTTCACTCATATCAATTCTGCAATTTTAATTGGGCATAGGAATAGTAGAAAGGAACAGGGACAGCAACAAGCAAAGGTGTCGTTTTCAGCAAAGGTGTCATTTTCAGTGACAGTGCAAGCTTTGAGCGTGCACTGAATTACAGTATAAAATTAACGGTATGTAGTGAATGGTATACCTTTTACCACACTCAGGAGCTTTTCCAAGTGGTTATGTTCTTTGCCATTGTACACAACAGCTTCAACAGAGAAGATGAGCTTAGGCTGAATTTGGGAAAATCTGTCCAGCACACCCTAAGGACAGAGAAAAACAGGTTAAAAATGAATTGCTAAAACAGGAAAATCCACTGGAGGCTTAACATAGGTCTTGTTTTAAGCAAGGAATAAGGATAAGAATTGACAAAATAATTGTTAAAAGACTGCTTGCATGTGTCCTTCACTCACCCAAGATCTTCAGGGTACAACAGGTTTGTAACCATGGATTTTGTGACCCCCACCATCCATCAACCAGTAACAAAATCACCACAGATCACAGAACATTCACTGAGGGATCAAGTTTACAAAGCTATCTAACTCAAAATTAATCTTGAGATTTAAATTTATAAACCCATCTAAAGAGAATAAGCACCTAAGTGAGATGTGGGTAGGAATAAGGCACTTACCTTACTTGAAGTCCCCCAAAATTTTATTTTCATCTTCCCACAGGTGCTCTCTATATGCCCTTGTAATCTGTCCCCAGTGCTATTTTGACAGTGTACAGAAAAACAGGGAAACAGGGAAAAAAAAGTCTTCTGGAAGATGCATTTACCATACAGCAAGGTGGCGCTTCACATGAAGTCACACCTTTGCTCTGCAATCATTAGCAAAGGAAGTCGTACCACTGATTTTTACCAGAATGACAAGATATCAAACACATACATGCCACCAACAAAAAACTAACAGTTTTTCTAGAACCCCTGGGGCAGGAAACATTCAAATGCTACATTTTTAGGTGTCCACCAGCTAAGACTGTTTCCAGTATTTTACCACAGCTATTATCACATTAGAAGAAAACCCTTGTGGCGTTTTCTTTTATTATTTTTTTTCCAGGTACACTGCAAGCAGCAGCTTACCAGAAATGGATCTTTTTGTATTCAACAGCAAGAAGCAAATCCTTTTAGTAAAAGCTCCCAGCATAGGGTGATGTTCATCCCTTTCTACACGCATTACTTGAAATATTAAGAACTACAAGATGAGTCAATACTATAAAGTTGTCAGCTAACTGCTTAAGCAGTCTCCTTCTTCCATGCTGCAAAAAATAGACTTTATATGTCTAAAAAATAGACTTTATAGACGTCATGTACTTATTCTTCCTATCAGCCTTATTATCTGTCCTGTGCATCATGCTCTACTTTGCAACCAGAATAGAGCCAAATTGGTACCAAACCAAAAAGATCAAGACAAAAAGAAAAAAATCACAATCAACACATCTCTGTTAAACTTCTTTCCAAGCTAAGCTGGTCAGGCTTGCAAGAAAGCCTACTGCAGAAGCACAGGTCCTGCCACAACTACTTCTCCATGTTGCCTCTCCAGGAAAGTTCCCTGACCACCACTGGTAAGGAACAGGGGTGCAACTAAATATAATTAGCAACTGTCTCTGCTGAACATCACTTGGACACACTTTCTCTCCTACTGCCTGAAGAAAAATGTTTTCCAGAATACAGAAAAGCATTGACACTTTTCCTCTTCCTTGTTCACATCCTTAAAAACAAAAAAAAACACCATAACAATGCATTGACACCTAACTATATCAATTACTTTTTAAAAAAATAGGCCCTGAATCAGTTTCAGCAACAGAACAGGTTTTCAAGAAACCACTAGTGTATTAACCAACAAACTCAGAAATGTATATTAACTAAAAACATTAGTCTCTAAGGGAATATGAAAGCAAATTTCCATCTGTCTCTGGTATGTCATCACCCCACTTCTTTGTAATATTTTAAAGAACTGACTAATAAGCCAGTTTACACCAAGTGTCTGTGTGTATACGCTCATGCTAAACACAGAGCATATACACCCCAGATCCATGCTGTCTGTTTAAAAAATGAAGACCA
Source organism: Anas platyrhynchos (assembly GCF_047663525.1). Lineage (NCBI taxonomy): Eukaryota > Metazoa > Chordata > Aves > Anseriformes > Anatidae > Anas > Anas platyrhynchos. Next base: position 15,203,760 of record NC_092602.1, read on the forward strand.
ATGAGAGGACTAAGGGTACTCTAACAGAATAATGAAATCTGAAGAGAAGTGTGAATCAGACACAGAGATGACTACAATTCTCAGGGTTTTACTAATCCTGCTAACATACCCTGTTGGATTCATTTGCACTGGCAGGATCAAATCCCACAGGGCAGCTTGATTTGATATAAAGGGAATACAAGCAGATGGAACATGTAATTACTAAACTGAACTTTAATCCTACCAGATGGTTCAGCAATGAATTGCTTTCATTACAAGCTCAGGTATATCAGATATGGCTCATTCTATTTGATAGGCCTCAAATCCTGTATGAAAAATTTTGCAGGACCCCATGAATGAAGCTGCATTGACTTTGTGAGGGCTTACCAAAGGCTCCTTACACAGTTCTAAGAGAAGATCTTCTTTTTAAACTAACATATCCAGCAATCTCTTGTGCACAGGCCAAAAAGAACCAGTTTCTTGTTAGTGTACCTAAATGGATTACAGGGACTGGAGAAACAAAGCAAACGCTGCCAAGGGCAGTATTCTGTGTGGAAGAAAACTCACTGGTTCCCTGACAGCAGACATCCTGAATGCTTGCAGAGCCTTTGGACATATGGCATTCAGAGCCTGCAGTGTGTAGGCAGTTCTGAAAAGTGACATTTCTAGGATTCACAAAGTATATATATACAATTACATCTGAAATGTTGAAAATGTTCCAGTGTTTCCCAAAACACAAACAAAATCTTCATTTATATTAGCAGGACAAATGTAAGTGCACAGAAGGAAGAAGACCTACATGTATTCCTTTGGGTGGGAGCCAATATCCCTAAGGACCTCTACAGACCTGTCAAGATTTCAGGGTTTGAATTCACGTCAACACGTTGCCAAACCAAAGGAGAATAAATGATATTGATGACACTACTGCTCTAAAGCCAAGTTGCATTAAGAAAACTATCACAAAAAAAGCTGGGGACTGAAAATAACAGCGTATCAACATGGACACAACATACCAGTGCTCTGTAATGTAAGCAAAATGAACAATCTTCCCCCAGATGAGAGATCAAATCACATTTCAAAGAAGATACTCCCTACTGTCATTTTCTGAGCAAGCAAAAAATATTTGTAGAACAGATTGATCATTACATGCTGCAATGATTTTTTAAAAAACATTTTTCTTTCCCAGTGATACAATTTCAACTGTAAACCAACAGAATGCTGCTGCCCTCTAGCGCTAATCCTGAGACAGATCCACACCTTTAACCAGCTCCTGGGATTAAAACACGAGATTATGGGTATATACCACCTGAAAATGTGGGTATTTTCTGTGTTCTGCAATACACAAACAATATATTCTTCAATGCTTTCATGCTAACTTTTAGATAGTAGAAACATCCAACACTCCATTTTAAAAGTAATTTGCATGTTACTGCTTATGATGTGCTGAAAGCTATGTGAACAAAGAAGATCCCAAAAATCACCAGGACTACAGGTTGTCTGGAAATCTCCCAACAGAGTTAGCTTAAAATAATGAAACTACTTTGCTGAAAAATCATCACTGAGAATTGAAAGCACGGGTTTTCATTCAGTTTGCGGTAGCTACAAAAAGAAAACATGATGTGCTTGGCTGTGCCACATGGTGGCAGTAACACTAAAGTGACCAGAATCCATCTGCCTCTAACTTGTCACTGTCCACCACATTTGTCAAAATAACAACAATAGCTTTTTTGGAATGTCCGACAAGGCTACTCACGTTAATGCCAAAGTCTGGGGATGTTGAACTCCAGATAGCACCAATACTTGCAGCAGCCAGCATTGCTTCTACTGCATGAATGCTGTTTGGTAAATAACCTGTGGCAGAATTTGAATGGTTAAAGATGGAAGAAAACTAGAAAATATCAAAGCTAACAGAAAATATATTCTATACAATAGCCAGTTTACACAGATAAAAAAAGAGAACTGAATGCTGAAGCATCCTGTAACTCCACAAGTTTGTCACAGCCATACTGCCCTCCTTCAAAGTCTAACCAGTGACACAATCAATTATACAGAATTCCATTTATAAAAAGTTGTATCAGATTTTATAACTACAGACTTACTCTCAATTTACAAAAGTTTCTGCTTAATTAATGAGACTTTCAGGATAAGAGGGTGGCACACTGAAGAGAGGAACTGTCAGACTGAATAGGCTACGTGGAGACTAAGAGCACATGCAGGGCAGCGCATCAAAACGTAGCCATTAGGAAAAGCATCTGGAATAAAACAGTATAAATATTCAGCCATGCTTAGAAAGGCAGGGATCTCAAAATAAACCAAATTTGGCTAACTGTTGATCTTGTAAGGTTCTCTTATGCAACCAGGTCACATCAGAGATGCCTCTCGCATTCCTTCAATACTTTCTGTACTCAGCTATTTACATCACCTGTAGAAAGATAAACGTTTCATTGCTTCCTTAGCAGAAATGACAAAGAACACTCTAAACAGATCAGGTGACTTTTACACCTGGCTTCATTCTAATTTTAATCAACATATGACTCAATACACACAGTGCATCTGAAAGCAACAGTCTTTGTGTGAACAGACGTATGAAGGAGGGCAGACAGTTCAAGTTTTTGCTTTACATTTGAAGTCTGTATGTTCAAAAGCAGAGATTCAGCTTTCCATGGCTAAACTTTGTCTGGTATACACTGCCAGAATCTTAAACAAACGAGCAAAACCAGCATCTCAGCTGATAAGGAGGGAACATGGTAGGACAAGCCCTTGAACATTCCTATACAAACGTGGCTCTTCAGATTTATCATCAGCTTGCAGCAAGTTTTCAACATTGAAATTCACTTTATCAAGGTGCACAGACAAAATGAAATTCAAGTTAGTCAGTCTTTCAGCGGGTTCAATTTGAACAACTCTCCAGAAAGCCAGCTACATGACTGAGATTGACTCTCATCTTAGCAGAATCCAACCCACAAATTAATAAATTGCAACTGAAATTTACACTTAAACTACCTTAAAACTGGTCAAAGATGTGAAATTTCAGATAATTATTTTTAAGCAACTGAAAGATGTCAGAGTACTTTGAACAGGCCTAATTATTTAGACAACTATTTAGAATTTAGTGTTTGAAAGCAAGTTTAAGTGGCCTTAAAATGCTTCTTAAGCCATTTTACAAAACTGTTGCACGCTGGCAGATCCTGGACTTCAGTGCAAGTTGCAGGTGCTGCAGCAGTATCTACCAGGCAGCAAAAACTCACTGGGACAAAAACTCACTATGAAAGATATTTACAAAAGTACTTTTAGTGACAGGAACTAAGATCATAGATCTTAATAGAAGTTTGTTATGTTTTAACTTTATCAAGAAGGTACTTTGCCAGTTAGTCTACACAGCTTGAATATCTATCCTTTTTCAACTTTGAAAAAAGATTATAGAACTATACATTTTTTCTTTATCATGATTCAAAATCCGTGAAATTGGTTTTTTAAACCAGCTTGATAATTTCAGCTGTGCTTTTGGGAGTAGCAACTTTGAAAAATAGTACTACAATGCATACGCAACAGTTTCTTTAAAAATCACAACTGAATAAAAAGCCCATACCATGTTAAGATGTAAATTACTCCTGATCTGCATAGTTTGTGGTGTTTTGTTCAGTAAAGTTCTTAAGCACATAAAGTGCAGCAAAGCCTCTAGCCCATAAAGGCGCATTTATTTTGCTATTTCTTCCCTAGTGTCAATGTTTACAACAAAAAGTAGTACAGTACCACAAAATTTGTTTTGTTTTGGTGTTTTGTTTTTAAAGAGAAGCCTCCATCCCAGAGCAATAATTTGAAGTATATGAAGCAGCCTAAACCATGGTCGTGTGTGATGGTAACTGTTTTTTTTTTTTTTTAACTGATGCCAATTAATTCCAATGAGCATTTCTTGGAGAGGGTTATCAGCAGGCCAGACAACAATGAAAACTAGATGTCTCTCCAAACTTCAGAACTGGTTGATTACCTTGCTAGAGTTTACAACATCTCTTATATGCAAGTTCTCTTCACTCTTCCTTCAAAAGCCCTCAGGGAAAGTACATAAGTCTGCTTATTATTGCAAACCAGAAAATTAAATCATTATTTCCACTTGTCAGTTGGCTTAGAAGTGGCATTTGAGCATATCATCCGAAACTGCCAAAAGGTATGAAGCATGTAAGGCAACTTAGTCTGCATTTCTACACCTTTATCTGATCACTGCAGGCATACAGCCTGTTCTTCAGGATTTTCACTTACTTGTCATAATGCCCAACACCAAGTAGCACAAATAAAAGTGTGGTTGTTCTACAATGAGATCCATAAAAACAAATGAAAAAACTTTCATGAGAAAACCTGTGACAAATCTCTAAGCACTGCAAGTGATATCTTACCAACACTGTATACATTTATATATATATATATTTTTTTTTTTAAGAAGCACTTAGACCCTGATCTGTTCTGGACAGCATCTGCAGTCAGTTACAACTTATTTGATCTAGCATATGCTGAAATTAAATTTACATGTTCATTTACACTACAGTACTCAAAATAGGTGAAAACTATAGTCTAAAAATTCCTGGTGTAGTCATGTTGTCAAGAGTCTTAATTTCCTCAAAGTGCTGAGAATATGCTCCATGAAAGCATCTAATGCCTCGAAGCACAACATGCACTCAAAAGCAGAGGCATCCAACCATTTCTAGTTATCTGAATGAAGAAAACTTTGACCCTGCATTGAAGATTTAGCTCAACCCTTGACAGAATGCATCCAGACAAATGGAAGTAGGGACCTGTAACTGAAGTACCTTCTCCATGGTTCATACTATTCATCTAGCTCTCAAGCTTAAGAGACCAGACTTCCAAGTTTCCCTTTCTGATGTTAATGCAAGATTTCATACTGGGAAGATTTTAAAATGGCCATCCTACACAGCATTGCTGTGGCCTGACACTATTAGTAACATGCTAATCTTCTTACAAAACTAGCTTTAAAACCCACATAAGCAAGCAGGGCTAAGACAGTTACTATAGATAAAATACCAGCTTTAAACAATGTAATTCATTGACATTTTGTTTGGGAGTTTGTGTGTGAACACATGGAGAAGATTAGTTTGTTTCACAGCTGACTTGTAATTGAATGGCTGTAAAAGCTGGTTATAGGATGACAGAAGCAACATACCTGGAGACTAAAACCACAGGTACTCCCAGCTTTACTTTATTCTTGCTGTAGTCATTGTTATTGGCCAAATAGATGGCTATGGGGAGACCACAAGCCCTCCACATTTGGACTTCTGTAGCTTGGATTACGTATTGTATCTGTCTCTTCAACTGTTCAAGCATCACTGACAGCATTAGATGTCTTTAGAAGAGATGTTTCACTACACATCTGCTTCAGTTATGTTTACTATTAAGTGCTATCTCCTTAGTAATGGAAATGGAAAATTAGGAAGAAACCAAGCTGAAAAAAAGTGCTGACGCTGCTGCTTGTCCACCCACATTCACCCACCTCCAACTTTAACATACTATTACTGGTATGATATAACTACAAACTGTATTGAACAAACTAGGGGATATGTTAAGTACAGTTAAACTTAGAGGCGTTAAAGAACAGAAATTCACAAGAAAACACAGTGCCAATGCTCTTGTTTATAACTCTAACAACTCCAGATTTTAAGTGATTTTAAGCAAAAGTGGCAACAAAGGGCATCAGAACCTGGCAGGCTGACTAGGTATTACACAACTAAAACAAAAAGAGTAAAAATATCTCCCTTCTATTTAAAAGAAGACTTTTCAGAAGTAAAAGCATGCCCCACATTACACTGCTATAAGCTATGTGAAGAATCACCCTTCCTTCTGCCATCTGCTAAGAGCTTTGGAACAAATTAGGTCCCAATAGATTTTGGCAAGCTTTGGAGAGCCTCATCTTTAGTACCACAAGCGGGTGTATGATTCAAGCTTTCCCACCCAACACTTAACATCTCTCCCCCATGTCAATCTGGGATTTGGAGAACAGTCAGTAGTTTCAGCCTCCCACTGTGATGTCACACTTCAGCTCTTCCAAGGACTGCCAATATCCTCTGGCATAGGAGAGAGATCTATGAAAGAAGTTCAGACCCAACTTAAATGTCTGTGTGTACATAGCTAGATTGCTATACAAAATACAAGATCTCCTGATTTCTTCCAGATGGAAAGCTGCTCTCCCTAGGTATGGGCAGCTGCCCAAGGCAATGCAATCTGTCAAGGTCAGAAGTCTTGGGCACCAGGGGAGGGGAAGGGGAACTGTGCAACAGCTCAAGTGTTGGGAGCTGGTACAGGTTCATCTGACTGGGGATTACAAGGAGAGTCTCTCACCAGTCAGAGTTAACAGGGCAGAGCAAGCTAAAAAAAGATACAAGAATTGCCCATGGTTCATATAATTTTTTTTTTTATTTTTATTTTTTCCCCTCAATCTGTTTGCTGCTTGTTGTTTGTTTTAACAACAGAAATGTCACTGGATAGCCAGAGACTGTGCCTGCTCATAAAAATCATTGAACGTCAGGGTTCCCACTGGAGTCACACACACATTTTCTCCTGTGAGAACAGGATGCTGAAGTGCAGTTAAATCCTGACCTTTATGTGTAAGGAAGCACTGACATCAATGATGATTTGTCAACAGAAATTTGGATTGCTACCTCCTGCAGGTAGTCTGTTAATTTAGTTTTAATTTAGAGGTGAGCCAGCTGCCAAAACAAACAAGATTCAAGAATCAGCTAGCCTCCGGTTGTGCTAAGCAAAAATGCTCGTTAACTAAAAGGAGCTATTAAAGTTATGAAGACATTATTAGTATGGTTATCACTGACTACATTTCAATAGCATGTTCTCTTCTCCAGCTACAGAGCACATTTCTCCTCTATATTATACTCTAAGAGCTACTCACCAAATGAGCACAAAATAACACCATTATTTTTGCCTTCTTTTCTAAATGTAGCATTTCTAACTGGTTTTGATAAGAGTTCTAGCAGTTAATCAGGTTGTGAACAGAACTTTAATTTGCAAACACAATCTAATGAAGATAAAACTCTTTAACCTTAACCCAGAATGACCCATTTAATGGGCACGCATCAGATCATACTTAAACATTAATATCAGCTCCACTATCCAGTAGCCCCACTGTACTATCTTCCAGAGATAAAAATCTCCGACAAAACCAGTAGTTACTTTTCTGCATTGCTCCACTACATTCTGAGTATATCGCCATGTTATAGTAATTGAAACTGGTACATAGCCTGCTTCTTGTCACTTACGCATGAGACTTAATCTGTTGTGTTAGCATAACCAGCAATATGCACAGAACTGTTTTGAGATCTCTCATAACTTTTTTTTAAAACTTATTTACATTTACAAAACAATACAGAGTAGTGTATTAAAGCTCCATAAGCAGTCTGCAACATATTCTTTTTTACACATCCTGAGTAACTTCTTTGCAAAAAATCACAAAAAAAGGAACACATTAACACATTCAGTGCTCCATGAAGACAGACCGTGTTTACAGAAAACATTAAAAGTGGTCAACAAAAACATGACTGACTGGTTTCATGATGTCCAGGTTTCTAGTTCTACGAATGATTAGATACTGTTTTGCCAACATCATTGGGGCAAATTTAAAAAAATGCAACCCACTTATCATTTGATGTATACAGCAGAGGACATAGTAAGCAACACCATACATTTAAGTTCTAAAAACCCAAACTTTGTGGAGCATAAGTCGTCCTATTCATTATTCTGGTTTTAGACAGAGGCTGTTGCTCCTCAAGAAGTTATCAGTATGAATGTGATAGCGTTACGATTGAAAATGAAACAAAATTAAAGCATCAATTTACTCTTCATTCAGGCAAGCCTTCCTGACTTGGCTAGATGGTTCATACTACATTAACAATTTGATTCTAATTCTGTGTAGAAAAGGCAAGCCCCTAGTTATGATAATTAAACTCTGCAGTTACCAGTTCAGCAGAACACTCATACCACATACATGTAGTATGAGACCTCTTGAGTATATTTTACATCCCCATTTGCGGGTCATATTTACATGTGCAGTAAAAGATAATAATGCATACCCTTCTGATTTTGAAGGCATTGGCTCAAGTTCTGGTTTGTAACTTGCAGAAAAACAAACCAAGCCGTTTCATCACTTCAGGTTTGCACCATATAAAAATTTACACAGACCTAGGATAACTGCCAAATATTGCTCAAGGAACATGTGGTTCCAGTAGTAAGATGGATGAGCACATCAGCACAACTACCAGGTAGGCGTCAGGGAACTTCAAGGATACTGCAGTTTGGACTTGCACCACACTGACAAAATTACAGAGAATATGTTACAGAGTATGAGAAGCACAGCTATGGAACAGATCAACTGCAAGATCATAAGCAGCAATTCAGGATGAATGGACTGAAGCCAACTTGAGTAACTCCTGTCTGTGCCCGGACTGCATACTGTATAAATTGTTTGTAAGACAAAAAACTGTTTATTTGGAAAAGTCTGCACAACAGTCTTATGACAGGACAAAGACCCTTCAATTACTCCAAAAAATACCAAGTTACTACTGAAAGGATAATACAGCTCTAACTGCTAAGCCTAGCACTGGAACAACATAAAAAGTTATCACACTTCAGCTGTTCACTGCCACCGTTCTGCTGGAAGCCACTACTCCCAAAAGCACTGGTGGCAGAAGGCAGTGTCTAGTCCTCAAGAAATGCAGTTCACAGTGCTGCACATTACCTGGAGCTGTAGGGACAGTAATCGCCAGCTGGCACCAGAACAAACAGCCTGGGACCATAATTTCCAAGATTGCCAGTGTGAACCTACCCAACCTTGTGAGTCAAGGATCAACTAGATGTAAAGTCTCCATCACTTCTGCTTCGATGGAGCACTTAGAGCTTCACAAATTAAGTTGTTTTTTTTTTTTTTTTTTATGTCCCTCTGCAGTGCTTGAGAACAGGCAGGCTACTCCAGGTTCCTTCCCCCTAGAAGCATACTTCACACAAACCAAAAAGGGATAAGAGCCTTTTCTTTAGAATGTTTCAGTGAAGCAGTATTTCATAAATACATTTTTATAACTCTACTCATTTGTATATTTTAAGAAAATTTTACCTCCTCTCCTTTAAAAACAAACAAAAAAAAAACTTACCCACAACTCTGTCTCCCACTTTTACTCCCATCTTCCTCATGGCTGCAGCATACAAAGCTACAGATTGTCTCAGTTCTTCAAAAGTAACTTTCAAGATTTCTTCTTTCCCTTCCCCTGAGAAAACAAGATTTATTAAAACAACCAAATTCTACACTGCAACCCAGAGTCAGTACAAGTAGCTAATTCTGGAAGGAAAACTTATGACTTTCAGTATGTTTTTTTTTTTTTTTTTAAACATCTGTGTTTGCCAGCATACCACAAACCAAATAAACTGAACTGGACTCCATGCACCTCTGAGAGATCTGCAGGGTATTTTCATTTTTGTGCTGAATGTCAGATGTTACATAAGATGTTAATAAATCATTCATGAAACAAAATGAACAAAACAAATGTTATGAAAGACAAAGTTTGTCATCTTAGAGGCTCTGTACTTCTTCAACTTGACTGCAAAACCACGCAAATCATTGGGCCCATCCTATTTCCAGTATCCAGCATTTCTCATGAAAACATGTCAAGAACGTAGCCACAAAAATGCACTGCATGCCCTGGTACAGCAGGTCTTTGAAGAACAGCTCCAGTCATTATTTTCATTAATCAGGGAACAGTATTTTTACCATTATATTTCCACCCATGTAAATTTAGATCTACAAGACAGCAGGTGCTGATGGGAAGCAGTACAGAAGTCAATAAAACACATACTTCATAAGCTGAGCAGGGCAGGTCTAAAAATTCTCTTTTCTGTTGCTCTAGGGGAACGCAGGATTCTGATCTCACTTTGTGATTAAAGACCCTGGGAGAAAGGAGTTGCAAATAAGAGACTGACAGTGGGAGACTGTACTAAATGAAATTGTTTAGCAAAGTTATGCTTCCATTCCCATGCCCTATTACACCCACAGAGCTCCCACAGAATCACCCCTAGTGATTTCAGGAACCTGACACAGGTTCTCTAAACACCACTCTGATCTAGCAGTGATTGGTTAATGAAAAATACTCTGACTTAAGAGAGCCTAAGAAGATTAATTACAGCAGAAGGTCATGAAAAGAGACACAGGTACAGGCCTGTTCCCTGAAGAGAAAGAAGTGTGTTTGCTACTCAGGCACTGACATAGTATACACCTGTATCAGCTGAATTTCTCTGTTTGGTATTATCTATTTTTGGTATCATCCACTACAACCCATAACTTCCTAACAGGAAACAAGATCTCCAAGAGACAATGTCATCACTTATCAAACCAAAAAACTAACTAAGTTGCTAATATTTCCTTCAATATTTTGAACTGCAAGTATTTAACTCCACTTTTCCTCAAATTACACACTTAACATTAACAGAAGTCAATCCCATTACAGCTACATACCCTTAGAACTGAGTTACTGATCAGTGTTTGGTTTTCAGCTATTGCACAAGATGTATTTAAACAACTACATTGAGGTTTTTCCAATTAAGTAATACTTAAGAAGCTTTTCTAATGACATCAAAATTTGAAAGCTCATCACTTCGAAGCCAGCTTCGTGTTAGAAGCCTCATTTCTATCCAGCTTCAGCAGAAAGTTCTTATTACATCAAAATCAGGTCATAGATTTTCCTATTCTCTCTAATTTGGAGTTGTTTTGTATATATATAATCAGAGAAGTTTCTTTCAATATCTCTAAATAGTAAAACAACTGATAAGTTTTTCTTTCAGTGCTAAAATACAAAATACAGCTCTGCTGTCTTATGTAGCTGTTAAAAACAGTCAGAACAACAGGAATACGCATGTAATTCAACAACTGATCTCCATACCTCAGAAGTCAGAAGCTAGGACTTAATACCCGCTCAATCCATCCATGTTTTTGTATAGCTTGTTCTGCTAATAAGCTACGAGGCTGTTTTGTTTATTGTTAAGCTATTACAAAGAATCACCTCTTGGTCACTATTACAAGGATAAGGCCCGGCAAAAGGGAAGCTCAAAATACAAGTCTGTAGGGCAATGCTCTGATAAACCCGCACAGAGGCTAATCCCATCTAACGTATTAGAATATACATATATATATGTTTTAAGTTACCAAAGTTAGCAGATTTATGGAAGGGTCTTAAGAATTACAATCTTCATTATAAGGACACCTGGATTTTAGTGACTTACACCTTCTCCAGAATAACAACAAAAATAAGTAAGACTGAGCTTCAGAGCTCCAGAAAAGTGGAATTCCAGCTCTCCCATGCAAGTAACTGTCCTTTCCTTCCTCCCTGCACTGTCACAACTACAGGGAATTCCTACCTATGTCACATGTACTCCTTAGTATTTCTGAGATAAAAGGCATAGGAAGAGGGTGGGAAGGACTGTATCAAGCAGTGCCAAAATCCTCCCAAAGGCATGTTAGGCAAGTGTTTATGACAAACACAAAATAATAGCTCAAATACTGAGTGATGTTAAACACAGCATCATCTTTACTACCTTAAGACAGTTAAGCACATTCTCAGAAGAAAACTTCATTTGCTTTGCCAAGGACTTTTCAGAACTATCTACGTTCCCGGACCTTATTTTCCTGTTTTCTTTTTTTTTTTTTTGAGGATCTGTATCACTCATTCTGCAGAGATGATACCTTTATTTTCTTCTTTTCTCCTCACCCAGGCCAGTTTATTTCAAGGTTTATAAAAATACATGTTGTTTTAACGGCCAGCACATATGAACTATAAAAAAAAAAAAAAAACAAAACAAGAAAGCCGTGAATTCTTACTCACTTGCTGCATACAGTGCAATCTTGTCATTGTCTTTGTGCTTCAGAAGATTTTCTGCATAGTTCAGACGGCTACCTTTAAACCATTCTGGGACATCTGCAATGCTTTTGGACGTATCAACCACCTGAAGAAAAAACGTAATACATTGATGCAAAAAACTAGTATCATTTCTACAGATATATGCTAATTAATTCCAAGCAAGGACAATTCCTCCCAGTTTGCAGATAGCAAGCAGACACCAGATCTATTAATACAGGCCTAGAAATACGACTGATTTGTCGAGCAAAGACATTGTTAGAACAAGGCTGAAAAAGTTCCTCACTGACAGCTCTACCTTCACACCAGCCTTAAATACACAAGCAAGCCAAAATACTACATCTATAGCAAGATGTGCACACCACAGGGCACGCTGGGGTCCTGTGCGGGGACATACAGAGCAGTGACTGAGCTACAGCACGTTGCAGCCTCCCTCTTATAAAAGCCAAAGCATAAGAATACTGAGTGCCCTGTCTCCCCCAGCATGAGTTACTTAGTACAGAGCCCAACATTAGGAACATTGACAGTGGTAACTGATCCAAGTCTGGATATGTGGACTGTATAGTCAAATATAGCTGAAGATAGAGCTTTTTATTCTATTTCTCTCTATATATATTTACATGTAAGATAAATTTGCAATAAGCATTTCAGTACCACACAGCTTCATTCAGAGCACAAAAGCTCTACTGGTCTCTACAACCAACAAGAGTTGTACTACAAATAGAGTACACATTTCTACCATACCTCATTTGCCATTTTCTAATAAGATGGTCCCGCAACCTAGTAACCCCATGTTAAAAGTAATTTCCCATTTAGGAAAAAGGCACACAAAACATGTGATAAACAGAAGGCCCCAAAACATATTCAGGTGAAACAACTCCCCCATCTTGAAATAACTAAGTCTCAAATTTCAAGTTATCCATTAAGTCACAGTTAAGAACATACCTGTAGTAACAGTGATTGGTTAAGCATTATCCACAAAGGTCTTCAAACCCCTTCCCAAGTGTCCCACTATTTAGAAATTATACTGCCCAGCAGCGTATGCATGCATTTTATGATCTTTACATTGCAAAATTATTTCATAAATTGTATGTTTGAAAGCTTCTATTCATGCCCTCAGGTTTTCTCATACAAACTGCACAGGCATTATAGAAACAGCATTCTTCCAGGTCAAGTACAAGGTTATTCTGAAAGCCAGATAAAACTCAGTACTTCCCACTCCACCATCAACACCGCCTCCCCCTCCCCCCCCCCCCAAAAAAAAAAAAAGTGCATTGAAGTATGTGGTATATGTATTATTGGAGGCCATCTTAAAGTCAGTTTTTCAAAGTTAAAGCTCAATACACTACATCATCATTTCAATTGAATTTTCTAAGAAGGGAAGCCTAAGGGGATTTCTTTGCTTTTAGCAATTAGCTAGAGCTGAGTTCTGTTATCTAAAATTTACCAACTCGCACTACAGAAATATTTTTTACATACCAACATGTATTAGTGTAATAGTTACAAGGCACTCTTAAAACTGCTTGAAGTAAGGCAGTCAGTACTGAGTCAGAGTTTCCAAGAAGAGGTCTAACACAACGTTAGTTTTCCTGAAGCTCAACAGCCCTCCTAAGAGCTCCACCAGCACAGGGTGCTAGACTTGCTCTGTTATTTTCCACTGAAATAATGCCTACAAATCCTAGTTAAACCCTGTCTCTGTTGTAGTGATACTGTTACATGAACAACCTGATGGTTCCCTTAGGGGTTATCAGCAAGTAACAAACTGTCTCCTCTGCAGATCATTCCTAGTTCTAGCAAGGGTATAAAACCCCTCAAGCTCTGCAACAAGCCTTTCATTCAGACTTCATACAGCCCCAGCATAAATGCTCTATGAGTCTGTGGAAAGGGAAGGATTGCATTCTGCAGTATTGTCAACTACTGTTTGCATTTAATGAGTAAGGTTTTACTCCTACTCACAGCAGCACCAAGGTATATGGGGCCAATTTATGTGGTTAGGCAAACATGGCACAGGAATACAGCTGATACCTGACACCAGGTGCTGCTCCACAACTGCTCTTTGCAGCAGCTATTCAGGGACTACTTCTCTGACCTCTAGGGTCAAGAGCAAATACTGCATTAGCAATATCCTCTGCCAACACCTCTACTGCATTCTCCATCCCAGAAGTGGTTTGCTTGTTGGGCTATTACTGTACTTTATCATACCATAGATTATGTTTACCCTAAACATAGGCTACACCTCTGAGAATAAAGTTGAACATTACCACAAAAAACAATCCTTGCCTTCTACTGTGGTACATGCCATGCTCTGTATGACCTGAAGAGCAAAACAGCATATCTCATGAAAGCCTCAGAGCAGATATGATTAGAATGCTCACCGCAGCCCCTCCACAGGAATGATAGCTGGCAAGTGCTTCTCACAGGGATAAAAACATGCAAGTTTAGACTATTTATCACTTAAAATCAACAGCTACTTGCAACTTGACATAATGCCAGTGCTGTCATGCCAGGATAGCTTTGTTTGGTACAAGTACCTTTGTTTTCAAAGGTGACATGGAAATTAACACCTTTACCAAGTTTAAATAAGACACTGGCTGCCTGTATTACATATACAAAGTTTTACTATTATTCCAAGAATGACTTGCGAAAGTAGAGAATGTTTCACCTGCTAAGAATCAATTTTGACTCATAAAAAAACCTTTATTCTCCTCAAAGAAAAATGATAACTTCCACTGAGCAGCAGGGATCAAACAGTACAACTAATTACACTTCTCAGCTTTTTGCTACCACAGGACAGCTCAGTTACTGTGACCAGCATTTCCTTCTGATATCCACCAGAAATGGATCAATAGCCAGGATTAACAGCAAGTCACTTCAAGGTCTGACTCTAGCTTTGAGCCTTGAAGCAGAGTCTTCTATGCTCATACTGAAGGAAATGCACAGACATTCACTAAGTTCCATGTACATTGAGCCAAGTGCATTTGTCTGTAGTGCCGGTCTATGACGACTTTGCCTCTCCCTGTTTAAGATTCCACACCACAGCAAGGCCCTTCTTATGATCTTCCAGGCCACTGTGTGTTCAATTCCACAAAGAATCTAGTTAAAGCATTACTGGGCATCAGTCTTCTTGCTTCTCATCCTTAGGAAACATTCACTTTTCAGCTACTACCATCTGTTCCACTTTCCCTTCCAGTTTGTCAGCCATTGGTGGTGTCTGGAGGGCCAGACTTCCAGAAATGCCAATCCTGTAAGACAAGCGAATAAGCATTACTGTTTAGTTTGCTCAGTACAAAGGCAGAAAAATAGTTCCTCCAAGCTACTTACTGCTTGCTCTGGATAATTTACAGTCATGTCCAAATCTGTAAAAAAAAGCCTTGCTAACAACACAGAATATGGATTGAAGGAAGATGGGGCAAGAAAGCATCTCAAATGCAGCCTGGCTAGATTTTGAACTACTGTTTACAGAAAAGTCACTAAAAGGACTAGGAGAATGCTTACCATCTTTAGGCTACACTTCAAACACTACTAATTTTTAGATTCTTGCCAAATTCACTCTAAGGACCAGATCACATAAAGACACCTGAGCATGCAGTTCTGAGAACTACCTAGTCTATCACATCATGCAGGACAAAAGCTTGCATGACAGGAAGAGGCAAAGAATCTTACCAGTTTCCTCTGTAGAACTGCTAGCACTCCACATGTTTTCAGAACAGATAGCCTCCAGGGCTTAAGAACCAAGTCCAGTCCCTTCTCTACCAAGTCCAGGGAGGTTCTTCTGCATCAAGCTTTTGAAGAGATGAGTAAATCCTTTCACCTTCCTCAGATGAATTGCAGGCTGTTGATATCCTATGTAAGGACTGTACCAGGATTCCAGATTCATCTTCTATTTGCAGGAGGAAGTCACTTTTGTCTCACAGCAAGACTGAGGCAAGGTCTGGTATTCCATCTGTGACTGTGTTCAACCACTACCATTCCCTCAGAGATATTTCAAGCCAACATCTGACTGCAGAACCAGTTTCGCAAAACTGGTGGGGTACAGGTGTGTTACCAGGTAGGCTGACTCAGGGAATACATGTGTGAGCTTGGGTGCATATCAGCATTATGCTGATATGCTATCAGCATAATCCTAAAGCTGAAGGCAGTATAGTGGTAGACTCCTCAATCAGCTGGGACTTCTATGGTATTTGAAGGCACATGAACAAGGAAACTACAGTAAAGTTGTGTGGGAATTGTTGTGAAGTTTTATTAAAATTCAGGATTTCACTGTAGTAAAATTTATCAGCAACAAGACATTCTACTGCACAAGGAAGTTCAGGGCTACACACTCAATGGATTTTTCGTATTACCAGCAGAAGCGTTCATTCAGTAAGTTCAAGCAACAGTTCAGAAGATGAACTGTAAGATGAGCTAACCACCCTTTTGTGTTATACTTGACGGGTTACAGTAACAGCAACTCACCTCATCGTACAGGCGAGAACACACGATGTTACTGTACTTCCAGAATTCCGCCCAGAAGTCTGAGAAGGATTCCACCGACCATTGGTATAAATCATTGTAGTTGGCTAAAAGTAATAGATATCTGTTAGCGTTATGCAGAGAATTACAGGAACATAGACAAACTACAGTTAGAGATGCCCTGGACCAAGAAAAATTGTGGCTAAAAATTAGTAAGGTAAGATGGGGTTAGTCACTTCTGTTTGTGGTAGCTTCACTCTGATAGGCAGCTAACCTCCACTACAACCACCTTTCTCACTCCCCCTCCTCAAAAGAGCAAGATGAAAAAATACAATGGAAAAGGGCTCAAGTGTCAAGATAGGAACAGGGAGATCACCACTAGTTACCACCACAGGCAAAACAGATTCAACATAGGGAAATTAATGTGATATATTGCTGATAACAGATGAGAGCAACGAGAAGCTAAAAGCAAACGAAAACCACCTTCCCCCCTGCATCCATCCTCCTCTACCTCCTCCCACTGAGGAGCTCATGGGAGCAGGGAACTGGGGCTGCTCCCCTCCCCATGCTCTCCCCTGCATCACTCACAGCTTGGCTCTGCACAGCACTGGGTTCCTTTGGAGCCCCACCTGGCCTGGGGCAGCTGCTGGGCTCTGCTCAGAGGCACCCCCACAGGCCCCTTGCTACCAGATCCTTGCTACAAAGACCAATGCAGTGCTCAAGGCAAGTGACTACAGCATCAACAGGAAGCCTGGTTGGACACTTGAACAGATGGCATCATTTCACCCAACTGCTTCACAAGCCACTTGCCACCAAAGAGGCAGGAACCTTTCCTAAGAGCTCAGTGCTGTATCTACTGCCTTCAGTGAGGGCAGCAGGACAGAGTCCTGCTCACTGACACCTCTGTTCCGTGTCCTGTGGCTCCATACAGCAGGAGAAACTGGTCTCCCCAGCAAGCAACACTTGCTGCATAGTTCTCATCCAGAAAAAAGACCACAGATGGCGTGGTGTCAGATTAGATACACTAACAGCACTATTACAAAGCAAGAAAACAGTATTCCTCAACAAATAAGGGGTCTGACAGATCTAATCTTTCATCCTAAAGTAACATATCTCATGTGAGACAAAACAAGATGTTTACTAGCTACATGTTATAACCATGAGGCGGCATTAAAAGCAGTGCAACAAGTAGTTTAAGTTTTACATGACAGACAGATGAAGTAACCTGAAGAATGCATACCCCCCCCCAAAAAAAAAAACAAAACACAATTCAAGCTGAGATTCAGAATCAGTATCCAAAACACTGAAATTCTGTCTGTGAAGCACTGCAGGTGCTGAAAGGTATAAATAACTAAGGCACATTCCTCATTACCATCTTAAATGGCTTGCAAATGTCATGTCCATGCTGCCTGAAGTTGTGCCAACTGCCAAATTAACTACAAGTATCTGCTACCGGTGACAGTAGTAGCAGTAGTAACAGTTCCCTGCTCTGCCAATGGTTTTATTTGATGCTTTCAGCTAAACCAGCTGAAGTCATTTTCTCCAACTATCGTGGGCTTGTCATCCTGTTATACACCCAACTGCTTGACAAAAAGTCATCTTTGTCTCCTTCCCACAAGCACACTTCCAGCTTTTTTTTTTTTCCTAAACATTCAGACCATCCCTGTGCCATTATTGACACTCAGTCACTACTGCTGTTCCCCTACCCAGTCTGTCCCTTCTACACCTTATTCCACTCATTCTTTTCCATCAATGTCAGATTTCTCCCCAGAAATTGACATTGCAGTTCAGACTTGACATGGAAGCAAAAACTTCTCCAGAACTCAGTTTTTACATACTTATTGCCTCCATCTCAGCCTCCTTACATCCTGTTTGTTTTTGTTTTTTTTTTTTTTAAACACTCCACCCAAGTTACTCTTCATTATTCTATGCATTGCACATGAGCTGGGGACAAACTTTGCCAAAAGAAACTAATCTCTCATCTCTTCCTTCAAAAGGAAATTATAAAGCATGCTCCAAACCTTAAGTGCTACAAGCTACAGCCACCTCTGATGTGGTTTCTTATATGAACAGCTTGTTCTATGTCATCTATACATTCTGTCCCTAAGTGAGCTTCAGCATCCAAGTCCTTCAGGGCACAGACCTGTTATTCAGTAATCAAGCACTGCATCTCCTTGCTACATTTTCAGGCTTGGATGAAGCTATGCTGTTGAAAGGGTTATATTGCCCTTAGCTCTCCAAAGTCCACATCTTGCTGTTACATAAAGAACCCATTCTTAGCTGCTGAATAGCACACAGACCAGCAAACATCGGCTCAGATCTAATGGAAGTTGACAGAAGTTCCTATATGCACACAAATCCATTTTGAATTGATAGCCACATCAAAGTGGAGTGAATGAAAGAATCCTAGTTGTTTCAGCTTTAAGTGCATGCAGCCTATCTGAACCTGCATTGGATCATCATCTGACTACCTGTTGTGACAGTGCAACTCAAGAAATGGCTTTTCAGACATGAAATGCTGCAGCACCAGACACATTGCCACTACTCCAGAACATCTCAGCTTACGTCACAGACATTAATACCAGACACACAAAAAGTGAGGACACTTGACACAACTGCTTCCTCCATGCTCATCCCTCAGCAGATGGATGATTACCTAAAGGCTCCCCAATCAACTTGGTGAGCAAGTGCTCAGGTAGAACAGCCAGCATAAAGCAAGCTGGTGAGAACTGGAGAGCTTGACCCCAACACGGTCATGCTTCTGTGTGAGCCCACATAACCAGCACCTCCTGATATGCAGCTCCTGCCTGTGATCACTGAAACTGAAGAGCACCAAGCAATTCAGGCTGGGAGACCTCTCTGTGGGCCTAACCCCCCACTCAAAGCAGGGCTAAATTCAAAGTCGTCAGATTACTAACTTAAGCCAGAGGACTAAACACCTATCCACAGTGGATAGAGCATGCTGGAAGAGCATGAAGCAGAGCTTTAAGTCAAAGAGCTCAAACAGACACGCAGAAGGAAACCACTCCCATCACCTCACCATGCTCCGCTCCCCAGGGTGTTCACGGGAGTCAAATCAAGACACCCCCTCCACAACCAGCGGTGAGCTCTCACACTTCAGCTCTCAAAGCTCCACGTGAAGACTCCCGGTGACCGCAGCCCCCAAACCCTCGCTCACCCCACACGGCCGCTCTTGTGGGAGCCCCACGAGGCCCTCTCCGAGCACAGGTGCTCACACCGCAGGTGCTGACAGCTCCTGTCGGGCCACTGGCCAGTAGCAGATAAGGTTGTTTGCCTTCTTTATCAGCTCCCACCTCCGGGATGCGGCGCCCGAGGCCTCGTCGCGGGGCACTGCAGAGCATCGCGCCCGCAGCCTGGACCGCTCGGGGCGCACCCTCCGACCCGGGGGGGTTCCGGGGAAGCGGATCCCGGCCAGGGGCTGCCCACCCAGCCGCCCGCCCGCCGCTCACCCAGGCGGAGCCCGCAGCTGCTGGCCACGGCGGCGCGGAACCGGTCCATGTGCGTGTTCCGCTTGGTGTCGGGCTCCCACATCACCTGCGACTCCATGATCTCGGTCTCCCACGACATGGCGGCGGCTGAGAGTGAGCGCAGGACAGCCGAGCAACCGAGGCCACCTTCCACACGGCCGCGCTCACCCACCCACACCCAACGCCGGCCCCAGCCACACCGTGTAGCCCCGGCCCCCGCCGCGGCCTTTAGGGGAGCGTAGCACCGCCCTTCCTCGTAACCTTCCGCGGAGAGAAAGGAGTGCGGGCAGCGCCCCGCCCGCTGAGGGGAGGGGCGTGCGGCCCCCGGGGGTCATGGACACCTCGCCCGCTGTTTTTTAATTCTCATTATGATTTTTCCACAGAGCGTTGGAGAAATCCTTCCTGAAAAGGGTCTTTGACCCAATAGTGAAGCAAGAAGCTTGTTTCTCCACAGCCTTCGTTTCCCTGGGGTTTCACAATGCTCCCTCCCGCAGCACTGGGCACTGGAGCCAGGTTTCTGTCAAACCTCGGGCCCTGCTCTTGGCGGTCGTGTGTTGAAACAGCCCACTACGGCCAAGTAGTGGGGCAGTGCAATACCTACCGTGGAAATCACGGAGCATATACATGCTCTTTATGTAATCATCTTTCAAGGTCACAATTTCCTTCGTGATTCTTAAAAGCCTTGAGAAATATGAAATTGATGGTAAATTGTATGGACATATGCTGTCAATACAAAGGTATGATACACATAGTAGATGGAACTGCACTTGCTGTAAACATCACTTAGGTTTTTGTGCTACTACTTTATTAAATTTGAAATTAATTAAATTTGAAAGCCATAGCAACATGATTTGACCACTCTTCCCAATCTTTATTTTCCTCGAGAAGAACCTCCCATGAAGCACATTTCTTAACAACTCCCTGCTGGGCCTGGAGAGGCTGCAGGTGGGATCAGGACATGGTGCCTACTGCTGTGCCCCTCAGCCCCGGCAGCACTCAGCAAGGCCACCAGCAGCGCAAGAACCGTAGCAAGTGAGGCCCTTAGGCTGCTCATCCCAGTGCCCAGGCCTTGGATACATCCCTGTTTCAACTGGATCTGGAGAGCCAAGACCTGAGGTGCTGAAAACAGCCTGCTCCATCCATGAGCGTGCCCGTGGGAAAAAAAAAAAAAAAAAAAATTAAATTTTTTTGCTTGTATAGTTGCAGAGGCACCCGTGGGGCCACAGAAGTGCCAACTGACACACGTGGGGCCTGGGACAGCCCTGTGGCTGGGGGGGCACTTCCTTCTGCAGCCCCCGCCGGAAGTCCAGGGCCACCAGAAGCGCCCTCAGCACTCCTCAGCACCCCTCAGCGCCCCCCAGAGACCCTTCAAGACCCCTCAACGCCCTTCTGGGTTTTTGCCCCCCTGCCCTCCAGAGCTCTCCGGGAGTCACGCCTACCCCGAACACCTGGCCAGCCCCTCACGGCCGAGGCAGAGGCGCTGACGGGCAGCTCAGAGGGCAGCCCGCCAACCGTCCACCCCCCATCGCCCCCTCCCGCCTGCCACCGCCCCCCAGGCGGCTCCGCGCTGCGGACGGATCCCGCGCGGTGCGACGCTGTCGGCGGTGATTGGCTGTCGCGCGCCTGGCCCCACATCAGCCCAGAGCCCGCTCTCCTCACGGCTAAGCTGGGCGCCAAAGAGCTGACACCAGGGGGAGCCAATCGGCGCAGGCGTTTGACAAGCCCTCTTCTCGGATGGCCAATGAGGTGCCGGATCAGAAGGAGGTGCGCCAAATCGGAGGGGAGCTCTCAGCCTTTGCTCGGCGGGCGGGTGTGTGGGGGGGTGTACCTGCCTGGTTTCCCTCAGCGCTGAGAAGAGCCAGGCACGCACCTGGGGGTACCGATTTTATTCGTTTTAAGCTCAACAAGTGACAGCAAAACAGCGGCTTTCCCCACCCAAAGTAACCTATGCATCTAAAAAGAAAATGTGGAGCTAAATCACTTGAGAAGGGACCCCAAAATTCCCCTCCCTGAGATGGAAAAGATGTATTTTAAAACTGACACAATTTCTGGTCAAGGAGACATAGGCACACTGGCAATTTTGTGATAAAATTTACGTTTTAGGAAAGCTCAGCAGCCCTCTTGCTTCATGAACAGCAGTTTTACTGCTCTGTCTTTATGTAGAGTCATTTGTGCCCCTGTGTTCCTTGCCACCAGTCCACTTTTTCCTTATCCAACTTGTTTTTTCTTCTTTCAAGAGTGACTAGAAAAATGGGAAGAAAAGGGAAGGAAAATGAAACAAGCCTTTCACAAGAAGATGGGGAAAGCAGTGGAAAGCAGTGGATTAGGAGGAAAGCAGTGACTACTAAAAATAGTTTGGAGACTAGATTAGAGTAGCTAGGGGAAAGTAGCCTGAATAAGATTAACTGGAATTCACCATTTTCAAATCTTTAAAATCTTCACTTTATATCTAATAATAGTAATAATAGGTTATAAATTAAATCACATTTTCTGCTCTACGCTAGATTAAGGACCCTTCAAAAGACATTTCAGAAATGATTAGCAGTGATGATGATGACAGTACTACCTCATTTGTGGTCTCTAAGGTAACTAAATTGCAGTCAATCTATGAAATTAAAGCAAGTGATAAAATCACTGTGTGTTAACAGTTTTGTAATAATACCTCATGGCAAACTATCCTGTGTTCTCAGGATGAGCCCACACCTGCATTAGGAAATCTGAAGATGTCAGAAAGTTTTACAAACCCCCTTATTCAGAACAGCTACCAGCTGGTTAATACGTCTGTAGAAGAATGAGAAACTTTTGGTTCACTTGGCATCCTTGATCTCTGCAGCCTCCGAATGGTGTCAGAAGTACAAGTAACCAGAATCAAAATCAAAAGTATTTGCAGAGAGGACAGAATAATAATAATTAAAAAAGAAAAAAAAATCAAGAAAAGACTCACAGAGATAACATCAAAGCATTAATAAAAAAGGCCCAAGAAGACAAGAGGTCATAAAGTGATCAGTTATGGCAAATTGAGGCTTTGAGATGAAGTAAAGATGGAAAAGTAAGGGTCATTGAGGTTAAGGATTTGTCCACCACAACACCACTTGTATTTCTTAAAGGCTATAACAATTTATTTCTTAAAAAGAGAAAACTCTATGATGTGACAAAACTTTGACATCTCAATTTATTCCCAAACCATTTCAGAATGTTGTCAAATCTCTATATCTGAAGAAGACAATTTACACAGTCTCCAGATCAGGAAAACACGGAAGTATTTTCTGTTGAGGGATTTTTGAAAGAGCAAAAATCCCATGGCTTGCTGTAGCTGAGCAAACCAAGCTACCAGGGCAACTATGAGAAGTTCCCATGACAGTGTTCCCACATCGCCCAATTGAGGAATTTAGAAAAATATTGTTACCAGCAGCTGGCTTCAAGGACAAGGTCTATGTGACTGCTAATCACAAGGGGGTTGTTTTCTTGCAGATGGGGTTGTTTTCTTGTAGTTGTTTGTCTCAGTGCTTTTGACCAATAATCTTGTGTGAAATACTGTCCACCCCTGTTAAGTTCACTATAAAAGTTAGGCTATTCGGGCAATAAAATGGAGCATGATCTGACTCTACTGGTGTCTGTCGTGCTTTTGGCTGTGCTTCCTGCAACAATTTTCATAATTCTTTTGTGTAGTGAGACCCTCAGGAGAGGATCTTTCTAGAAGCCTCACAGTTGTCCTAATAAAAAGTTCATTGTGGTTAAAGAAAAATGAGATCAATATTTCATTTCATGATGCAATGTATTCTTTGAGCAGACATGATCTCATTTATTTAAACAAGAGAAAGGTGAAATACTGCATAATTTCATAAGAGCTGTGGATATGGTGAGGTGAATTTATCTGAAATAGGCTCATTGAGACAGGTCAGGAAATCAATTACATACCAGGGAAGACTCCAAAATTATCCTGACCTTCTACGAAGGACAACCATGAGCACAGATTTCCAAAGGTAACCACTAAAATAGACCTCCAAGCCTCTGTGAAGAGTGGATGGAAAGAAACAACAAAAGCTTTTCAGAAGTGGTTACGAGGGGGAACCCACAATGAAAACTCATGCAGACAAATAGGAACTGTCCCAGATTCTCAGAAACAAAACTTGTTGGACCAAAAACAGCGCAAGAGGATCCAGAGAAGGCCATGCCAACTGGAAGCAAATAGAAGAATTATAACTGGCACCAAAAACAACATCACGTTACAGGTGTGGTTGTGTACCACAAGGTTCTTTACATGCAAGAAACACCCCCGAAGTGGACATCTTGTGCTAGGAGTCAAGGCAGAGCATGACACTGAGGGCAGATAACCAGAGATCTCGTAAGAACCTCAAAAATACCTGTCATCGGTTACGAACTCATTTTGGAAGAGTAGGAGATAGATGTCAGAATATACACGAGTGTTAACAGATCTGCAATTTGGGGACTATCTTAAAAGAGAATGGAAATACCCTCTATAAATATATAAAGAATCTATATCCTACCAAAATCAATTAAGAGCCTAAGTACCTTCCTGGATCTGAGCCAACCCTTTCAGGGGCAATTATAAATAAATGTTAAAAGGTCCAGGCCATTCTACTAAATGTGAAAATAAGTGTTTTGGCCAGACTAAAAGCAGGATAAAGGCAATAATCAAGAAATCTATATTCTAGATGTCTTCACAACTGCTTGGTAATCACGCTTAGGCTCAGCTATGAGGTTGAAGCACCAAGGACACTGGGTGCAGTATCAAATAGAGATACATGTACATGGAGTTAACCCAGCAACTGGAAGAGCCACAGGGTTGTAGTGGGTTTACGTGGCAAGGTTTTGGTAGCAGGGGGCCATAGGGGTGGTTTCTGTGAGAAAGATCTAGAAGCTGCCCCATGTTTGGGAAGGGCCCCATTGTTTTCCAGAGCTGAGCCAATAAGAGATGTTGTTTTGCGCCTCTGTGAGAGCATATTTAAGACAGGGAAAAAAACGCTGCACCACACAGCAGCTGGGAGAGTGAAGGGAGTGAGGAACGCCACCAAGGTCAGTGTAGAAGGAGGGGGAGAGGTGCTCCATGCGCCGGAGCAGAAGTCCCCTGCGGCCTGTGGTGAGGACCATGGTGAAGCAGGATGTCCCCCTGCAGCCCAGGGAGTACCACGGTGGAGCAGGGTTCCACGCTGCAGCCCGTGGAGGAGACCACGGTGGAGCAGGTGGCCCTGCACCGATGGAGGCTGCCGCCTGTGGAAGACCCCTGCCGGAGCAGATTCCAGGCCGGACCTGTAGCCCGTGGAGAGGAGCCCACGCAGGAGCAGGTGACCTGGCAGGAGCTGCTGCCCGTGGGGGACCCAGGTTGGAGCAGTTTTCTCCTGAGGGATGGACCCCGTGGTACAGACCCATATCTGGAGCATTTCTGGAAGAGCTGCTGCCTGTGGGAAGCCCACGCCAGATCAATTCATCAAGGACTGTATCCCGTGGGTGGGACCCCACAGCACAGGGGACGAGAGTGACCGAGAAGGAGCGGCAGAGGAGTGGTGTAGACTGACCATAACCCCCATTCCCCCATTCCCCTGCACTGCTCGGGGGGAGGAGGTGGAAGAGGGTGGATGGGGGGGAAGGTGCTTTTGGTTTCTTTCCTTTGTTTCTCACTTCTCTCGCTTGTTAGTAATAGGCAATAAATCTTACTATCTATCTTCTTATGCCGAGTCTGTTTTGCCCGTTACAATAATTATTGCGTGATTTTCTCATCCTTATCTCAACCCTTGAGCCCTTTTCACATATTTTCTCCCCATTCCTCTTTGAGGAGGGGGAGTGAGAGAGCGGCTGTGGTGGAGCTCGGCTGCCCACTCGAGCGGAACCACGGCAAGGGTGTACCCTAACTCTGTGGCAACTCCCCAGGAAGGGGCAGGGGGCAGCAGAGGTCTGCCCGGTGGAGCATCACAGTGTCAGGATTCCCCCATGCCTTCAATTTACTGTTGGTCAATTTAGCAAACATTTTCTGCCCCAGCTTGTTGCAGAATCTACATTTCAACCCTAAATGTTATAAATGAGGTCTCAAGTCAGTCTGAATTTTTTAATATTTATAAAACAAATGTTTCTAAAAGGTATAAAAGCTATAAAAGCTATAAAAGGTATAAAAGGCAAGTAAACAGCGCTGGGTGTGCGGGGAGTCTACGCTCCACCAACACACACACACGAACATCAAACATTCTAAATACATGTATACAGAACATTGCTTTCCATAATAACCCGAGTATGCCTATACATACGTACAATCAGGATAGGTAACAAACAATCCTTTAAGTTCCATAACTTAACAGTCTCCATTTTCCATTCTTCGGGCCTTATGTATCCCGTTCTTCCCAGATTGAAGAAAAACATGTCCATCTCCTTGTGAAGGCCAAGAGGCCTGGGTCAAAAGGCACGTCCAGGTCAGCAGGGGGCGTAACAGCAAAAGCCTTCGATGGCTGTAGCAGCAGAGGGGCTGATGGCATAGCAGTCGGATCAGTAAAGGAGCCCGCAGCTCCCTCACTGTCTGGCAAACCACATGTTTCTGACTGTGGTCCCACACGGCTCTTTAAGGCCTCAGAGACTGCTCGCCAGGTGCCGAGCAATCCCACTGCAACCTTGTCGTTTTTAGTTGCAGAGTGCCACACCTTGACCTCAGTTTGGTCCCATATTTCAGGCTCATAAACTGTCCGATTGTTAATAAGGAGAATAAGCTGTAAGGTTACCAGGACAGTCTCTGTTCCTAAGGACATACGATTCCCCATAATGCACAACTGCTTACCAGCGAGAGGCAGTTGTGTGCACAGGTCCGCTTCTCTCAGCTCGAGCTTCTCTCCAGCTCCGGTGCACCTATTTCCAGCGACTTTCTGTACGAGCTTCTCTGAGCGGTTTGCTGAGTTTGGCCAAACCTGTCTTCGTGAGGCAATCAATGTGCCTGCTCCCGTCCTGGTCTCCATTCTGCCAGCCTGTTCCTCTTCACTTCTTTTTCCTGCTTCTTTATTGATGTAACTTCATCGTGCTGCCTTCTTTTTTATCTTGAGGGCATGTTCCCCTCTTATACCCTTCTCTCCACAGCAGTTCTTTTCAAAACAACTTTTCACTGGTCAATCAACTTTGAATGTAACAACAACAGCAAACACACAGAAACATCCATGCCTTAACAGCTGGAGAACAAGAGAACCAGATGGAGAACAAGAAACCCCAGGCTGCATGGAGTCTCCTGAACCACCCTTCTTTGTTCCCTCTAAACTCTTTTATATTCCTGATGGCCGCCTAATCGCCTAATCGTTAAGAGTCTAATGTTATCTCAATCACGGGGTTTTCCAACCCCCATGGCCACATTCCTAAATCTCCCCCTTCTGTATTAATATCAACCATTTTCTCGACACAAATTACCACTCCATATATAACACTAAAGATCCTTTTTATTTTTATTATTTATTTTTTATTGCCATCAATGTGTTCCTATCTTGTCTAAGTCTGGCTCCTGTCAATTAACAATGAATCAAAATGTGCCACAAAGCCCACAAAATACTTTTGTAACTCAAGGGGATACTTCACTCTGCTAACATCCTGGTTTCACTACCCAGAAGGAGCGGATAACTTTGTCTAATCTATACTTGCCAGCTGGTCTTTTGTTGGTCTGGTTACTCAGGGAGGATCATCATAAAACCTGACAGAAGAGGGAGTCACGCATTTAAGTGCTTTCAGCATTACATCTGAGTAAAAGTGTCTCGAGAGTGAAGGACACAAGAGTCATCCAGAACCCCCGATCTGAAGTTAAAAGTATTGAAAAGACAAGATGTCATTTTTTTGGCATTAGGCCTATAATATTCCCTTTGTTTTTTGGGGACTGCACATGGGAGTGTCCTTGGAGAGTGATATTCAAATTGGAAAGGCAGCTCACTGTACTCTGGAGATTGTGACAAGTCCCAAGAGCCCAGACAGATAGGATCTTTGGGAGGAGAGGACTGGGTGGGCCAAGACGTTGATCATGAGTCAGCAATGTGCCCTTGCAGTGAGGCCAACAGCATTCTGGGCTGCTTTAGCAAGAGCACAACCAGAAGGTCATGGGAAGGGATCCTGCCCCTTGGTTTGGCACTTGTCAGACCACAGCTGGAGCAGCACGGCTGCATAGTACAGGGAGGATATCGAGGCACTGCACCCAGTGCAAGGGACGGCACCGAGCTGGTCAGGGCGCTGCAGCACAGGGCTCCTGGAGGAGGCAAGGCATGACTTTATCTGCCTCCAGAAGCAGAGCCAGACCCTTCTCAAAGCCAACAGATGCGAATGGGGCATTGTGATTATGTCCTGGGGTAAGCAGGATGGCGGGGCAGGATGGCCTCCCTTGCTTGGAGGCTGCAAGAGGAGATGGATAAAAAGATTACGATAGGGATTTCTGGGGGTTAATTGCTTAAGGGATTTTTTTGGGGGGGGGGGGAAGGGGATACAGGGAAGGCGGGATGCAGTGCCCTTTCGTGCACCGCCTCCCCCTTCTCCGCATCTCCCCACCCGAAAAAAGAAAAAAAAAAAAAAGGCGGGGTTCTGGGGGAGGCCGGTGGAGGGCGCCACGATCGCGGCGAGGCTCGGGCGGCCATGGCGGCGGGGAGGCTGCTGCTCCTCGCCCTGCTGCTGCTGCTGCTGCTTCTGCTGGGGGGCACGGCGGGACCCGGAGCCCGGGCAGCCCGCAGCCGGGGCTCCGAGAAGCAGAACAGCCTCCGCCGCGCCGCCAGCGGCCTCTACCAGGGAGTCAGCGGCCTCTTCGGGGAGGACAACGTGCGGGCCCTGCAGAAGGTGAGGCGGCGGGCGCTTCCCCTCCACCCCCACGCAGCCTCCTCGCATCTCCCCCTCCTCTCCTCCGCTGCCTCACTTCTCGTCGCCCTTCCCTTCGTGGCCTCCGCTGGCCCGGAGGTTGCAGGGGCAGAGCATCGGTGGAGGCCGCCTCCCGCCGGAGCCAGGAGCTGGGCCTCGGCCTCGGCCCCTGCGCGAGCCCCCGCTGCGGCCGGAGCCTCACTGCGAGAAGGAGAAAGGGCAGGGGGAGGCTCGGCGTGGAGCAAACGGTGGAATAGAGGGGATGAAGAGGCCTCTAATTTAGGGATGGGGAGGCCGGGTCAGCCCGCTGCCTCCCTCCGGCTGAATGCGGCCGGCGTGCAGCAGCACAGCTCCTGTAGGGGCTTGCAAGGGGTGAGGTGGGCACGCAGGCACAGGAATTCGTCCGCTGGCCGGGAAGAAGAGATGCTGCTGGATGCACCCAGGAAGCCACTCGAGGCACCTTGGTGTGATGACCGGGGCCTCTTCCAGCTGCCCGATGAAACTGATTCCCTTCACCCCTGTCCATTCCTTGTACTAAGTGTTTTCTTTCAACTTCAGCACAACAGTAAAGCTAACAAAAGCTATTCAAAAATCCTATTAACATATAGGTTTACATGCCAAAATACCTAAATTAACCTCGTAAATTTATGATCTGCAGACTTAAAAAAAAAAAATACAGTTATATCTTTTGCCTTGCGGACTTGAAAATATTCTGCAATTTCTGTTTAATGAATTATAATTCTACTCATGACTAGTAAGTTGCAAGTGTGTTTAAGGAATTGAGGATTTTTTTTTAATTTTCAATTTTATTTCTCAGTTTTTCTCAAGGTTGACAGAGAGGTTTGTGAATGGGGTGGATATATTAATGGACACATTCTGGAGAATATGGACTGATTTGTTAGATGTTCTTGGAATTGATGGTAAGTGTAATGCTTGTTAACCTGTGAAAGATATGGGCATGTATCACTGCTTACATGAGTGGGAAAATAATTACGTTTTATTGAACATCCACCAGTATTATATCTATCTATTTTATGTGGCTTTGACTTTGCTGTTAGTAACCTCAAACAAGAGGTGTAAAACCAACCACTCTGTTTTGGCATATGTATCTACTGGATGTCTGTAAAACACGTTACAGGTCATGGCTGATTTCTTGTTACCAGCATTAAAAGGATTCCATTGGCTAGGAACCATACACAAAAAAAAAAATAATAAAAAAATGAAGAAGGACTAGAAGAAGGAAAGATGCAATTGAGAGCCTTTAGAATATAAATTTTACAAAGCGGGTTCTTTATGTTTAATGCGAACTTAGACCTTATGCCTGACGGCGGTTTGTCCGTAAACAATCTTCAGTGCCTCTACTTCAAAGGAATTCAATCACATCATTAGAGCTGGGCCAGTGCTTTGAGGATGATCCATCCGGAAATGGATGAACTAGCTCTACCCCTTATTTTGGAAAATCACAGTCAGGGTCCCACGATGTGACTTTGGAAGCTGTACTTGCTTTTTTGCCATTCTCACTTTTGAGTGCCCTCGTTAATATTCTGTAAATTTTCCTTTGTTTTTCAGCCTCCAACTTGACTCATTATTTCAGCCCAGCAGCAATTGCCAACAACCCAACCCGTGCTCTTCTGCTGATTGGTGCCATTTTACTTGCCTACTGGTTTTTATCTCTCTTCCTTGGATTCTTCTTCTATCTCCTGCACATGCTGTTTGGTCGCTTTTTCTGGATTGCGAGGGTTGCCCTTTTCACCCTCTCATGCGTGTACATCCTGCAGAAGTATGAAGGTGACCCAGAACACGCAGTCCTGCCTCTCTGCTTTGTTGTAGCAGTCTACTTCATGACGGGGCCTGTGGGATTTTACTGGAGAAGAAACAGCAACAGCAGCCTTGAGGAGAAGATGGACCACCTGGACAGTCAGATCAGACTTCTGAATATACGTCTCTCTAGGGTGATTGAAAACCTGGACAGAGGCAGTGACCAATGAACCAACCCTACAGACCACTGTACACCAGCTCTAGAAAATTCCTAAGCACTGTCTCATTTGAAGTTACAAAGCAACAAAGCATCACATGGTAAAAAGTGTGCAAAGTTATAACTTTTCATCATGTGTAAGACTAATTTATCTAGATTATACACTCAGCCATTATACTTGTAGGAAGAAAAATTAAGCTATATATTCAGAGTTTTATCCAGTACTACAATTTTATCAGTAGATAAACGCTTACTTTTACAAGCATTTAAAAACATCTTTTATAAATTTTTTATAAAGCAAATTGAGTAGACTTTCAAATACTGAAATTGAGCTCAACATATGCAAATTTGACATTAAGAAGTTAAAAAGAAAAAAAAAATCTCAAGCTACCAAACACTTGTATTGAGAAGTAACTGCTGTGGGTCCACTTTTTTTTTTTTTTTTTTTTTTTTTTTTTTTTTTAAAGAATCACAAATGTTCTCCTTTTGTAGTTAGCTTATTTCATTGACTCAAAGTTGCCTTTCATAGAGTAGCTGATGAATAAATTTTCTGGTATCCAGGCCAAAAAATTCACACTATAGATTCTTAATAGGAGGTGTGGAATGAGGGAGGATGATCTCATAAATTTGAAGTCCTGAAATGCCAGTCCCATATGAGGAATTGAAAAGTGCACATATGGCTTTATTTCATTGCTTTTCCTATCAGGAACTGATATTTTGATGTTTGGAAGGAATCCTGTTTAATAAGTTGACACAAAGGAAGAGATGTAGTGTGAGACATCATAACTTATATTTGACCTTCGTAATGAAGCACATTCCAAGCATGGAATAAAATGTGATTTTTAACACCAGGACCCACGTACTTTCTCAAAAAAGGCAGCAGTTAAAACATCTGCAAATGTATTGTTGCTTAAAGCTTTCTCAGGACCAATAAGCAGCAATAAATTATCTTCAGGAAGATCTGGATTTTGTTTCTAAAATTGTGATAGTTTTATAGGAGCTTTTTGCTTGAAGTCTGTGTCCTCACTCTTGGGTTTCAGGCAGTGAGCCCCCTTACAGGAAGGGTGTATTAAACAGTCATATTTCAGTGCAATGTAGGAGCATTGAAGCAATTTTATTTTTGAAGGATTTAGGTATTTGTAACCTTATAATTAACTAGCTTGGTAGACGACCACTGGCTTTGTAAGGTTTGCTGTAATGTACTGAAACAAAGGTAACCTCAGGGAGGAAGGCCTTGTAAGTGGTTTAATGTAGTAACTGATAGCATTCGAGACTATAACGGGATGGGAGGGGAGGGAGAACATCTAATTCCTTAGTGATGAGCACAGTACCAATAGCAGGAGAGGTAAAATGGACCACAGCTGAAGAAAAACATATTTCCTAGTATCTGAACGATTAGGTAAAGAAAAGCTGCAACAAAAATTGGTCCATGATAGGGACTGGCCAAAAAGCAAGGGGAACAGATATGAGTAGATAACGTATGTGCCGTGGATTTGCCAGTGAGTGCCCACTGCGTCGGGACTGACTGTACATGGCTGAGCACGGCGTGGTGCTGGGTCTTCAGCGTCTTGTCTCATTGGGCACAAGTTCACTGGATGTGGCGCTTAACTGAATGTAACTGTGGGGTGAATTTATTTTTCTCTTTGTGCTGAAGTTTAGCACTCTTCTTAAAATTTGTGTTACTTGCCTAAGCTCTTTTGATCTGTATGTGATGTTTACATGAATGATGACTTTAAAATCAATTTTTATGGCCTTCACGCCGACCTGTGGTCACTTCAGTTCAGTGTGGTTTAAGTTCACGTGCAGTTGACATTGTTGTAATCAGTTTTGTTTTTTTTTATCGCATCTGCAAATTAATCTGACCCAAGGAATGCAAAGAGTTGCAAAGCAACTGCTTTTTATAACTTAGTCTTTCCCATAAACAGATAAGTACTATGGCAACAAACAGCCTGCTTTGTAAATCTGAAAGTTGAACTTACTTATGCATTTTTAAAGCTCGTTTTCCGTTAGTATTACAGTCTTCCCTGTGAATTCTGTTTTCCCTGCTGTTGTGCACCAAGGACTGAGCTAAAACAGCAAACTGGAAATTAGGAATTGATTAGCAAAGATGGTCAAGTCTTTGTGTTTTGCTGAATCTGAGGCTTGAGGACCAAAGTCTGCAAACCTTGCTCATGTAAATGGCTCTATTGACTTCAAAAGAACTATGTGCATGAGCCAGTTTTGCATAGATTGTATTTTTTGTAATCCATATTCAATGTTGAAATTAAAAGTACTGAATCGTTTATATATTAAGAGCTGTCTATTAAAAAGATTACTTTAAAAATACTATATAAAAATTAGTTTGGGTTATAGTTTCTCCCTGTGTCTGTAATTGTTTCTTTGTTTTGTAAAAATCAGCCCTCCTATATTAATACTCTTAATTTTGATCACCCTGCTGCTTGAAAAAATATTTTTGTATTCACTTGCACCCCATGTATAGCAAAATGTTATGTGAAAAGCAGTATATATAAAATTGGATATTTTTAATCAGTATTTTTCCCAGTGCTGTTTTCACGTTAGACAAATTCGAAAGTAATGAATTTTTTTAAAGCACAATCTAGTCTTCAATATATATACGTTAAAATGCTCTGTATTTTTAAACATGCACTATAGTGAAAACGCTTTTGGGACATGAATGTGGTATTATATTTAATCTCTTTCAACTTACTTTTGTAAATACCTTTACAGATACTTCCCATATGAGTCATCTAGTTTATCCATCCGTTTTTTGCTGTTTTTTAGAACTCGTTCCAGTGACAGTGGTTGCACTGCTCTTCCATTGCCATGGATGTGAGCAGCTTGTATTAATGCAGAGAAGTGCAGGTATTGCCTGTGGGTAAGCCCAGGCACAGTTTCTGCCAGATGTGCCCGTGGCAGTGGTGAGGATGGGAGTAAAGCATCAGCGTCTGTGTTCCTGCAGTGCTGTCACCTTGGTGAGCAGCTCTTAGAGCAGCACAGGCTGGGCTATCTGAGGGCAGGGAGAGGTGCGTAACTGTGATGCCTGCCCTCAGATCTGAAGGCTCAGCACCTCAAATGCTTCCTATTTACCTTCCTGTTTTCAGCAGCTGCTCGGAGGAGTGTCACCTTACTCACTGGCTGACACAACAGTGAAAGATGGGCTTCAAACTGTCTGGTATCAGAAATTCCAGGAAGGTCTTTAAGTGTTGTAAGCTCCATGCTTTGAGACCTGATGTTTGAAACTACTGTAGTATTTTCAATACATGAACATCTTTGCTAAACTAACAATTTAGCAATTTCTTTGAGAGTAGACACCTTACCTATAGATAACTGATCTGTTGTACGCAGAGTGTAACGCTTTTACAAGTGGTATTGGATGTCAGAGTACCATGTATACAACCTGGTGTAGTTCAATGCTGTACTTAATAGCGTGTCCTTCAAATTGTGACTTGCTTTTCAAGACTCGTTGCGTAGTGAATGTGGAAATTAGACCCGTGTAAACCTTAGCTCTTTGATGGTGTACAAGTTTTTTAGGTGTGATTTGCCTCACATACTGATCTGTATTTGGCAGCTAATGACGTAAACGACCGTAAGTTCTCTTTGTCCGGGTTGGAAAATAAAAGGTTTTATCGTATCTGCATGTATTTTAAACTTTTGGATAATTCCATCCACCTGTGATGACAGCACATTAAAAAATCTTGCCTTTTTAATCAGTGGTTGTCTTTACTGCGAGCGTGTTTGGCGGTGGTGGATTCGGGGCGGGGGCCGGTCTTGAACCCGCCTCGGAAGAAGAGGCGCGGTCTCGGCTTCGCCCCGCCCCTCCTCGCGAGAGCGCGCGCGGCCCGGAAGGGACATTTGCCGCACGTGGGGCAGGGGCTGGTCCCGCCGCAGCCATGGGCCGCGCGCGCCGCCGGCACAACTGGAAGGCGCGGGCGGGGGCGCGCGGCGCCGCGCAGGCACGGCCCCAGGAGCAGCCCCGGGAACACCCCGTGCCCGCGGAGCTGCAGCTGGGAGGTGCGGGGACGGGACGGACCGGGCCGGGGACCGAGGACCTGGGGGCTGGGGGCTGGGGACGGGCCGAATGGCTGCTGCGAGTCGCTGCCCGCCTGCCCGAGTCCTGCGGCCAGGCCGGGGCAGCGCTTTTGCTCGTTATTGAGCTTAAAGAGCTCGTTAATGTGCTAGTGGTTGTTAATAGCAATAGTGGAGTGTATAGCACAATAAGCTATTGCTTATTAGTAAGCTATTGCTTATTAATATGCCTTTGGTTATTAAGGCAATTCATTTATTGAAGCACTTCTGTGCTGGGCACTTGCACCATCAGAACAAATGTCTCTTGTCAAAAATCACTTTTCGTACACTATTATTATAAAAACATAATTAGTGCAGATTTTTATTATTAAAAAAATCCCTTATTTTGTGGAGAGTCATGCTCGTGCCTGTCCTGAGCTGCCCCCATGCCCTTTGATGCTGGGGGGTTAAAAAAATAGATAAAAAGGGCAATTTCACATTCTTGTTACCAGCCAAATATTGATGTGCTGATTTCATGGGGTTTTGTCCTTGCTGATAACTGGGAATTTTTTATTTTTTGGTTGGAGGTGAGGGTTGTGTTTGTTCAGCTAAATCTGGTAAGGTTTGCAGTGAGGCTGTTGAGCAGTGTGCTGAAAATAACCAGCCTGACACAAATGAATAACCAAACATGCTTGCAGATGGGGCAAAGCTGAAGGGAGTTGATGAAAGTAATGCCCTGGTCCTGCCAGCCAAAAAAGCAAAGCCAAAAAAAGCTCCGAGTGCTGTGCATCACCAGAAGAAACCCCTGAGCAAGAAACAGAAGAAGAACTTGCAGAAAATTTTAGAGCAGAAGGAGAAGAAGAGGCAGGTATGTGGGTGCTTGGTAGTACCTCTGGTTTCGTGATTCCTGTTGTGACTTCACGGCAAGATCTGTTGGAGCACACCCTTTAAAACTCAAGGGCTGATCTTTAAATGAAACTACTTGCTGATGAAAATAAGCACTGACTTTGGTTGTTTCTTCCCTTGTAGCGAGCTGAACTGCTCAGCAAGCTGAATGAGGTCCAGGCTTCTGAGGCAGAAATGAAGCTTCTGTATACTACGTCCAAACTGGGTGTTGGGGAACGTATGTATCAGTCCAAAAGGTAAGGCGTTATGGGGAAGGACCATTCTGATCCATTGCAGTACCTGATAACTGGGCGACCTTCTTTGCTTTTTTTTTTTTTGCTTTATTTATTTATTTTCTTCTTAGCGCATACAGGTTCTTCAAAATGGATTGGCTTAAATAATTTCTATTTTTATGTGATAATATGGTAGCTATTTCTTGTTTTCTGAAGGAAAATGAAAATAACCTGGTTTTCCCTTTCATGAGAGGGCAAGGGATGTGACAGTTATGTATGAGCACTCCAATAAATTATGCTAAACTGCATAGCTGGTGGAATAAATCTTTACAAAACATTGACTGATGCAGTCCTTACTTACTAGATTCATCAAGAGCTTAATTTTACCTTCTGCAAAGATGGCTTTTAAAGAAAGGGATAAATATCAGTACAGAGCATGCTTAGGTAAGAATGCATAATCAGGTTAGCCGTGTCTTTGCATAGCAGAGTTGTGAAAACCTCCTGGAATGGAGATATTCAGAGGAACAAGTTAACTTCCCTGAGTAACCTGTTGTAGTGCTGCACTACACACAGGGTGTAGAAGTTTTTCCTCTGGTTAAAACCTGGGTTCAGGCCCAGGCAGTGACTTACGGCGATGAATTTTTCTGTGGAAGATGTGTCTGGCCTGAGGTCCCGGAGAACATTGACCAAAATGTAGTTGACGTGTTGTTCTAGGGTGGTACAGGAGCCAGGGAGTGCTGTACCTGAAAAGATCAGGAGCATCAGTGGTGCAAACAAGAGAAGGCACAGCTCAGAATCTGAGTCTGAGGAAGAATCCAGTAGCGAGGAGGAGAAGGAAGAACATAAACAAGGAACTGAGACGTCTTCAGCCAGCGATTTGAATGCTGCGGAAAAGCTAGAGGAAGGCACAAAGAAGCCATTGGCTAACCAGCAGGCTGTTCCTACTGCTCCGGTTTGCCAGACAGCGTCCAACAGACTGTCTTGCAAGCCTGTGATTTTCATTCCAGTGGACAGGTCTCCTGAGATTCAGGTGAGACTGAAAGCAGTAAAGCACTTATCAAGGGCCTTGGAAATTACAGCATCTTGCATCAGATTAATTCACTGCAGACACCGTAGCATTATCTTGCGTCTGGCAATATATTGTGTGGAGCAGGGTGCACTTAGGGTCATGCGAGTTGTAAACATACATGTCTGAGCTTTAAGCCTGTCTAATGTAGCAGAAGGAAAACTGGTTTTGTTTTAGGATATAGGCATTATTTTTAGTTTTAAATGTATAATCCACTAGCAGTCTTTTATCATTCTTCTCTGAGAAATCTAGCGAAGTCACTTTCACCTCTGCATTGTGCTGTATCTGATGCAGTTTTATTCCATGTGACATGGGTAGAGTATTCTGCAGAACTGGGAAGAGTTTGCATGTCTTTGAACAGACGAGGCAAGGTTGTGAAAAGAGTAGTTATTATAAGTGCTATATTAATAAACTGAAGGGACTCTGAAGTTTCACAAATTAAAGTGGTTTAATTAACTGGACAGATAGACAGCTTTCTGACAAGATGTTTTGATGAGTCTAGTTCTTGGACATGGTGGTTTGATATCAGTTGGTTTAGAGCTTTTTGATCCACAAAGCTTGCAGAATTCCTTTCTGTGGGTTTTGTAATCTGAGCTACGTAACAGCTTTTGGTCCTGGGAAAAACAAAAAGGGAGCAAGATACAAAATTATGTGAGTAAACAACGTATTATTTTATTTCAGGAAGCAAGACTAAAGCTGCCAATCCTAGCTGAAGAGCAAGTAATCATGGAAGCCATTAATGAGAATCCCATTGTTGTCATATGTGGAGAGACAGGAAGTGGCAAAACCACACAAGTACCCCAGTTTCTCTATGAGGCTGGTTATACCAGGTAGGAGTCGTCTTTTATATGCGGCAAATGTGATTAGAAAAATTGAAGCTGAGCTCAGTCACTTCAGATTTAGTTTCTTTTATTCTGAAATGGCTGAACTGACCATGTTTTTGCTGTGTGGTAGTAGTGGCCATGTTGAATGGGCTTTTAAAAATGTGAAGGAGTGACTTGGTAAACTCTCTTTATGTAAGCAATCTATTGAAACCTCTCAGGTAACAGTTTTCTTCAAAGTCACTGTCCTGTCTTTCACTTTCACATAGGAGCTTTAAGGTCTACCTATTCCACATACTTTAACTTTTGCTTACAGATGTTTGTTTTTACTGTTGCAAGAAAATGCAAGCTTATTTTATAAGCTTGGGCACCTCATAAGAGTGCCCACCTCAAAAGATCTTCTTTTGAGTTGCATCAAGGTGCATCCAGCTTCTGTGCTGCTTCCCCAGCCTGAATTTCTTCTGAAAACAACCTCATTGCCAGAGGGGTGTGCAGGGAGACTGGAATTACAGAGACAAGATTTGGGGAAAAAATAACTTACATGTATCTTCAGATCAGCATACGTAAAACACAAGGGTAGTTCCAAAACTTCCTCTTTTTCTGCTAAATAGAACTGAGAGTGTGATACTCTCGTGTAAATTTTGTAAATGACTTCAGAGAAGTTGTGCAGAAATCCTATTGTAGTCTTTCTAAGCTTTTTGTTTTAAAACAAACAGCCAAACAATTCTCCTCTTTCCTTGCCCTTTTAGTTCAAATGGTACCATTGGGATCACCGAGCCTCGGCGTGTGGCTGCAGTGTCCATGTCTCAGCGAGTCGCTAAGGAAATGAACTTGTCCCACAGGTCAGAAGGAAATAAGATGAGACCTTGCTAGGAAGATTGCATGGAGGTGCACTACATATGTGATAGGCTGAAACAGAAATTTATGTATGGCTGTTCTGTCTGTTGAGAAGTTGTGGCAGTTTACTTATAAACTCTTCCATGGGGTTGTTTGTAAAAAGCGCATGGAGATGTGCTGCTAATGGTGGTTGTACATTACTTTTTAGGCAGGGTTTTGTGGAGGTGATGTGTGGGAAATGGCCTTAGTTTCTCTCCATATGAGAAAGTGTCCCACAGCCGTTAAATAATTCAAAACAAAATTGCTGTATACCCCAGTTTCTAGCGTTACATGTGTGCTAGGCTATGGTGAGCTGATGGGGTACTTTTTTTCTTATGTTGGTTTTAAGTCTTAATTTACTTAGGTTGAAGGCTGCTTCCTGGTCTGAACATGAATTTCCCATTTCTTTCCATGATTTTTTTTTGTGGCTGCCCTGGTATTTCCTCACAGAGTGGTTTCATATCAAATACGTTATGAAGGAAATGTTACAGATGAAACACAAATCAAGTTCATGACAGATGGCGTGCTGCTGAAAGAAATTCAGAAGGTAGGTTGCTCTTCTCAGTGCTAGGAAAAGGAAGGTGTCTCATGTTGCTAGAAAGAGGTGCCAGTTGCTTTGTGTGCATTTGTTGCATGCCTTTCAAAGCAAAATCCCTTTCCACACTGAAAACATATTTAATCTCAACCGTTTATGTTCTTGCCCAAGCCCCTAAATGTTAGGTTATCTTGCTGTGTTATATGAGAGCAAGGAAGGGAGTCTTGGAAACTAGGCTGTTTCGTGTAGCCTTGGGGATTCAGGTCTCTGCTACACTACTTGCACAGGACTGTGTGCCTGTCTTTCCACTAGAGGTGGTGCCATAGTTTGCTGTCAGATGGCATGGGGATCAGTGCATGAAACTGTGCTCAAACGTGAGAGAGACTGGGTGAGGGGGGGTCAGTGCTAGTGCAGGCATGGATTATCTTGACTTAAAGATGTCTTCAGATGAGGCTTCACGTGGTGAAAATATTCTCTCTTCTCAGGATTTCCTGCTTTTAAAGTACAAGGTAGTTATTATTGATGAAGCCCATGAAAGAAGTATGTACACGGATATCTTGATAGGCCTCTTGTCTCGCATCGTGCCTCTTCGTGAAAAGGTAAGTTTTACAAGTGGGTGTCATGGGGAAGGGGTGTTAGGAAGGAGCTCTGTGTGAGAAGGGAGAGGGACTCTGTGATGTGAAAGTCAATGGAAATCTGATAAACGTTGAAATAACACTCAGAAAATGTTTCTCTTCATGTGATAAGAGAAGCACAGAGCTTACCAAGAGGGAAAAATGGTACATGTTGGTACCAATAGATAACTGCTCAGGCAGTGCCACGAGAAACATGTAAATAATTAGAATTAGCTGCCTGTTAGAAAGCAAGGTGCTTACTGTTGCACTGCAGTAAGCCAGCCAATAACAGCGTTTGGGAGGAGACTTTTCCTGCAGACACTGAAGTGTTTGGTCCTGGCAGATGCTGGAGGCTGGGGCTGGTCCCTGCAGGGCAGCTCTTGGTGTCTGATTTTGCTTTTCATATGTATGTAAAAGAAGTGGGGAGAGAATGCAGTGGTTTAGAGATAAGCCGCTGACAATATCAGGAGTGCCACTACAGGTTTCTGTGTGTTTTAAGACATACTGCACTTGAAGGTATGTGTGTCCTGTCACTTGACGTGGTGCTTTCATTGCTTTACCTTGCGAGTACTTTGGTGCTGGCACTTGTGTCGGGTCCCACTAATAGTTCTGGGTTTGTGTGCTGTATAGCATAAGTGTCAAATGCCTTCAGGCAAAGAATAACATGTTGTATCCCTGCAGAAAGGGCTGCCACTGAAGCTGATCATCATGTCAGCTACCCTTCGTGTTGAAGATTTCACAGAGAACAACAGGCTGTTTTCTGTTACGCCTCCTGTAATTCAGGTATCCTTCTTGTCACTGGAATCTATGCCAGATGTAACAATTAAAGTATAATGAGAGCTTCCTTTATAAAATAAAAAATAAGATACTGTAATCTGTCCATTTGGTGCTGAAATCTTTCAGATGTCAATTTTAAAAAATAGTTATTTTGTTTAGACTATTTTTCTTTGGGGACTCAGTGTTTTTTCTCTCCACTTCTATCAAAATTTCCTCTGGTAGAATTGGTTTATTTTGAAAGACTGGAAGTTACAGTTTAGTGGAACTAGAAAGCCTCAATCCAAGCTGATGATCTGAAGGAGAGAATAGTCTTTTTATCTTGTTTTCATGGTGTTCAGCACAGACAACACTGATAACTCCTGGGGGTCCAGTGTTTTGTAGGTTACCCAAACCCAGAACTGAGCAGAATTTAGGGTAAGCTTACTTAGTTCTCCCATGTAGGCTGTAACAATTGTGCTGGAGTTACAAAACAGGGCTTGTTTGCTGTTGTATTTCCACTCTAGGTAGATGCAAGGCAATTCCCTGTAACTGTCCATTTTAACAAGAAAACCCCCCTAGATGACTACAGTGGGGAATGTTTCAGAAAAGTGTGTAAGATCCATCGAATGCTACCCTCAGGTAAGGTCTCTGTGGAACCTTTCAAATTCTTCATATTTCACGTATCTAGAGTTTTCTGATTTTTTTTTTTTTTTTTTTTAGTGACTTCAGCAGGAAACTAATGATGTATTGTGCATTTTTACCTGGCAGGTTTTTCTTGTGAAAATTATCCTTCACTTAAGTCATGGTTATGTTAGCGTGTTTCTTGAGGGAGTAGTGGAAGACAGATGCAGTCAGACATACTTTTCCTCCTTGTTACTTAACAGTGCATTTGACCTGTCTTCTGTCACGACCAAGATCTGAAACCTGAGCTGAAATACCTATGCTGACGTTTAGAGTGACTTCTTCTCTTGCAGGTGGGATTTTGGTGTTTTTAACAGGCCAGGCAGAAGTCCATTCTCTCTGTAGGAGGCTAAGGAAAGCCTTTCCCTTCCAAAAAAACAACAATGCAGGTAATGCTATAGAATAAAGGACTGTTAAACTTGGAATTTCTCTTTCTGAGAAACGAGCTTGCTTTGCACCTAAAGTAAGAGCTTTTATTTAAATGCCTCTAAAAAGGGTTGGGAGAGGGTTTAATGTGGATGACTGTGATAACTGTTAAGCTTGTGCAGTTTTGAGTTTGGGGAAAAGTTTTGTGTGTATGATGCCTTCCTGCTCCGCAGAATACACTGCATTTCTTCACTGTCTGTTGGGTGTGAATTACAAGTGGAAGTGCTGCTTCTTGTTGGAGACTGTTTTGGGGATAGTGGGATTTCCCAGGCTGATTTTAGAAAGTTAAGTTCTAACATAGCTCAGGTAATTGTCTCCTAATTCTCAAGGTACACGGTTGCTCTATGTGCTGCTGTTGATCCTCAGTATAGTTCCTAAAGGAAATACTAAATTTGTGTGTTGTCCCTGTCCCCTCTGCCTTCAATGTGACTATTTGTTTTTTTCATACCTTGATGCTTTTTGAATCCAAAAAATGGTGGGAGTGGGAGTAGACTGTACATTCTCTTTTCTAAGAGGAAGGCATGCTCAGCTAATGGGAATTCCAATGGCTTTTTTTTTTGTAGGAGTTGATGATGACAGAGAAGAATCAGTGAAAGAAATCAGAAAATTTAAGAAATCAAGGAAGCAGAAGAAAGCTACGGTAATGTGTGATGGCTAGAATTCCTCCAAGAGACAGGAAGGAGCAGGTACCTCCCTGTGAAAGAGTACTCCTGCATAGCTCTGTTTCGTATCAGGCTGTTTTAGACTTGCAAGAAGACTTGTGGCATATATGTGTCCCCTTCAGGAAATGTAGCAATATTGTTTACACTCATAGCTACTACATTATGAGAAATGGAGTGCTAAAATGTGCCCTTGGCTATTGCGGGCAGGAGACCAATTTCCCTTAAGTACTGATGATTAAAACTTTAATAGGAGTTCCAGACTTGCTGGCTCCAGGACTGTACCTCATCTTGCTATTTGTTATCCAAAATTGAGACTGATGCCTCTATGATGGAGGGTAGCATTTGGCTTCCACCCAAGTCCAACATGAACTTTGTTAGGAGATTGTCAAGTTACAAACCTGCTGTCCACTGACGTTAGATCCCGGAAGAAGTAAAGAAGTTTTACCCTTTGCCACTGTTCTCCCAGTGAAGAAACTTGTCTCAGCACAGAATGCTGTTTAAAATAGTTATTTGGGTTATTCACCCCTGACTCTCAGTTTTGAAGTACAAATGAAATCTCTCAATCCCTCTCTCAGCTTCTGGCCAACAAACATTTGGAATAAACACTCAAATTTGCAATAAGCATTAAGAAGTGCTGTCTATATCCTACTTAAAACTTTGTGTTCTCCTTCCCTGTTCTTAACAGACACTTCCCCAAATTGATCTGGACAATTACTCTGTTGTACCAGTGGATGAAGGAGATGAAGATAGAGATGCTGAAACTGATGATGATATTGCAGGATCTGATATGGACCTTGATTTAGGAGATGGAGACTCAGAAGAAGGTTTGGCACTTACAAAATGAAAATCTCTTATCTGCAGTCATCTGTGAGATGTGTAACATAAAATAGCCATCCTTAGCTAATCTGGTGTGACAGCACATCAGACCTATATAATGGAAAAGCTAGTAAGGTTTTCCAGATTCAGCTTTATGCCAAATCATTTCTTACTGCTTTTTAATGAAATTATATTCATGGAGACACTGGGGATAAGCCTGGAAGTTGACTCACTGTGTATTTAAGATTGTTTTTTTTCTTCACAGATGAGAAACCAGATTCGTCCCTTCCACTCTATGTTCTCCCTCTCTATTCTTTACTAGCACCAGAGAAACAAGCAAAGGTAAAAGATTTATATACACAAAAGCAAATGGCCCTTACTGATATGTGGCATTGTTGTCTTAAGTCACATGTGTTTTGTGAGTTAAAATGCCCATCTTGGACTGCCCATCAATGGGCAGACTTGAATGGATCCATGGGAAAGTTGGGATGGGATTGGAGCAAGCCTCATGTGGGCTGTGATCACCCTGATGTGCTAGTTCAGCTGGAAGAGATGAAAAGCAACGGTCTGGTAGCATGTTAAAGTTAGTCACAACCATGGGGTGCATCTGGATCCTGGATTTCTTGGGAATTTTTGGGCTTTGAAGCCCTTCTGGGCTTCAGAGGTGACAACAGTGTGTCTAAATACAACTGGCCACTGGTGTCTGCTCCACTTGGAGCCCATGTGCCCATGAGCCCGTTCGTAAATGCCTCTCTGAGGGATTAGCTGAGCTGGGTGGAGAGCTCCAGAGCTGGAGGCAAAGAGCAGGTCTGTAGTCTTGCTCTTGGGTTTTACCTGCAATGCCATATGCATCGTAATCTCTTGCAACCCACATGAGCTGACTGCCTGTCTCTTTTCCCTTGTTGGCAACACATTTCACACAACCATCCTTTTGTTGCAGGTATTCAGGCCTCCTCCTCCTGGCACGAGACTCTGTGTTGTAGCTACCAACGTAGCAGAAACATCGCTCACTATCCCGGGCATCAAATATGTGGTTGACTGTGGAAAAGTCAAGAAACGTTTCTACGACAAAATTACTGGGGTTTCATCTTTCAGAGTCACCTGGATATCTCAAGCTTCAGCTAACCAGCGGGCAGGTCGGGCTGGCCGGACTGAACCGGGGCACTGTTACAGGTTAGCTGGCTACAGGAAGAGGTTTAGGCAAAACAAAGAGCTCAATTAGTGTCACTGTGAATTGGACAGCTTCCCTTGTCCCTCTTCACAAGGACCCAGTGGTGCTTGAAACACTTGGGTTTGTCTGCTCTTCATTCAAATTGGAGAGGTAAAGATGAACATAAATTGTCACTGATAATGTGGGTTTGGCAGTTTGGCTTCTCAGAGGCTTTTCCATTGCTGAAAACTCTTTTTTAGGTGGCCAGCATGGATTAGTTTTATGTCCCAGCCATGTAAATAATTCAATGATTACATAAATAGTATCCACAACTGCCTTTTTGTGTTTTTATTTTTTTTTAAATCCCTTGCTATTTTTTTATGTACATCTCCTGAGTTAAGATTTCTTGCAAGTTTCTAAGCTGCAT
Source organism: Anas platyrhynchos (assembly GCF_047663525.1). Classification (NCBI taxonomy): domain Eukaryota; kingdom Metazoa; phylum Chordata; class Aves; order Anseriformes; family Anatidae; genus Anas; species Anas platyrhynchos. The sequence goes on from NC_092602.1 coordinate 15,248,330, forward strand.
TTCTGGTCCACTAGGTTATATTCTTCAGCAGTCTTCATGGACTTTGAGAAATTTTCTGCTCCAGAGATAACAAAGCGACCAGTGGAAGACTTGATTCTGCAAATGAAGGCACTGAATATAGAAAAGGTGAGGTGTCAAACTGGCTTTATGCTACAGAGCTCATAAAAATAGTTGCCCCTAGGAGCCAGAAACAAGCACAAATGCCTTCCATTCTCATTGCTTGAAACTGTGCCTTGTGTTAGAGGCAGATCCCTGGGACTCACTTTTCGTTCTGCAAATAGCAGAAGCTGTCGTGAATTCCACTGGACGTTACCAGACAAATTCATTCTGGTAATAAGAGCTTTCGCATCATATTCTCACTAATGAAAAATCCCCCTGTCAAAATATGGATTGTGTTTTGATAGTTGAGCGCAGTGCTTAGAGTTAGACCTTAAAACAGCCTGCCGTAGGCAGGACTGAAGTCAGTGGCAGCTAATGGTGATGCTAGTATTCAGTTTCCTAATAGTTTTGTTCTAAGCATTTCCTCCTATTATATGGCCTTTCCTCTCATTCTTGGCAAGCATTCTAAATGTTTTTCTTCTGCATGTGTAAACGAAGGGAAGGTTTTCACTCCCTTCCAGGACTTCTTACTGATCCAGACTGCTTTTTGGTCAGAGCCATGTCAGTGATGTACTGAAAGGCATTTTCTCTTGGTGTCTGTAGGTTATCAACTTCCCGTTCCCAACACCACCTCCAGTGGAAGCACTTGCAGCAGCTGAGGAGTTACTGATAGCCCTGGGTGCCTTGAAGGAGCCCCCTCTGACAGGAAGGTAATGTCTGTGGTTACCCACAGATTTCCTCATGGTGATGAAGTTATCAAGGCAGTGGGCACTGCTGTCTTCCCTCCTGCTTTTCCATCTCAGCCCTTGCATCAGTGTGCCTTCTTACCCAGACAGATGGACATTATAACAGCCCCTTGTTTGCTTGGGTTTGTTTTGCTGGCCCTGTGTGTCTTTCAGTACTAGAACATGACTGTTAGAGCATTGGGAACAGGCCACTCTGCAATAATTGTCTTTGTGCTCAGAGTTGCAGCAGAAAGGGCCTGAAGCGCCCCTGTGGTGTTCTGTTGTGTGCAGGTCTGAGCAGCTGAAGATGCTACTTGGCTGCTGGGCTGCTCTGCCAGGAACCAGAATGCTGCTAGTTCTGCAGCCCTGAAGCATAGGGTTTCATAGGCTGAGGATTGGGCAGGGAAGGGCAGTGCTAGGAGTGCTGGGTACAGGGCAGGTGGGAGCTGCATGAGGAAGATGAATCTTTGCCCTAGCGTTGTGGACCAGCACATAACAACAGAGCTGTGACATCAAATGAATTGGGCTGGCAAAGGCAGGAACACAGACTTGTATTAATTCAGAACTTCATTGTTTTTTTTTTTTTTTTTTTTTTTTTTGTGTGTTTTTTTGTTTGTTTGTTTTTTACTCTTCCCACAGGCTTAAGGAACAGCAGGCAGCAAAGCTGAGTTGCCCTATTAGTCCCCTGGGTAGAATAATGGCAACTTTTCCTGTAGCCCCCCGCTATGGAAAGATGCTGGCATTAAGCAAGCAGCATGACTGTCTGCCTTACACCATTACCATAGTGTCTGCAATGACCGTTCGGGAGCTTTTTGAAGAGTTTGACAGGTGAGTAAGTGACCCTAATATCCTTATTCATATAAAATCATAGAATGGTTTGGGTTGTAGGGGACCCTAAAGACCGTCTAATCCCAACCTCCTGCTGTGTACACCACCCACTAGATCAGGTTGCTCAAAGCCCCATCCAACCTGGTCTTGAAAAAGTATAGGATGCATCACTTTGTCACAGCTCAGTGATGTTGCAGTGCCAGCTTCTGAATCCCTGGTGGCGCCAAGCTCTTCTGTAGTTTGGTTTTACACCTGCCCTCAAGCTCTGTCTTAGTCCTGTGCTAGAACTGTGTAGTAGAAATGTTGATGCCTCTGTTACCTTGAGGGCTATCTGCATGTAAGTGCAATCCTGGTTTATGCTGTTTTCTGTTTCTTTCAGGCCAGCAGTGAGCGAGGAAGAGACAGTAAAGCTGAAGGGGAAGAAAGCAAGACTTTTACATATTCAAAAGATCTGGGCTGGGCAAGGGGCATTGCAAAAGCTTGGAGACCTCATGGTGATGTTAGGTACTGCAGACAGCCATTTCCCTGTGCTGTTAACTTCTGTTCTATTGTCCTCCCAATCACTCTGACCTCAGCTTCATACAGAGCAATCCTCCTGCTGTAGAACTGACTCTAGAATTGTATTTTCTAGGCTGTTCTCCAGGCAGCCTCCAAGTGTCCCAGCTTAACAGACAGCTCCAAATGAGTGGGGGCTGTGGTATGCACATGCCAACTGTGACAGCCATTTTCTCCACCTGACTGTTCACTTCCAGGAGCAGTGGGGGCCTGTGAATATGCTGGGTGTACTCCTAAGTTCTGTGAAGAAAACGGGCTCCGATACAAAGCCATGCTGGAAGTCAGGCGCTTGAGAGGGCAGCTAACAACAGCAGGTAAATGAGTTTTGAGACAAAATGCCATGTTTATCTTCTTTGGGGGTCAAAAATTCAACTGGTCTCTTTGTTACAACTTTTTCTTCCTATTGAGTTGTAACTCACCTTTCTTTTTCCCTGTAGTGAACTCAGTCTGTGCTGATACTGGCCTCTATGTTGATCCAAAGATGAAACCCCCAACAGAGGCTCAAGCAACTTACTTGAGACAGGTTGTGTTAGCAGGGCTGGGGGACCACCTTGCTCGAAGGGTTCAGGCAGAAGAACTCCTGGATGAAAAGTGGAAGAATGCCTACAAGGTAAACAGCTTGATTTGCCTGAATTCCTCTTCCCTCATGTCTGTGGGGCAGAGAGGCACTCCTCTGCAAAGCCTGGGGTTCGGCTGGTTACAGCATTGGGCTGTGAATGCTGGCTTTTCTCCATACAATTTAAGTTCCCAGTGTTGCAATTTCCCAGTCCTCATGTAGGAATTGTTATAAAAGAGTTAAGAATTGCTATTAGTTCATCTTGCAGAATGCTTGATGTCTCTAGAGAAAGTGAAGCGGAAAAGTATGGTGTTATTAAAAACCTTCATCACTTAAGGAAACTATAGATGTCCATCTGAGAGAGCTTGAAATGTGATACTATAAAGAAATTGGATTGCCGGTAACTCTTACTCTGCTTCAATCCTCTGTATTTTCTTAAAGACTGCTCTTCTGGATGACCCAGTGTTCATCCATCCAAGCTCTGTCCTCTTCAAGCAACTCCCAGAATTTGTGGTGTACCAAGAAATTGTTGAGACTACAAAACTGTATATGAGAGGTGAGGCTACTGTGGTCCACACCTGTTCTGCAGATGTGGTTAGGAATGCAGAGGTGCCTTAGCAAAAAGTTGACTTGAAAAATGACATGTAACAACCATGAAGATGAGATCCTGACCGTGTCCTTTCCTCATAGGACTGCTAATGAGTGGCAGCTCCTGGCAGGAAGCCTTCATTCAAGTATGTTTTCCTGTTCTAAGGTGTGTCTGCAGTCGAACCCGAGTGGATTCCTGCCCTGTTGCCACCATACTGCCACTTTGGGAAGCCTCTGGAAAATCCTCCTCCATCTTACTGCCCTGAAACGGGCAGAATTCGATGTCATAGGCCAAGTGTCTTCCGTAAGTTTCTTGAAATGTCTCGCTAATTTTTCCTAAGAGCTGTTCTATGGGTATTGTAACGTCTCTTAATGAGACTGTCCATAATAATAATAATAATAATGGACTGTTCAAGGGGCTTGACAGTGGTTTGAGTAGCTCCATGGGATTAAAAGTATTTAAATATCAGCATCTTCCCATTGGCGTGGCTGTTTTATGCCCAGCAATTACCCCTGTTAAGGAGCAAGGCTGCCTGGGTGGTGGCTGTACCTCTCCAGTTCTGTTACCACCTGTATTGACACACTGCATGTGGAAATTTACCCTTCTCTTTGAGCGTTCAGGAGATTTAAAGTGATCTTTCTTTCCAGATCGAGTTAGCTGGCAGCTCCCTGCTGTGGAAGTTGATTATCCAGAAGGTATCGATCGCTATAAATACTTCGCCAGGTTCCTGCTTGAGGGAAAGGTAAGTGCCCAGCTGCATCACTTCCTTGACACTAGCGGTGTTTTTAGCCTAGTTTCCAGAGGAAATTAGGCTTGTTTTCTTTCTTTTTGTGTCCCTGTTCCTTATAGCTTGCCAATGGCTGCTGGAATTTGCCATGTTAGGTGGAGAAGATACCTTTAAAAAAGTATGAGATAGCATGAGAATCAGTTGTTGGGTGAAAGACACCCTGATTTAAGTCCTGTTTTGTCAAAGGAAAAAAGCTATAGCTCGTATATCTCCATTCTGAGAGACAAGAGTTGTCTAGCAAGCCAGTCAGGACAAAATTGGTATGGAGACATGAATGGGAGAGAGACAGTAATAGAAGATATGAGACAGAAGTCTACAGTAGTACAAGCTTATTGATGGTTGTCTCCACAAAAAAACAATTTACCTTGTTTATTATATGCTTACTATGATATTTCTCCCAGGTCATTGAAAAGTTGGATTCTTATAAGCGTTGTCTGCTCTCCAGTCCTCTCATAATGCTGAAGACATGGTCCAAGTAAGTTGTAAAAAGCAAAGTTTATTTTCAGAACTGAACACTTTTAACTTACTTTAAAAAAAAAAAAAATGCTGGGAAGGGTGTACTAGATAGTGATCTAAGATGTAGTTGTAGGGAGGGGAAAATCAGTTTTCTTACCAAGAAAAATTGTCTCAAGAGAGCTGAGCTATTGTGAGGGCTGAGTGGAAGAACACACGCAACCCCAGTGGTTGCACTGACCTCTGCAGGCTGCTTTGTGTAAGTAAACTGCTCACGTGTGTGTCTGTCAGATCCATGCCGTTACTTTTCTCATTTTCTTTGGGATTTGGCCAATTACATTGTCCTAAGTTCTTTTCAAAAACGTGTTACCAGTGACCTTCAACCACATTTTTTCTTGTGGTTCTGATTCTGTTTATAGAACTGTGACCCTCAAAAGGACGGTAAGTTATTGCTTCCCTTGATCTCCCCCCTGTTGTCCTCTATTGTTTACCAAAACAAGCTTTTTCTTAGTTGTCTGAGTTCTCACGGAGTTGATAGATTCAAGGCTTTTGAAAGAGTTCCCTAAATATGATTGATGTTACAAATTGTAATTTGTAGGACCCTTGGGTAACAAAGTATTTTCCTTATTTAGTCAGTGCAACTTGCAGCATGGGACCTATGAATTTCTTTCTCTTTGCTGTGTGAACTTTTTTAAACTAACAACATGTCTCTGTATCCAGAGGCTGCGTGGTTTTACATTTGTATTTAGCCTTTTAATAGCATTAGAGTATGAATTCAGAAAGATGAGTTGAATGCTCTAGCACTTCACTAAACTGAGCTAATGAACATTGCTTTATTTTATTTTGGACGCATTTAGACTTCAGCCCAGGACAGAAGCTCTCCTGCAGGCTCTAGTTGCTGAAAAATGTGATAATCGTGATGCATTACTGGCTGCATGGAAGAAAAATCCTAAGTGTAAGTGTCATGCTTGCTTAATCATTAGTCATATCAGTGGGGACTTTGTAGTTGTCATTTCGAAGTATAATTAAAAAGGTAGGCTGTTTCATGTGATACGCTCTGTGTAGGAAAAATAATGTCTGTTTTGGCTCTTGTGAAAGACTGGAAGAAACATTCGAAAGAAACATTTCTTTGTAACTTAAGAAAACTTCTTTTTCTCTAGTTCTAATCACAGTTAATTTGTTTGGTTTGGGCTTTTGAAAGACTAGACTGTCAATGGATACATGGAAAAATTCTTTGCCTGGTAAAATGGATTTTGACCCATATTGGGGTACCAGATTCTGAGAGTTGTTGATAGAAGCAGCAGTGAAGTGTAAAAGTTCCCCTGGATTGCAGTGCTGGCTTCCACAGTAATTCTTTCTTACTTGGTACTTTTATATCTGCATTCAGGTGTCCAAGCTCCAGCACTATCCCAGCATTGGAAAGATGGCTCTTGCTCTCACCAAGGGTCTTGCCTTCATTCCTCAGCCTCTCTGTGAACAGGCTGATGTCATTGGGTCTGCTCTTCCCAGCAGCCATCTAATCACTCCTCTCTTTTGTTCTAGATTTGCTCGCAGCCTATCGTCAGTGGCTCCCTGAAGCTATGCATGGTGATCTAGCCAAGAACTGGCCACCAGTACTGTAGCACAGTGAAGTGCCCGAGTCTGTTCCTGGGGGACTCCTTTTCTCCGAGGTCTTTTGACAGCTTGAGTTTTCTTGGAAATCTGATGATGCAAATACACTTGCTAACTGCTAGCATAAGTGAACCTGTTGTTAACTGTGGTTTTTGGGAAGCCCACTGTGTTCTCAGAAGCCCTACCAGCTCTTTTACTGGTCTTTTGTAATATTAATGTTTGGATAATTTTATCCATTGTATTTTACCAATTGTTTGCTAAAGTTTCTCTTTGGACTACGTTAGTCATATGGACAATAAATATGTATCATTCATACAATAAATATGTATCATTCTTGGTTTGGATGGGAGAACTATTTTCTATGTAGGATGTTCCAAAAGTACAATTTTAGACCTTTGCGGGGACCTTCTTGATGTATTACTACAGATCCCAGTGCAGACTGAACCTTTAGTTCTTGTGAGGTGTTGACCCTGGCCAGCAGCTACGGACCACAGAACTGCTTCCTCACTGTCTGTCACCCAGCAGAATGAGTGCGAAAGTGAGAAAACTCAGTGGTTCAGAGAAAGGTAGTTTATTAAAGTGATAAAAAGAGGTAAGAAACAAAACAAATGATGGAAAGGCAACCACTTTCCACTTCCCACAAGCAGGCTGATGTCTAGCCAGGCTCCCAGCAGGATGCACAGAACTACCCCTTTGGCCAGGTCAGCTCTCCTGGTCACGTCCCCCCCAACTTACTCCTACCCATCTTGTTTCCTGGTGGGGCAGGGTGGGAGAAGGAAAGCCTTGATGCTGCGTGAGTACTGCTCAGTGACAGCCAAAATACCAGTGTATTATCAAAATCAAATCAGGTAACAGGTGTTGGCTATGAAAGAAGCTTTAAGCAATAGTAATCTTGTGCAGACAGATGTTTTAAATATGAGCAAGCTGTTGCAGACCCACACGGTTTGTACATTTAGCAATCTAGAGAGCTATTGGATACAAAACAGACCTTTTTAGTCCTTAGCACAGACAGCAGTCCTGCAGTCCAAGCAGTTGTTTAAACTATTCTGTATAACAGTGTAAAACATGATTACAGGGTGGATTGTTTTTTTTTAAATAAGCTTTGATATTATTTTCTGTGGTTTTGTGGTGGTAAGGAAAAGGATGAGATGCACCTGTTCCATGGACTGGCTGGGCAAGTGCCGTGAATAGACACTCAGGTGACATCCTTCATCACAGGAATGTGCACAGCAGTGGTGTTGGGAGGAGTGGATTAAACGTGAAGATTGGCAAGGAGGATTGTAAATATTTCCAGCTGCAATGTCACTTAAGTGTGAATAAAGTCTGCACGTAAGTAATGTAGGAAAGCACATGATTGTACCCACTGCTGTTTGTGCTCTGTGTGTTTGGCAAGTAGCACATCTGTGCACAGATAACAGAGGTGTTTGATGGACTCGGAGGCGTGCTATCAGACACGCTTGAGCTCCCAGCCTTGGTACAGAGGAGATCAAAGAAGCACAGCAAGGATCACAGCACAGTGGTAAAAACCGTGCCTGTGCAAACCCTTGATAAACAGGGGAACAGGCTGGTTCTCTCCTAGCATGGACCCATCTTAGAGTTCCTACATCCCCACTTGTGTGCCTGTACTTGGGTGTTGCTTTGGGGATCCCCTGTCTGGTGAAGTAACGAGAATAAATCTACTCTGCATTTTAGCCATGCGTTTGTGGTTGTTCCTGCTGACTGCCTGTGCTGACTCCCCCTGTGGGGTAAATTCTACCCAGTTCACTTTGTGAAATATGTTCGTCTGATTCGTGTCAGTATAGAACAATGCTAGGGCCGCATGGTATGATGAATGTGACCTTCTGTTTTACATACCCTTGTATAACCACAAGTCTAAGAAAAACAGAGTGGTTAATGTATATAATTCTTGTATCTTGCAAAGGAATGTTTTAGCAATTCATGTCAATAGAGAGCTTGAAGGGAAATGCTTTTCCCTTCAAGGGCTTTTCCTTGAAGTCTCTGATATCTGGGGGGTTTCAGAATAACTGCTAATTATTATGACTACTGCATGGGACACTATGCAAGTCTCTGATATCTGGCCAGGAGATTAAGGAGACGGGGAGAGCTGAAGAACAACTAAAAGACAAAGCTTGCAGGGGACGCTGCACAAGTCTCTGACATACAGCCAAGTTAGACAAAGGAGAAGGACAAGAGGGAGGAAGACAACGAGCCTTCAGCACGAGAGACCCCCAGAGGGACCACTGGAGACTGATAATGCATGCACCAGTGAGAGGGTTTGGATTCCAGGAACTAATTATAATAACCCTGCCTTTCCTAGTAGTAGTAATGAATATGTATTAGTCTAGGAGCATAAAAATCAGCTGCTTGATGTAACTGGTGTGCGTCTTGGTGGAGCAGAGACTCCTGGCGCACCCAGCGCTGTTTGCTTACCTCTACTCCTTTAATAAATTGTAAATTTTGATTATAGTCCTATTTTAAAGACTGAGCCATTTATTACAACTTTTGTGTCCAAGGGCATGGGAACCATTGTTTAGGCTTGGTATGATGCAGTAGTTTGAAGCTGAGAGGAATGGAGAGCTAAACTCTGAACGTGTCTGGACAGCCGTGTCCTTAAATTTCAGTACAAGCAGACTGTTCAAGCTTCGTGTGAAAATGTGCAGCTCAAGTTCCCCTTTCCTTTCACCTACTCTTCAACTTTTCTAGCCTGCCTGCTTGCACTGTATTAATTTGCTGCTGTTTGTAACACTGCAATGTGAAAGGTGCGGGCAGCAACTCACCAGCCCCCCAGGAACTGCCATCAGTGCCAGACACTGCAGGCCAAGATACAAGCGGTAGGGATATGTAATGCTACAGAAATATCAGCTTTTTGTTTTTGAGCAAGTGTACTGGGTCTGGCTGGAATGTTAACTTTCCCGGCAGCAGCCCATACAGTGCCGTACTCGTAGCTGGAACAGCAGTGTTATCACACCAGTGTTGTGTCTACTGCTGAGCAGCAGTGGCTCAGCATTGGGCCTTTCTCTAACCCTCCTAGGGGGTGGGCAAAAAGTGAGGAGAGAAACATCACTAGGGCAGCTGACCTAAACCAATCAAAGGGATATTCCATACCATGTGATGTCACACTCAGCAATAAAAGGTGGAAACAGGAAGAAGAGGGGAGGGGTGGGCTCTCGTTGGGAAAATGTCGGTCCTCCTCTTGAACACCGGCTGTGTGAGTTGAGGCCTTGCTTCAAGGATGTGGTCAATCATCGCTCATTTGTGGGTAGTAGAGAGCAATTCCTTTCCTCTGCACTTCCATATAGCCTTCATTTATTTTGTTGGTTTGTTTTCCTCCCTTCTTTTTATTTTCCCTTTTCCCCTCCCTTTTCCCCTTTCCCTTTTTATTTCCCCTTAGTTAAATTGTTTAGTTCATGGTAGTCTTTATTTAATTATTATAATTATTTCCCTTTAATTAAATTATCCTTATCTCAACCCGTGAGTTGTTCTTTGCTTTGCTTCTCTCCCTCCTCATCTAAAGGAGGGGGAGTGAGAGAGCAGTTGTGGGGTTTAGTTGCCCAGCACGGTAAAACCACCACAGCAAGAAGGCAAATACTGTGTTGTAGCTGTGTGTGTGTGTGTCAGATGCTGCAACACCATGGTCTGTAGCGACAGCCACAGGCATCGAACCTATTTACACACGACAAAGCTAAGATTATAGATACTTGGAAACTCGACAAGCAACTAGCTTCAGAACAAGCTTTACACGACATACTGGGAGAAAAATGAAAAGTGGAGATGCCGGGGATTGAACCCGGGGCCTCATACATGCAAAGCATGCGCTCTACCACTGAGCTACATCCCCTTCATACTTAGCGCTCTCCCAGCAGTGTAGACATAGCTCATCCAGCGTCCACAGCGCCGTGCAGCCCTGCCGCCTCTGCTCCTCGCCGCCCCCTGCACCCAGCAGCACGGCCGGGCCAGGGAGCGGAGGCCTGCAGCGCTCCGGCCTTATAGTGGCACCCGGGGAGAACTTTCCCATGTAGCTACTGTCCTCGTTAGTATAGTGGTGAGTATCCCCGCCTGTCACGCGGGAGACCGGGGTTCGATTCCCCGACGGGGAGGTTGTGCTGTTTTGTGCTCGGCGGTGGTGGTGCAATGTGACCGAGGCCGTTACTTAGTGGGACGGGGAAGAACATGCTTTCTCCAGGGATCCTCACTCGATCGCTAGTAAGTAAGGCTGGGGTTGTAGGCCAGCGTTTGTCTGTTTTGCACCTCAAGATTGGAAAAACCGAGCATACTTTTTGCAAGTTTTTGTCTGTTTGTTTGTTTGTTTGTTTTGCCAGGGGAAGCGGGCTGCAGCCGCCCTGCGGGCACCCCTCTGGCTTTTACTGTGGGGTGCTAGGGGACCCACCCCTGCTCTTCTGGGTTTAGCAGAGCACTGCAGACAGGCGGGGAAAGCCCAGAGCTGCACGGCAAACTCCGTCCCGCAGGCAGCAGCCGCTGCTGCGAGTGAGCGCCCTCCGCATGTTCGCGGCAGAACAGGGCTGCAGCCAGGACACCCACGGGTGCTGGGTGGCATCATATTTGTGGCCAAGAAAAGCGTTTAAGAGAGCCGAAATAGCTCAGTTGGGAGAGCGTTAGACTGAAGATCTAAAGGTCCCTGGTTCGATCCCGGGTTTCGGCAGGCTTTTTTTTTTTTTTTTTTTCTTTTCTTTTTTCTTTTTCTTTTTTCTTTTTTCTTTTTCTTCCCCTTTTCTTACCCAGGTGAATCTCTCTGCCGCCGACCGGGGCTGTAGCCCGTTCCCGGTCGAGGGAAGGTCTACTTCGGGTCGGGTTTGCAGGCCATTCCCGGCAGGGACAGCAGCAGGACGCGGTGGGTGCCTGGGCAGCGGCTGGCTTGATGGTGAGGTGTCCCGCGGGGGCAATGGTATGTGTTGTCCTCGTTAGTATAGTGGTGAGTATCCCCGCCTGTCACGCGGGAGACCGGGGTTCGATTCCCCGACGGGGAGATTATACATTTTCTGAAGCTATTGATTTTTTTTCCTCCTGAACTTTTCCAGTTTCCAAAGACGGAGAAATAAATAAATACATAAACGTGTGCTGCGCTGCTGCGTGCCACTCGCAGCCTGACCCAGGGCCCAGCAGCCCCAGGGATCTCGGGGGGACAAGCCCATGGATCTCACTGCCAATCCTATTCCCCCCACGCACTTCCCGTCGCCCCTTTCTCCACCCGTTGAATTAACGAAGCGCACACCCGCTCCACGGGGAAGTCCCGTCCGATGCAGCCAGATGTGCCCCGGCCCTGCCGGTGACTCCCTAGGGAGCAGGGGAGAGCAGCGGCCGCTCCCTGGGGTGGGACCAGGCACTGGGTGCCCGCCAGGGTAGCTCGGCATTCACGGACCAGGCTTCCAGGCAGGATGGTGAAAGCGAGGCAGGGGGATGTAGCTCAGCGGTAGAGCGCATGCTTTGCATGTATGAGGTCCCGGGTTCAATCCCCGGCATCTCCAAGAGTGCGGTTTCCTTTTCATCTTTTTTCCCCCCTTATCTTACCTGCGGTTACGGTTGCCATGTCACACTCACCGAAGGAAATCTCTGCAACCTGAACGTGCAGCCTGGAAAGGCCCACGGTGGCACAAGATGGCTCTTTTGTCTTCTCAGGACTATGCAAACACAAGATTTTCACACCTCTCTCATGTTTTTCGTTGCCAAACCGTGGCCCTGCGGGATACAGAGCAGCCCAAAAGGCACCAAACCCTGAAATGTGGGGGGATGCTGCACTGCTCGCCCTGCCTGACACCGCCACAGCCCCGTTGCTTGTCTCCACGCAACCCTGTAAGCAGAAAGGAGCTGCTTCAGGGCTCTCTGCACCACACTCCCAGAAACAGACAAAGGAGAAGGCAAAAATAGCCAGGACATGTCAGGTTCCTGTACTCACCAGCTAAGATGGTTGCGAGAGTTTTTTGGGGAGTTTGGCCACCAGATCTGGTCCCCAGAATTTTTTTGCCAGGAACATGATTTGACAAAGCAGTCAACTGTTTCTTTAGCTTTGAGGATGCTGAAATTGTCCCCAGCTCAAAAAGAACCAGTTCCCAGCCTGTCTCTAAAAATAGTTGCTTAGGGCTAAAATCTGAGTTTCCTTTCTGTTACGTGAACATCCAGAGAGATTCATCCTCCCTTCTCAATTGACTTCGGTGCTGCCTAGTCTTAAGATTTTCAGTACTCAGTCATGTACCCCCAGACTCTCATATTTTGAGAGGGATTGCACTACCCTTACATGATAAGGGAACCCTATTTTTCTGTCTCAAGGGTATATTATAAATCATTGCAGATTGTGGTTGATGTCAATTGCCATGTAAATTAAGCCCATGCAAGGACCTTCTACTGTTTCATCTTCCCTTTCATTTGTTGTCTGGTTACTACTTAATATTACATATTCAGTGAAATGTCCTAATAAATAAATAAATAAATAAATAAATAAATAAATAAATAAATTACTTTTTAACAACTTTTGTTTTTTCTTTCTCTAGGTCTGCCAGTGGCTGACATGGTAGAAAGATGTGCTTTTCTATTCCATTTTTGTGAAGTTAGAGGCAGTGCCAATTTAAATTTTGACTGAGGCTCTGCAATGGTGTGTTGAGGAATTTTTGAAACAGCAAGGAGGCCATGACTTGCTGCAGCTGAGCAAACCAAGATACCAGGACGACTACGAGGAATTCCCATGACGATGTTTTCTTATCGCCCGACTGAGGAATTAAAAATATTGTTGCAAGCAGCTGGCACTTCCTTCAAGGACTACACTACGTGACTGCTAATCACAAAGGGGTTGTTTTCTTCCAGGTGGGGTTGTTTTCTTGCAGTTGTTTCTCTGAGTGCTTTCAACCAATAATCTTGTGTGAAACTCTATCCGCCCCTGCTAAATTTGCTATAAGAGTCAGACTATTTAGGTAATAAAGAGAGAGCATGATATGACCGTATTGTAGTGTGTCATGACTTCGGCCGTTCTTCCTGCAACAATGGTGCAAGTCTATCTTACTACTTCAAATTCAGTGATGCAACCTGAACTTATATTAATTAACTTTCAAGGATTCAACCAATTTAAAGCTTTTGGACAATGACAGTTATTTGAAAACATTCCTACAGGTTTATTTTCTTCATTTACATTTGTTGTCTATCTCCATCTCATTCAAAGCAGTCAGGACTGGTTTGCTTCTCTCTTGTCTAGAAATTTGCACTAGAAACCAGTGTTAGAATCAGAATCCTGATCTAAGAGTATGATGAAAAATGTTGCACACCAAGTTGGAAATTGGAGAGGAAAATGTTCCTGTATACAAAAGAATTGTGCTCAGCTGATTACACTTTTTCTTACACCTTAACAGATGCTTACATCTTTTAACTTTAAACCCGAAAAGCAACATGTAGTTTCTACGTTTTCCTTGGGGATAGTATACTCTTCTGTATTTTGCTTCTATACAAACAGTTCCAAATTTTAAAGTCATGTTGTCAGTCATACAACCAAACAACCTTGCATGACATTACATGTCACCCCCCAAATAGATCAAGCCCTGAACGCAAGACCAGACAAGTAATAATGCCAACATGTAAAACTAACTTGTAGATACATTACTTTTTGGCAGTTTTTTTGGCGCCTCCAAGGATGGTGACTCGACCACTTTCCTGGGCAGCCCATTCCAATGCCTAACAACCCTTTTGGTAAAGAAGTTCTTCCTAATATCCAACCTAAAACTCCCCTAGCACAACTTTAGCCCATTCCCCCTCCTCCTATCACTGGGCACGTGGGCGAACAGACTAGATGAAAATCTGTGAATTTTGCCTTTAAGGTCATTTTCTTTTTTCTTTTATTCATTTATTTATTTATCAGGCTCTGTACTAATTTTCCTCACAGAATGACTAACAGAAATATGACCCTTGTGCACCTTTTGCAATTAATTCATTAGGTCAACTCTAACCACTAAGCCCCTTGTCAAGTTATTTCTATTAGTGATAAGGAGCAATAGCCCTTAAAACACTGAAGCCAGGTATACAAGCCTATTCCACAATGTCTCTTGGCTCCACCCTTGTTAAGTGAAATCTGACAGATGTGGATCATTTTGACTTTTGCTACATAGGCAGCATGAGGAGGAGGTGGTGGTGGTAGTGGTCTATCAAAGGGGAGTCTGAGGCTTGTGTTATGTAGAGTGTTTTTTCTTGTGGTGAAATGGACTCAGTGTTCCCCAGTACGCTGCTTTTTCTTCATGTTTTCTACCATCTCTGTGAAATACTTCTGGAGACCCTATGAGCTAGCTACGTTGGTGGTGCCTTCTCAGTACAATAAAAATCTGGTGGTACGACTTCACTGTGAAGCAGTTTGGAAGTGACTCAAATTCAGAAGCCAGCAGTTAAGTAGTGTTCCTGGGTTCCATAGCTGTTTAATGTTGAGGAGTTTGAGTACTTCCTTCAACTTGTCTGTTTACAGTGAAATTACATACATGGATTCGAAGCTTCCTTCCCAGACCTAAAACAAAACAAAACAAAACAAAAAACCTCAGAAGCTCAAATGCATACAGGTAAGACTAACTTTGAAGAATGTTCCATCTTAAATACTTAAAAACAATAGGCTGTATGAAAAAGGTGCCATAATGTGAATTCAAATTTTGCCTTGTGGTAAGTAGAAACAGATCTGGATAGATAGTAGTGGCATGATTGTTACTTTCACTAAGTGGAAATTGTGAGAATGTGCTGTTCATAAGAGAAATGGCATTCTCACAATAGGTAAGTCAAAAGCAGTACGAAGAAAGCCTGTCCTCTTCCCTATAGGCCTGCAACTCCACTGTGGCGAAACTTTCAGATGTCCACCAACTTAAAAAGAACTGATCTTCCTCCCCACCTGTACAAACAAGTGTCTCAGCTATCAGGGGTAAGCATCCTTCTGTGCAAGGAAGACAATATAGTGGGTACACACACTGTGTCACCCTGGGTTTTACCTACGTGACCATGGAGAGGACTTCAGAAAAAGGGATGGAAAATCTACCAGGACACTAGAGGCATGGGTATGTGAGTTGCAACGAGGAAAAAAAAAAAAAAAAAAAAGGAAAAAAGGGGTCCTCTGAAAAACTTGTTGCTCCAAATTCCAGTGGGCAGTACCCAGACTGCTGGGTGCCCGGTACACTGGCCCTGACTCCCCGGGGCCATGGGGAGGAGCCAGGGCGCCAGCCCCAGGGCTTCACAGCAGTGCCTGGCACCTATGCCGCAGAACTCCTGGGGCCCCACGGCAGCGCCTGGGCGCTGCCAACATCATCACAACACCCCTTGTCCCTTCACCACACTAGCATGAAACATATTCCTTCAGAATTACTGCTTTTTTAAATTTTGTCATAACTTTTACATTCATAACAATCATCCAGTCCATGTTTTGCCCATTACTTTTCTGAACTATCATCCTTATCTCACATTCCTCGAGCCCCACGTTGGGCGCCACAAAGGACTGTGGTGGTTTTACTCAGGTGGGTGGCCAAGCTCCACCACAACTGCTCCCTCACTCCCTCTTCTCAAAGAGGAACAGGGATAAAATACAATGGAAAGGGCTACAGGGTTGAGGTAAGTATGAGGAGATCACACAGTAACTATCATGATGGGCAAAACAGACTCAGCATAGGGAGATAATATTTATTGCTTATTACTAACAAGCTAGAGAAATGAGAAACAGAACAAAGAAACCAGAAGCACCTTTCTCCCCTCCCACCCCCCCCATCCACCCTCTTCCACCTCCCACCTCCTCCCCCCTGACTGGCACAGGGGAATGGGGGTTATGGTCAGTCTATAGCACTTCTACTCTGCCACTCCTCAGTCATCCTTGTCCCCTGTTCTGTGGGGTCCCTCCCACAGGATGCAGTCCTTGGTGAACTGATCTGGTGTGGGCTTCCCACAGGCAGCTCTTCAAGAACTGCTCCAGATACGGGTCCATAGCACGGGGTCCATCCCTCAGGAGTAAACTGCTCCAACCTGGGTCCCCCATGGGCAGAAGCTCCTGCCATGTTACCTGTTTCTGCGTGGTCTCATTTCCATGGTCCTCACCAAAAGTCCCAGGGGACTTTTGCTCCAGCACCTGGAGCACCTCTCCCCGTCCTTCACTGACCTTGGTGCCTGCAAGGCTGTTCTTCTCTCACTCTGCCAGCTGCTGTGTGGTGCAGCGTTCCCCCCCCCCCCCCCCCCGCCTCCGTCTTAAATATGCTCTTACTAAGGTGCAACCAATGTCACTTATTGGCTCAGCTCTGGTCAGCAGTGGGGCTCTTACCTGACGTGGGGCAGCTTCTATATTCTTCTCACAGAGTATCTCTCTGCTACAAAAACCTTGCCACGTAAACCCACTAATGTCCTGCGACTCCCGACGGGCCCCCGTGACGAGTGGCAGACCTGGGGCGGTGATACCTGCTGGACCCCTGGGCCCCGTGTCCAACTCCAGGTGGTGATTCCCACCAGGCCCTGCATTGGACCCAGGAATCTGACTCCTGCCGGGCCCCCGAACCCCGTGGCGGCCCTCGGGAAATGAAACCCGCCAGGGCCCAGGGTCCACGGTGGACCCTAGGTGGCGACTCCCACCAGGACCCCGGACCTGGAGGCTGACCCCAGGCAGCGACTCCCACTGGGCCCCCGCGCCTCAGAGGGTAAGGACCTCTTCCTCAGAGTCGTGAAGAAGGGGCTTTTCCTCAGGGTTGGGGCCGGAGGAGAAGGGGCTTTTCCTTGGGGTTGGGAGTTCTCCTCATGGCTGGGGCCAGAGGGGAACAGTCTTTCCCTTCTGCTTGGGGCTGGAGGGGAAGAGGCTTTTCCTCAGGGTGGGGACAGGGGAAATGGGCTTTCCCTTTCTACCTGCACAAGCCAGGACAGGCATCACAATCTCACACCTGCACTTGGTTTAGAATTTGGCGTAAGGCATTCATGCCTCTTACAAGCACCCAGGATTGAGAGTATATTTCAGCTGTGGTGAGCAGTACTGCTGCTGTGTGAGCAAACTTAAACTGCTTACTGCCTGGAGAAAATGATTTCAAGATCTTACTGCTTTTGAGACCCTACCTGGAGCACTGTGGTCAGCTCTGGGGCCCCCAGCACAAGAAAGACATGGGCCTACTAGAATGAGTCCAGAGAAGGGCCAAAAAGATGACCAAGGGGCTGGAGCCTCACTCCTACACTGACAGGATTAGGGAGTTAAGGTTGTTCAGCCTGGGGAAGAGAAAGCTGTGGGGATACCTTATAGCAGCCCCTCAGTACCTAACAGGGGCCTACAGGAAAGGTGGGGAGGAACTCCCCAGGGGGAATAGTGATAGGACAAGGGGGAATAGCTTTAAACCAAAAGAGAGCCAGCTTAGATTACACATCAGGAAGAAGTTCTTTACTTAGAGGCACTGGAACAGGTTTCCCAGAAGCTGTGAATGCTCCAACCCTCAAAATGTTTAAGGCCAGGCTGGATGAGGCTTTGAGGATCCTGGTCGGGTGGGAGGTGTTCCTGCCCCTGGCAGGGGAGCTCATCTTTGAGGTCCCTTCCAACCCAAACCATTCTGTGACTCTGCAACAGTGGTAGCTAGGGTAAGGGTTAGGGTAAGGGTTAGGGTAAGGGTTAGGGTAAGGGTTAGGGTAAGGGTTAGGGTAAGGGTTAGGGTAAGGGTTTGGCTAAGGGTAAGGCAAAGGGTTAGTGTAAGGGTAAGTGTAAGGTTTAGATTTAGGGTAAGGGTAAGTGTAGCAGAAAGGGTAAAGGTTAGGGTAAGTGTAAGGGTACGTGTAAGTGTTAGGGTACGGGTTATGATAAGGGTAAGGGTTAGGGTAAGTGTAAGGGTTAGCTTTATGTTAAGGGCTAGGGTTAGGTTTAGGGTAAGGCTAAAGTTAAGGGTAAGGTTTAGGGTAAGGGTAAAGGTTGTGGTAAGGTTTAGGGTTAGGGTTATGTTAAGGGTAAGGGTAAGGTTAAGGGTAAGTGTAAGGATAAGCCTTAGGGTAAGGGTTAATTTTAGGGTTAGGGTGAGGGTTGAGATAAGGTTTAGGGTTAGGGTAAGGGCAAGGGTTTGGGTAAGTGTTAGGGTAAGGGCAAGGATAAGGGCAAAGTTTAGGGCAAAGGTAAGGGTAAGAGTTAGGGGAAGGGTACAAGTAAGTGTTAGTGTACGAGTTATGTTAAGAGTAATGGTAAGGGTTAGGTTTAGTGTAAGGGTAAGGTTTAGGGTAAGTCCTGAACAGAATCACAGAAGTGTATGGATACGGGTAAGGGTAAGGTAAGAGTAAGGGTATGGGTAAGTGTAAGGTTTAGATTTAGGGTAAGGGTAAGTGTAGCGGTAAGGGTAAGAGGATGGGTAAGGTTAAGGGTAAGGGTTTGGGTTATGTGGGTAGTTAGGGTCTGGCGGCCGGAAGATGTCGTGCTGTACGGAAAGGTGGACCCCTCCCTTGATGGACAGTAGCGTGTGGCCTGTGATGTAAGCAAGCGGAAGTGACGCTATGGGCCTCGGGTATATAAGCCCATGTGACTCGACAATAAACGCCATTTGCCATCCACCACATTGGTGTCTGTGAGCTGATGGACCAAGCGGCCTGGGGTTGGTCGCCGTGCCGTTCCTGAACCAGGTCGCCACTGCCCCCTGAAGGCAACAGGGTTACTGTAAGGATAAGCGTTAGGGTAAGGGTTAGAATAAGTGTAAGGGTAAGTGTAAGGGTATGTGTAAGTGTTAGGGTACAGGTTATGATAAGGGTAAGTGTAAGGGTTAGCTTTATGATAAGGGCTAGGGTTAGGGTTGAGGTAAGGTTTAGGGTTAGGGTAAGTGTTAGGGTAAGGGCAAGAGTTAGGGGAAGGGTACGAGTAAGTGTTAGGGTACGAGTTATGTTAAGAGTAATGGTAAGTGTAAGGGTTATGGTTAAAGTGTAAGGGAAAGGGTTAGGTTTAGTGTATGAGTAAGGGTAAGGGTAATGTTTAGGGTAAGTGTATAGATAAGGGTAAGGGTTAGGGTAAGGATAAGGTAAGAGTAAGGGTATGGATAAGTGTAAGGTTTAGATTTAGGGTAAGGGTAAGTGTAGTGGAAAGGGTAAGGGTAATGGTAAAGGTAAGAGGATGGGTAAGGTTAAGGGTAAGGGTAAGGGTTAGGGTAAGTGTAAGGATAAGCGTTAGGGTAAGGGTTAGGGTGAGGGAAACGGTAAGGGTAAGAGGTAGGTTAAGGGTAATGGTAAGGTTTAGGATAAGGGTTAGGGTTAATGTAATGGTTAGGGTAAGTGTTAGGGTAAGGTTTAGGGTTTGGGTAAGTGTTAGGGCAAGGGCAAGGGATAGTGTAAGGGTAAGAGTTAGGGGAAGGGTACGAGTAAGTGTTAGGGTACGGGTTATGTTAAGGGTAACGGTAAAGGTAAGGGTTAGGGTAAGTGTAAGGGTTGTGGTTAGTGTAAGCATAAGAGTAAGGGTTAGGTTTAGTGTAAGGGTAAGTGTAGCGGTAAGGGTTAGGGTAAGGGTAAGGTTAAGTGTTAGGAGAAGGGTAATCGTGAGGGTAAGGGTAAATGCAAGTGTAAGGGTTAGGGTAATTGTAAGGGAAAGTGTACGGGTAAGTGTAAGGGTAAGGATAAGGTTAAGGGTAAGGGTACGAGTAATTGCTAGGGTACGTGTAAAGGTAAGTGTACGAGTAAGTGTAAGGGTACGTCTTATGGTAAGGCTAAGGGTAAGGCTTAGGGTAATGGATAGGGTAAGGTTTAGTGTAAGGGTAACGGATAGGGTAAGGGTAAGGGTTGGGGTAAGGTTTAAGTTTAGGGTAAGGGTAAGGGTTAGGGTAAGGTTAACGGTTAGGGTTAGGGAAAGTGCAAGGATAAGGGTAAGGGTTAGGGTAACAGATAGGGTAAGGTTTAGTGTAAGGGTAAGTGTAAGGATAATGGATAGGGTAAGGGTTGGGGTAAGGTTTAGGTTTAGGGTAAGTGTTAGGGTTAGGGAAAGGGCAAGGGTTAGGGTGTTAGCATAAGGGTAAGAGTAAGGGCTAGGGTAAGGGTAATGGATAGGGTACGAGTAACTGTTAGGTTAGGGGATATGTTAAGTGTAACGGTAAGGGTTAGGTTTAGTGTAAGGGTAAGGTTAAGGTTTAGGGTAAGGGTTAGGGTAAGGGTAAGTTTAAGGCTAAGGCTAAGGAAAGAGTAAGGGTATGGGTAAGGTTAAGGTTGAGGGTTAGGGTAAGGGTAATTGTAAGATTTAGATTTAGCGTAAGGGTAGCGGAAAGGGTAAGGATGAGGGCAAGGGCAAGTGTAAGGGTTAGGGTAAGGTTAAGTGTAAGGGTAAGAGTAAGGGTATGGGTAAAGGAAACGTTAAGGGTAAGAGTAAGGGTATGGGTAAAGGAAATGTTAAGGGTAAGGGTCAGGGTTAGGGTAAGCGTAAGGGTAAGGGTAACATTAATGGTAAGGGTAAGGGTATGTGTAAGTGTTAGGGTACGGGTTATGATAAGTGTAAGGGTAAGGATTAGGGTAAGGGTTAGGGTTATTGTAAGGGTAAGCGTAAGGGTAAGGGTGAAACTAAGGATTAAGGTAAGGGTAATTGTAAGGGTAAGAGTAAGTGTTAGGGTAAGGGTAAGAGTTAGGGTATATGTTAGAGGAAGGGGAAGTATAAGGGTAAGGCGAAGGGGAAGGGTTAGGGGAAGGGGAAGTGTTAGTGTAGGTGTTACGGTAAGGATTAGGTTTAGTGTAAGAGTAAGGGTAAGGGTTAGGGTAAGGTTAAGGGTAAGTGTGAAAGTAAGAATAAGGGTAAGATTAAGCATATGGGTAAGAGTAAGTGTTAGGGTAAGGTTAAGGCTAAGTGTTAGGGTACATGTTAGAGTAAGAGGAAGTGAAAGGGTAAGGGTTAGGTTAAGCAGAAGTAGAAGGGGAGGGGAAAGGGTAAGAGGATGGGTAAGGGTAAGGTTAAGGGTAGATTTAGCTGAAGTGTAAGGGTAATCTTTATGGTAAGGGTTAGGTTAAGGTTAAGGGTAAGGGTAAGTGTTAGGGTAAGGACAAGGGTAAGGGTAAGTGTAAGAGTGTGGTGGTTTTACCGTGCTGGGCAGCTAAACCCCACAACTGCTCTCTCACTCCCCCTCTTCTAGATGAGGAGGGGGAGAAGCAAAGCAAAGAACAACTCATGGGCTGAGATAAGGATAATTTAATTAAAGGGAAATAATTATAATAATTAAATAAAGACTACCATGAACTAAACAATTTAACTAAGGGGAAATAAAAAGGGAAAGGGGAAAAGGAAAAAATAAAAAGAAGGGAGGAAAACAAACAAACAAAATAAATGAAGGCTATATGGAAGTGCAGAGGAAAGGAATTACTCTCTACTACCCACAAATGAGCGATGATTGACCACGTCCTTGAAGCAAGGCCTCAACTCACACAGCCGGTGTTCAAGAGGAGGACCGACATTTTCCCAACGAGAGCCCACCCCTCCCCTCTTCTTCCTGTTTCCACCTTTTATTGCTGAGTGTGACATCACATGGTATGGAATATCCCTTTGATTGGTTTAGGTCAGCTGCCCTAGTGATGTTTCTCTCCTCACTTTTTGCCCACCCCCTAGGAGGGTTAGAGAAAGGCCCAATGCTGAGCCACTGCTGCTCAGCAGTAGACACAACACTGGTGTGATAACACTGCTGTTCCAGCTACAAGTACAGAGTATGGCACTGTATGGGCTGCTGCCGGAAAGTTAACATTCCAGCCAGACTCAGTACAAAGAGGATGGGTAAGGTTAAGGGTAAGGTTTAGGGTAAGTGTAAGGATAAGCATTAGGGTAAGGGTTAGGGTTAATTTTAGGGTTAGGGTAAGGGAAACGGTAAGTGTAAGGGTTAGGTTAAGGGTAAGGTTAAGGGTAAGGGTAAGGTTTAGGGTAAGGGTTAGGGTTAATGTAAGCATTAGGGTAAGGGTGGGTCAAGGTTTAGGCTTAGGGTAAGTCTTAGTGTAAGGGCAAGAGTTTGGGTAAGGGATAGGGTAAGGGTTAGGGTAATTGTAAGGGTTATTTTTAGTGTAAGGGTAAGAGTAAGGGTAAGGTTTAGGGTTAGGGTAAGAGTAAGGGTAATGTTTAGGGTAAGTGTAAGGGTAAGAGTGAGGGTTAGAGTAAGAGTGTAAGGTTTAGATTTAGGTTCAGGGTAAGTGTAGCAGAAAGGGTAAGGGTTAGTTAGGGGAAGGGAAAGAGTAAGGGTAAGTGTTAGGATAAGGGTAAGCAAGTGTAAGGGTTAGGGTAATTGTAAGGGTAAGTGTATGGGTAAGGGTTTGGTTAATGGTAAGGGTAAGCATAAGGGTATATGTAATTGCTAGAGTAAGTGTAAGGGTAAGTGAACGAGTAAGTGTTAGGGTACGGCTTATGGTAAGGGTAAGGATAAGTGTTAGGGTAAGGGTTAGGGTAAGGGCAAGGATAAGGGTAAGGCTTAGAGTTAAGGTTAGGGTAAGGTTTATGGTAAGGGTAATGGATAGGGTAAGGGTAAGGGTTAGGGTAAGGGTACGAGTATGTGTTAGGATACGGGTTAGGGTAAGTGTAAGGGTTAGGGGAAGGGGAAGGGTAAGTGTAAGGGTTAGGGGAAGGGGAAGGGTAAGTGTAAGGGTTAGGGGAACGGGAAGGGTGAAAGTAAGGATTAGGGCAAGGGTAATAGTAAGGGTTAGGGTAAGGGTAAGTTTTAGGGTATATGTTAAGGTAAGGGGAAGTGTAAGGGTAATGGTTAGGTTAAGAATAAGGGTAAGGTGAAGGGGAAGGGGAAAAGTAAGGGTAAGGGTAAGGTTCAGGTTTAGGGTTAGATTAAGGGTAAGGGTTTGGGTAATGGTAAGGTTTAGGATAAGGGTTAGGGTAAGTGTAAGGATTAGGATAAGGGTTAGGGTTAGTGTAAGGGTAAGGGAGAGTGTTAGGGTATGTGTTAGAGTTAGGGGAAGTGTAAGGGTAAGGGTTAGGTTAAGTGTAAGGGTAAGGGTATGAGGAAGGGGAAGGGTTGGGGTAAGGTTTAGGGTTAGGTTTAGGTTAAGTGTAAGGGTAAGGGTAACAGTAAGGGTAAAGGTAACGGTAAGTGTAAATGTAATGTAATGTTTAGGGTAAGGGTTAGGGTTAGAGAAAGGGTTACGGTAAGGGTTAGGGTAAGGGCAAATGTAAGGATAAGGGTTAGGGTAAGTGTAAGGATAAGGGCTAGGGTAAGAGTAAGTGTAAGGGTTAGGGTAATGGTAAGTGTAACATTAAGGGTAAGGGTAAGGTTAAGGTTAAAGGAAAGGGTAAGAGTAAGGATTTGAGTAATGGTAAGGGTAAGAAGGGTTAGGGTAAGGGCTACGGTAAGGGTTAGGTAACGCAGTGTACAATCTGGGACGTCACACCCAGAGCTGCCTCTGACAAGGTGAGTGAGGAACAGATGTAGCAGTTGTGTTGTAGGTCTCACTGTTACTCTGAGTATCCCCTCTTTGTCTTTTAGAGCTGTTGTAGCTGTTTGAAGAGGGTAGATTGAAGCATCTGCCTCGGGGGCTGGTAAGCGGGCAGAGGTAAGGGAGCAGATGAGAGTAACTTACCTAGCTGTGCTGTGTCTTTGGATGCTGCCTCGGCCTATGCTTTTCTTTTTCTTTCACAGGTGTCTCGCGCAGGCTCAAAGGAGCAAACCGCACTCTGAAGAGCTATGTATGAAGAGGTGCTGGTCATGAGCTGGGTTGGAGCAGAACGACCAAGTAGCACAAGGTGACTATGAAAGTTGTCTGTCTTGATTTGCAGGTGCCGTGGCAGGCTCTCCACAGAAGTGACTGAGGATATGAGATAAGGCCAGAGAGTGACAAGGAGCAGCATGTGCAAGGATGGTTTCCAAGTGCTGCAGTGGCTTTCTCTTCCGTTCATCAGGTGCCACAGGCAAGGTGGGTTGTAACATCAGTCTTTATAATCTCAGGAAAGCAGGCCACTTGAATGCTGCAGGGCATCTGAGAAGGGTGTTCTGGCAGAAAAAGCTTGTCTGGCACGGCGGTGCCTGATGGCAGTGTGTTTCCTCAGGTGAAGAGGTGCCTGGAGCCCCATCTCATGTAGCCTGCGCGTGCCTTGAGGAGGAATCCTGCTTTCCAGCCATCCCTAAAGCTAAGTTTTGCTTGAAATGCCCTGTCTGTGTGTTGGGTGGGGTTGTACCTTGGCATGTGCGTGGTATGTGCATGGGGATGGCTTTTAAATCAGTGCAGCAGGGGAACGGGATCCAGTAACAACTGGGTAAAGAGGCCATGGATTCATCATCCTTTTCAGCCTAGCATGTGCCAGTCAGGGCAGTTCCAGTATGTGTTCTATGGTGTATGGTTGTTTCTGTGTACTATAGTATCCATTACCAGGTCTTGTTCCCATAGTTGTTGGCTTCTGCAGTGCTTGCTGAGCACCATATCATGGGTCGTAAATGTATTGTTGGCAAGGGGATAGTAATGAAGCAGTTTTTGTCTTTCATTGGGACTTGGAAAGGCTGATCTCTCTCAAGACCTTGATGTTGTCTGCTTTTCTTGATGGTAGCCATCACGGCCCTCAGTCTCTGGCTTGTGTGTGTTCGTGCTCATGTACGGTTTGGGAGCCTGGCTCCACGTGGTTTTGGGTCCCGGTTCTGTAGTTTTTCACTACTGTTTCTGGTTTGGGGGGAGGGATGGCTCCCTGCGTTGCTCTGGCTGGCCCGCCCTGCGCCGCCCCCCTCCCCCTGCCGCCGCTGCGTGGTGCCAGTCCGCCCTGGCCCGGCAGCATTGAAGGTGTAGTGAGATCCTCGATTCAGCCTATGTTATTGGCTACAGATTGATTCAGGGTTTTAAGGTTTCAGGGATAGGGCACTAGGGTTGGGTTTCAGGGTAAGGGGTTTCAGGGTTTATGTTTAGGGTTTTAAGGTTTTTAGGGTTGAAGTTTTAACGGTTAGGAATTTAAGGATTTGGGGGTTAGGGTTTTAAGGGTTTCAGGGTTAGCGTGTTAGGGTTTTAGAGCTTTTTGGGTTGTAGTGTTGATACGTTTTTTAGGGTTAGGGTCTTAGGGTTTTATTTTTGGTCAGTTATTTACAGTTAAGGTTTTAAGATCTTAATTATTTTTTTTTCAGGTTAGGTTCTCCAGGGCTAGGGTTTTGAGTATCCTAATTTTTGGGGTTTGGGTTTTGAGCATCTTAATTTTTGGGGTTTGGGTTTTGAGCGTCCTGAGTTTTTGGGAAAGGGTTTTGAGCATCTTAATATTTTCAGGATAGGGCTTTGAGTGTCCTAAGTTTTTGGGTTAGGGCTTTGAGCGTCCTAATGTTTTTGGGATGGGGTTTGGAGCATCCTAAGTTTTCGGGATAGGGTTTGGAGCATCTTAATGTTTTGGGTTTGTACACTGCTTGTACACTGTAGGGGCCTGCATCTTGAGGGAGGGTTGGGGCTGTTTGTACACCTTTGGGGCCTGCATCTGGGGGGTGTTGGGAGCTGCTTGTATACTGTAAGGGCCTGTGTCTGGTGGGGGGCTTGGGGCCTGTGTCTCGGGGGGGGTTGTGAGCTGGTTGTACACCTTCGGGGCTTGCGTCCATGGAGAGTTGGAGCCTGCCTCTGGGTGGGGGGTTTGGAGTTGCTGGTGCAATATAAGGGCCTGTGTTGGGGGGGATTTTGAGGAGGCAGTACAACTTTGGGGCCTGTGTCTGTGGGGGGTTAGGGCCTGTGTCTAGGGGGTTGGGAACTGTTTGTACAATGTCGGAATCTGTTTCTGTGGGGGTTGGGAGCTGTTTGTACACCTTTGGGGCCAGCATCTGGGGGTGTCTGGGAGCTGCTTGTACACTGTAGGGGCTTGTGTTTCGGGGGGGGCTTATGGGCCTCCCTGGGGGGGGGGGGTTGGGAGCTGCTTATATAGGGTAGGGGGCCTGCCTTGCAGGGGTTGGGAGTTGCTTGTAGAATTTGGGGCCCTGTGTCTGGGGGGTTGGGGTCTGTGTCTCAGGGGGGTTAGGAACTGGTTGTACACCTTTGGGGCCTGTCTCTGGGGGGGGAGCTACTTTTGAGAGGGGTTGGGGCCTGCATCTGTGGGTGGTTGGGAGCTGCTTGTACACTATAGGGGCCTGGGTCTCAGAGGGGGGTCTGGACTGTTTGTACACCTTTGTGGCTTGTGTTTGGGGGGGGTGGGTGCCTGTGCCTGGGGGAGTTGGGAGCTGCTTGTACACTCTAGGGGCCTCCATTTGGGGGTCTTTGGGGCCTCCCTTTGAGGGGAAGGGAGTTGGGAGTTGGTTGTACACCTCTGCGTCCCATGTTTTGGGGGGGGGGGGGCAGGGGGTTGGGACCTGTCTCTGAAGGGGCGGGTTGTGAGCTGCTTGTACACCTTTGGGACCTGTGTCTGGGGGGGTGGGGCCTGGGTCTGGGGCCTGTGTCTGGGTGGAGTCCAGTTCTTGGGAGGGGGTGGGGGGGTGGGAGCTGTTTGTGGGCAGTTGGGGTCTGCATCTGGGTGTGGTTGATGCCTGCTTCTGTTGGCAGTTTGGGGCCTGCTTGTAGACTTCTGCAGCCTGGGTTTGGGGGCTTTTCTGTAACGTTTGGGGTCTGCATTTTTGCTTTGGGATGCATCTTGAGCTTTTGAGGCCTAGCTGTAGCGTTTGGGGCCTGTGTCTGGGGCTTTTCTGTAGCATTTTGGTCGTGTGTTTGTGATTTGGGGCCTGTATCCAGGGTTTTGCCTTTTTTGTAGTTTCCATCTTTGTGTCTGTGTGTTTCGTTGTTGGTTGTCTGGGGTTAGGGGCAGTTTGGGGTTTGGATTAAGGTCAGTGTCATTAGCGTTAGGGGGTTGATAATAAGGGTTAGGGTTGTGGTTAAAGTTGTTAGGTTTAAGGGGAATAAGGATTTCAGGGTAAGGGGATCAAGGTTGTGGGAATAAAAATGTTTTTGCACAGTTACATCTTTTAGAGGGAAGGAAGGTGGTATTGAGATATGCTTGCAGTGATAAGAGAGCTTAACAGTGTGAAATGTGTTCATCTGATTCGTGTCAATATGGAACAATGCTCGGGCCACATGATATGATGAAATGTGACCTTCTGTCTTACATACCCATGTATAACCGCAAGTCTAAGAAAACCAGAGTGGTTAATGTATATAGTTCTTGTATTTTGCAAAGGAATGGTCCAGCAATTCAGGTCAATAGGGGATAAGAGAACAAAGGGGTTTCAGAATAACTGCTAACTATTACAACTGCTGCATGGGACACTATGCAAGTCTCTGACATCCAGCCAAGATGGACAAAGGAAAAGGACAAGGGAAAAGCCTGGGAGGAAGACTACGAGCTTTCAGCATGAGAGACCCCCAGAGGGACCACCAGAGACTGATAACGCATGCACCAGTGGGAGGGTTCAGATTCCAGGAACTAATTATAATAACCCTGCCTTTCCTAGAAGTAGTAATGAATATGTATTAGCCTAGCAGCATAAAAACTAGCCTC
Organism: Anas platyrhynchos; assembly: GCF_047663525.1. NCBI lineage: Eukaryota > Metazoa > Chordata > Aves > Anseriformes > Anatidae > Anas > Anas platyrhynchos. The sequence goes on from NC_092602.1 coordinate 15,275,861, forward strand.
CTGATGTAACTGGTGTGCGTCTTGGTGGAGCAGAGACTCCCGGCGCACCCAGTGCTGTTTGCTTACCTCTATTCATTTAATAAATTGTAAACTTCAATTGCAATCCTATTTGGGACCCAGTCATTTATTACAACTGGGGGCTCGTCCGGGAGGGCTTTGGTTCCTGATTTCTGGTTTGATCTAGGAGAGGCACCCCCACCATTTGGTGGCTGCTGTTTGAGTCAGGTCGGCCTAATGGCATCTTGAACCTGAATAAAGGTAAGCAAAGATTTGATTATTTTTTTCAGCTCCCTTGCCAGCTGCAGCACTATATTTTGCCCGTAATTCTGTGTGTGAAGATCCAAACGAAGACGACAGAGTCGTAAGCATTTAAAGCGTATACCATTCGGTTGGGTGGGGTTCGGTTGCCTGTGTGTGTAAGAGTGTGACTGAGATGGAACTTAGTTCCGAAGCGATTGTGGAGGTCTTCTAACCGTGGTTCCAATCTCCTGCGAGGGACTTGGCCGGTGAAGGACCGAAGCGATTCCTATAGGATTTGTGGGTGTGTGATAGGTCCTCAACCCCCTGCAAGACACTCTTACTAAGGTAACCAAGGGCTGTGGGAATTGCCATAGTAAAATTCCTAGATGGGTCAGACAAAATCGAAGACCAGAGACCAGAAGAAAGGGAGAAAATTACCAGTCATACCACCAGAAAGTCCATTAGGAATAACGATTAGAAATTGGAATGATAGGGACCCCAGAAAAGGAAAAAGTAAATTAAAAATGGTCCAGTATTGTGTGACAGAATGGCCAAAGGAGCCTTTAAGACTACATGTCTTTCGGCCTGTTTTTGGATCCTTTGAAGACTGGATTTGCCAGGCCTTAAATATCCACGTTAATTCAAAGGAACCTTTTAGCCAGGAAGAAAGTGATTATGCAGGATTATGGATCAGGAGGACTCCACGTCCTTTTCCAGCCTCAATATTTACACTAAAAGCAGGTAAGAAATTTGAAGAAGAAGAAGAACATGAAAAAGAAAAAGAAGATAAACGTGAGCCGTTGGATAACCTACCACCTCCATATCCTAACAATCCACCCCTGGCGGCTCCCCCTCCAGTGGCTGTGGTATCTCCACCAGCACCACCGTTGCCCCAGCTTCCACCACCAACAGGACCAGAATTAGACCGACCTCCGGCTGCATGCACTAGAAGTAAGACTGCCGTATCTGAGAGAGCTTCTCTATATCCCTTAAGGGAGGTAACTGGTGTATAACTGGTGTGCGTCTTGGTGGAGCAGAGACTCCCGGTGCACCAAGCACTGTTTGCTTACCTCTATTCCTTTAATAAATTGTAAACATGAATTGTAACCCTATTTGGGACTCAGTCATTTATTACAACTGGGACCTCCTGATGGGTGGAAGCTGTTGGGATAGCCTGGGATGCTGAGGCATGGTGCTGCAACAAGGTTGGTGGTCAGTGGCGCCCTGGGGCAGGCCGAATTGGGAGGGAGCGAGGCGGTGGGTGGTCGGTGGCTTCTGTGGAAATGGCCCTTGTGTGGGGGCGGGGGCGGCACATTCAGAGGAACCTTGACAGGCTGGGGCAGGCAGGCAGGAACCTTTTGAAGTTCAGGAGAGGGAAATGCCAAGCCCTACCCCTAGGGAGGAACAACTCTATTCACCAGCACTGGATATCTCGATACTAAATAAGCGTTTCTTCATGGAAGGGGTGGTTACACATTAGAACAGGCTGCCCGGGGAAGTGGTAAGAGTCCCCATCCTTAAAAGTATTTAAGAGACGTGTGGACATAGCACTTAGGGATACGATTTAGTGGTAGCATTAGGTTGATGTTTGGACTTGATGTTCTTAAGGGCCTTTTCCAACATAAGAATTCTTGTTAAGGATGGGGATTCAAATAACAAATGCATTTTCGGGAAGTGGCTCTATCCTTCATTGTAGGTGACAGCAGCTCACCTTGCAAATGGAATCCACCCAAACATCTCGGGTCATGTCATCACAGATACTGTAGAAGGGAAGAAAGTTGGAACTTTTTTTTCAGAGGGAAAACCTGCAGGTGAGTACAGAAGTAACATGTACACTGGGAGCTGTAGAGATTCCCTGAAAGTTTAGGGTTGAAATTTGGCTAGGCCTGCCTGTTCAACAAATGGGAAACTATGCTCTGCTTGACAAATGGCTTTTGAAAGGTAATTTTCAATGTTGGAATGGAACATCTTGAATCCTCTTCTCAGGTTCCTTCCAGCTGCATGACTTGCTGCATCGGCCTTGCATTCAAAGAACTAAGTAGAATTTGTATTGTTTTCAGTCTTAGAGGTTATCATCTCTTATTGATGATCTCAGGGTGAAAGCATGCATATAGAATGTACTGCTGAACTAAGATAGTGTGCAGTTTCATTTTTTATCCTGTTCTTTTTATGACTCAGTCTTTTGTTACTGTATGCAGCAATGTTTTCCTGCCTCTGTGTTGCTGTGACAATGTAACAAGGGCCGCAGAAAGTCAGACCAAAGATCTGTGATCTTAGCAGAATAGAACAAGTATAGACTGATACTTGTGACTTGCACTGTAAGACAAGCAAATGCCTTGGAGTATAGAAATGTTTAATGGATTTCTTGTAAAAATTGGCCATATCCCTTGAACCCATGTAAACGCTTAGCATCCGTGGGTCACAGCAGTCACGTGCCTTAACTAGGCATTGTGTGTAAACTCTGGAGCTAGCTTCACTATGTGAAGAACCGCTGCCTTTATTTTGTGTGTGCTTGTGGGCAGGAGGAGTGAAATTTGCTTCCTGCTAGCTTGTGATGCCCCCATCTTCTGTATGTACAGAGAACATGGGTGATCGATATCTGTTCAACTTCTATGATACTAGACATCATCTTTTCCCTCATCTCTTTTTCACATGAAAAAGGTTTTTTCTTAGTCCTTTTCTACAGAAACTGTTCCAAACATTTGGCAATCCCTGTTTCTCTTGGCTGAAACTGTTTTTATTCTACTGTGACCTTTTTAAGGTGGGCAAAAACAAAATTTTGTGTAGCATCCAAGATGCAAATGAACCTTCCGTTTATAAGATAGCAAGGCTACCTTTGAGTTTTGATTAGATTGGTGATGTTTTTTGTTGCCTTTCCTAGGCCTTTTCTAAAAGGTTAAACAGGGAAGTTGCTGTTCAACGCTGATGAGCATTGAAGTGATGTTTTCATAGGATTGTGTGCAGTACCAAGGCCTGATTTCCCCTTCTGCCTCTTCATTACTTCATGTTTATCTGCTGTGAATTGTACTTGCTACTTGGTTGCATAGTGGCTGCAAAGGAATCACAGGCTGGTTGAGTTTGAAAGGACCTCCACAGGTCACCTGGTCCAACACCCCTTTTGTGTTCAAAGAACACAAAAATATACTCCACGTTATAAAGTATGACCTCGCTTTAAAAAGCTGTTTTAACAGTCCTTCATTAAGTCTTATTAATCAAGTGTCCCCTAGTTCTTTTCTTACGCTTCCCACTATACCTCCTGTTATTTTCCTTAACGTGGGAATTCCTGCTCTGGCAATTTCTGTAGGACACTTCTTAAACAGAAGTCTAGGCATATTAGTCACGTTTCAAGTCATCTGTTTCAATTCAGACAACTTCAAGAGTTAAAAGTGAAAACATAGCTTATCCATGAGCTCCTTGAGAACTCCTTAGTGAAATGCTGCCTGAGCCTTTTGACTTCTGTTTCTGTGTCAAAAGTTGTTCTGTATCGTTTCAGTTGGAGATGGATTCTTTGACATCCGTGCCAAGAAAAACCTTTCTTCCATAGGAGCCCTTCAATGTACACAGAGCGGAGAAAGAGCAGCTATTCTGCAAGTTGGTACTCAGGCTGGTTTTGGCTTCCCATACTGTTTGTACATTCCCATGTTGTTTTGCAATCTTTTCTCTTTTCAGTAGTTATATAATAAAACTTTTTCAAAGGATGCCTCCCTGTTTTCAGTAACCTCCTTACGCCCTGAGATTTAGCCGTCCTTGTATTCTTTTGCTCTTCGTTTTTTTGATACAAGTCGTAGAGTTGTTGGATCCCCGAACTCTGGGATGGCCACCGTGCTGAGCTCTGGGTTGCCTACCTCCGGAGGGGCGGGAGGTGGCCATCCTGATCCTCTGGGGTCTGGCCTTGGGCGGCGTGGGGGCCACCATCACAGGGCCAGGGAGTCCAGCAATGGGTGGCACAGGGGCTGGCTGTCCTGTGGTCCGTCCTCGGGTGGATGGGGGCGCAGCATTCCCAGGGCCCGGGGGTCCAACCTCCGGTGGCCAGCAGTTCCAAGCCCTGAGGGTGTAAGTCTCAGGCGGCAAGGGGGCAGGCTGTCCCTTGACCCGGGGCGGATGTTCTCAGGCTCATGGGGCCCGGCTATCCCGGGAGCCGGCCTCTGGAGACACAGGGACTGGCTGTCCCGTGTACCGGGGGTCCGAACTCGGGTGGTGTGGGGGCTGGCTGTGTTGCAAAGCAGGAGGCTGTCATCCGCCGGCTTGGGGATTGGCTGTCCCGAGCCCCTGGACTTTGGTCTTGGGCGACGCGTGTGCTAGCCACACCGGGTTCCGCGGCCGACCTCGAGCGGCTCGCAGAAGGTGGTCCCATGTGTGGGAGTTCGGCCTTGGGCGGCGTGGGGTCTGGCTGTCCCTAGCACCTAGGCTCCGGTCTTGATCGATGCGTGTGCTAGCCGCATTGGGGTCCAGGTCTAACTTCGGGCGGTTTGGGGACGGCGATCCCAGGGCCCGGGTGTCCGGCTATGGACTGCACGGGGGCTGGCTGTCCCATGTCCTGGGGGTCTGTCCTCAGGCACCGTGGGTGCCGGCCGTAACATGAAGTGGGAGGCTGTTGTCCGCCAGTTCAAGGACTGGCTGTCCCAGAGACTGGGGTTCGGTCCTATGCGGAGCGGCGGCCTGCCATTCCCAGCTCCTGGTTGCCGCCATCCAGAGGTGCGAGATCCGACCATCCCAATCCCCTGGGCTCCGAGGGTCTTGGATGACGCGTGTGCTAGCCGCACTGGGATCCGGGGCTGAACTTGAGCATCACTGGACGGCAGTCCTGAAACTGGGAGTTCAGCCTTGGGTGGCGCCAGGTCCAGCTGTCCCTAGCCCCTGGGCTCCGGTCTTGGGGGATGCGTGTGCTAGTCGCACCGGGGTCCGGGTCCAACCTCGGGCAGCTTGGGGACGGTGATCCTGGCGCCCGGGTGTCCGGCCACGACAGCGTGGGTGCCAGCCGTACTCTGAAGCAGGAGGCTGTCGTCTGCCGACTTGGGGACTGGCTGTCCCAGAGACCAGCATTTTGGTCCCGTGCGGAGTGGTGGCTGGCCGTTCTGAGCTCCCAGTAGCCTCCATCCAGAGGTGTGGGATCTGACCGTCCTGAGCCCCTGTGCTTCAGTCTAGGGCGACGCGTGTGCTAGCCACACCGGGGTCCAGGGCCGAAACAGAGAGGCACAAGGACGGTGGTCCTGTGTCCGGGAGTTCAGCCGAGAGCAGCACAGGATCCAACAGTCTCGAGCCCCTGGACTCCGGTGCTGGGTGACGCGTGTGCTAGCTGCACCAGGGTCTGAGGCCAACTTCGGGTGGTTCGGGTACGGCGATCCTGGGGCCAGTGTGTTCGGAAAAGACCCCCATGTCCCAGGGGTCCAAGTTTGGGTGCCAAGTTTGCAGGCTATGCCGTGAAGTGGGAGGCTGTCTTCCGCCGGCTCGGGGACTGGCTGTTCCGGAGACTGGCGATTCGGTTCTGTGCAGAGCAGCGGCCAGCTGTCCCTAGCCTCTGGTATCCGGTCTTGGGCAAAGCATGTGCAAGCTGCACCAGGGTCCGCGGCTGACTTCTGGCGGTTCGGGGATGGCTATCCCGGGACATGGGTGTCCAGAAACGGGCTGTGCGGGGGCCGACTGTCCCGTATCCCGGGGGTCCATCCTCGGGCACCGTGGGTGCCGGCCGTGTCATGAAGTGGGAGGCTGGCCTCTGCCGGCTCAGGGACTGGCCATCCCGGAGACTGGCGGTTCTGTCCCGTGTGGAGTGGCGGCCGACCATCCCGAGCCCCTGGGCTCCGGTCCTGGGTGATGCATGTGCTAGCCACACCGGAGTCTGGGTCCAACCTCGGGTGGCTCTGGGATGGCGAACCCAGGACCAGGGTGTCCAGCCACGGGTGGCGTGGGGCCGGTTGTGGCGGGAATGGGGAGTCTGTGTTCCGCTTCCTCGGGAACTGGCCGTCAGGGAGACCTGTGGTTCTGTCCCATGCGGAGTGGCGGCCGGCCATCATGCGCCCCTGTGCTCCGGTCCTGGGTGACATGTGTACTAGCAGCACGGGCCTCCGGGTCTGACCTCGAGCAGCTCTGGGACGGCGATCCCAGGACACGAGTGTCCGGCCACGGGTGGCATGGGTGCCGGCCATGCTGTGAAGTGGGAGGCTGTTGAGCGTCCTAATGTTTTGTGTTAGGGCTTTGAGCATCGTAATGTTTTGGGTTGGGTTTGGGTTTTGAGCGTCTTAATTTCTGGGTTTGGGTTTTGAGCGTCCTAAGATTTTGGGTTAGGGGTTTTAGACATAGGTCTTCAGAGGTTTAGTGTAGTAAATAGTTTGGGTTAGGTCTGTAGTGGTTTCGAGGTTCTTTAGGGTTAGGGCTTGAGGCTTTTTTGTGTAAGGGCGGTAAGGGCTAGGGTTACAGTGAGTGCTGTTAAATATAGTTGTCGAAAACTCGGCCTCTCATTGGCCGTGCTGGCTGTCCGGAGAATGCTGGTAGGTTTAGTTTTCCGGCACAAGGCTTCCGGGAGGCCATGTTGGGTGCCCAGAGCATGCCGGGAAACGTAGTTCTCAGGAACTGGGGTTAGAGTTAGAGGCTGGGGCTAGGGTTAGGGTTTAGGGTGAGGGTTGGGGTTAGGGTTAGGGCTTAGGGTTAGGTTCTTAGGGTTTTATTTTTGGTCAGTTATTTACAGGTTAGGGTTAGGTTTAGGTTTAGGTTTATGGGCACTAAATAATGCGCCTGGGCACATTTAGAGCGCGGCACCACCTGGGCACATTTCTCAAGTGGAGCTAGGTGAGGTAAAGGAGTTGGGTACAGAGAGGTATTGCACAACGTTATGTTGCATCAGTAGCAGTGAGTGTTGTGGAGGAGGTGGGTATTAGGGCTGGCACACTAGCGAATGCTGGTTCTCTGTGTTTGAGGATGATGGTGAGCCTGTTTAAATTAATTCCAGTTGAAGAAGCTTCAGATACTTGCTTGCTGATATTGTCAGTTCAATATTCAAAGCTACAGCAAAAGCACAGGGATTTTTGCTTCTAGAAACACTCCAGGTCTCTTGTCTGCTCTCTGCATGCTTTTGAGCTAAAGCAGATTTAAAAAAAGAAACAAAAAAGAAAGAAGAAATAAAACACAGCTGCTGCTGTGCCTGCCCTCTTCCTACTTTCTTGTGCTTTGTCCCTCCCCTTTCCCAGGTGATTGGGTTTGGGTGCTGGGCAGGGCCAAAAGGTATATGAGCCCCAGGCATGCCATCAGAGAGCTCCTTCTGCCTGGGCTGCTCTTTGGGGTAAGTGCTTTGATTTTCCTTCAGTCAGTTGCAGGGTTCTCCAGGCATGCTGGAGTCTATGGTTTTCTGGATTTCTAAGTGCTTGCGATTCACTTAATAGAAGGATATTTAGTAGAGGCTGCTGGCTCGCTGTTTTTTGGGATGGTGGGACACTCTTCTGTTTTTGAGCTATACTAGAATCTAAAGATGTATAAAACCACTTGTGTAGTTCTCCAGAGGACTAAAACCAGCTTGATTGCATGCTACATGTGGCTTAACAGCATAGATGCAGGATTACCAAGAAACTGAGCAGGGTTGTATCAGTCACCTCTTTCATCTGCCAAGGGTGAGTCTGTGATTACCCCTGCTGGGGCTGCTGTGTGTGCATGTCTTTTTGGCATTCATGGAGCTCAGTTGCTTTTTTTGTGTGTGTATGTTCTAACTTTTTGTTTTTTTTTTTTTGAGGGGCGAATAGTGTGTGTGCTGAGCGTGGCAAATAGTGTGTGTGCTGAGCGGGTGGGAGGAGGTGGGGAGCTGCTCAGGACTGGTAGGTTCTGTTTCTGGGAGTGTGTGGCGTCCTTCCTGTGCGATGCGACTGATCGTTGGGCAGGAATGTTTCAGCTCCTGTGTCTTGAGCAATGTAGCTTGTGTAGTGTGTGTTGTTTGGCCTGGGCAGAGTTTGCTGTGGCGCTGTGAGCGAAGAATCTCAGTTAGAGCTGGTGATCAGCTGAAGTAATGGAGCTGGGAAGAGAGAGGTATTGCAGCAGGTACGCTGTGGCTGTGAGGTGCCTGAGAGTGTGCTTTTCTCTTGTCTTTGCAGGTACTTTGTGCAGTCGTAGACAGGGAAGGGAAATGCTCATGTCACAAAGCACTGAGGGAAGGTTAGTGTTGTCAGCGTGGTCATCCCTTATCCGAAGCGAAGGGAAGACACTCAGGTGTTTCCCTCTGGGGAACGAGGTGAGGCTGTTTGGGATAGAGGAGCAGTGTGGCAGGTGGGTGCTTGCAAGCACAGTGGTCATTTTGTCCTTTTGTGTTCCCAGGTGGCATGGGTGATGCTGGCTGCTCCTTTCAAGCTTGGACCTAATTTGCAGGTACAGAGGCAAGTGGCCTGCTGTTTTGAAAGGTTAAAACTAAAGATGGGGTCGCTTATGTTGTTGAGGGGTGGGTGCTACTGCTGGCAGCTGAATGTTTATTTTCTGCCTGTGTGTTCTTTGTTCAGGCTGAAATGCACTGCGCAGTGCAGGATATCTCGACCCAAGCTGCCTCTGGAGTGACTCTGGTGTGTGATAAGCAGAGATAGCTGTTAATTTTTGAGGTGTGGTTGTCACTGCAGTTATTTTCCTACATCCAATAGAGTAAAATTCCAGTTTACCTTTTAGAGGTGCTATAAGTGGGTGAAGAGAAAAGATGGAAGCATCTGCCACATGGGGCAGGCAAGCGGCTGAGGTACAGGAGGGGATGAGAGTATGTGATTTTTCCTAAAATGGAATTGATTTTGTTGGTGTATAATCTGTTCTGCTCCTAGGTTTTTCTTGCAATGTAAAGAAAAGTTTGAGCTAATTCCAGTTAAGAAAGTTCCATTTCTTTGCTTGGTTGTATTGTCCTTTTAATATTCAAAGCCGCAGCAAAAGCATGGGGATTGTTGCTTCTAGAAACACCCCAGTTCTCTTGTTTGCACTCTGTATGCTGTTGAGCAAAAGCAGATTATTAATAATAAAAAAATGGAACACACTAAAAACAACAAACAAACATCATTGGGTGATGTGTTGTGAATGCAATAATCATTTAATCCCTTTGTTTTCCCAGGTGGTGTGGATGATGCTGGCTGTACTGTTGGAGCTTGGACTCAGAGAGGAACAGGTGAGCACAATCATATGTTGCATCAATAGTAATCAGCATTGTGGAGAAGGTGGGCATTGGGGCTGGCATGCTACTGAATGCTGATACTCTGTTTTTGCAGCTGATGATGAGCCTGGCAATTGACTAAGATGACAATCAGTGCCTGTGCATTTCTTGAGGTGGAGGGAATTCACCATCCAGCAATCTGAGAGCTAAACTGGGGAGCACCTGATATTTGCATATCTGGGGTGGCTAATGGGAGCTGGGAGCCAGAGCAACATGGAGCCAGCTGGCTGAAGATACTTGGTGCCACTGTGAGGGTGGTCCAGGCTGGGTCATGTTCAGGCTGCTTGTGGCTGGGTCAGCAGGCTAACAGAAGAAGTGGGATTATTTTGTAGCGTGAGTGTGCGCGCCAGGCAGGACAGTTTCCTTCTGTTTGTCTGTCCTGTAGTGTTGCTTCTGCAATGTTTGTTCTGTGCTTCTTAGGTCTTGATATCCTCCTAGCTTTTTACACTGGACTGACTAGACAAGCGACTTGGAAGCTGTCCTGAAGGGCCTCAATGCTTGTTTTGTCATCATGGCTCTGATCTGAGCATTTCTTGTCTTGCAGTTGCTGCTTGAAGTGCAGATCTCTTTCAGGTCTTGTGCATCACATTCGGTTTGAGATCGCATGTTTCCATCCTCACTCTTGCAGAAGTCATCTGGGCTGAGCACCAAGAGCAACAGCACAGGCAACACAGAACACAGATGACAAGCTGGGACTGCCCTGCCTGGCATGGCTTCATGCTGTACGTGACACAACTGCCTACACATCATCTCTCTGCCTGACCTGATGAATCCTGAAAGGCCCCATCTGCTGCAGTGACTTAAAAGCACAGACCCGCACCCTATGGGTGCATTCACAACCCCAACTCAAACATAGCACTTGCCCCCCAACTTAGCTTGGTAATGCTGGGAAGCATGTTCCATCCTCACCAAGGAACACAAAGGCTAGCCAGGACATTGCTTCAGGCACAAGGCTCCTCTTCACCTGCAGAAATAAAATCCCATCAAGCGCCAGCACACCAGCCAAATTTCTTTCAGTGAAACACCCTCCTCAGAAACAAAACAGTAGTCAACCGACCTGCTCCGCTATTGAAATCAGATAGACACCCTCCAGACAACTCCCCGCCTCCCCCTGCCAACCACTCCCCAACACACAGGATTTCCACCTCAACTTAATTCTCAGGGCTCAGAATCCACCATCAATGTGGACCACAGAGGCCAGCTAGGATGTTACCAGTACCTTCTTCGTCCCTGCAAAAGAGGAGTCACCCAGAGGTGCACCAAGAGACTACTACACCAAAAACAATACCTGTTTTCCAACTTTTCACCACTCACCTTCCCAACCCAGGCTGAGCACTTCCATTCAGTGTGCCAAGCCAAGGTCACGGGGCTTACACCAGGGAGAAAGAACAGACAAACGTGACAATCCACAAAACAGTCTATACCCACTCTTCTTTCCTCCCCTACTGCAACAGCCAAGAAGCTCCAGAGCCACATGCCCCAAGCCAGTACCACCACTTCGCTCACCTAACATCCCAAGGAGATACATCATGCTCCCAGCTCCTCTTGCGCTCTGAGCATCTCCAGCATTTCAGGAACTGGAACCGCTGACATCTGGCATTCCTCAGAAATGTGGCAGGAGACATACTCCGCTGTTGCAAGGCGCTTGCAAAGCCAGCCCAACATGAAACTGACTAACACAGTCCACCGAACAACTCAGGGTCCCCTCTGCTGTCCACTCACCCTCAAGCTTCATTTAAGTTTCCATGTCTATGCCCTGGGCTACAAGAAACAAAGAGACAAGGTCACATCCACAATGGACACGCAAACAGTAAAGCTCCTTGCAGAGGACTCAAACACAGAGACCAGAGCCAGATAAATAAAAAAAACACCCTGAATTCCACAAATGCCAAAAGGTCATGAATGCACAGCAGCCCCAACAGAGGTAGTCACAGACTTATCTTTCACAGACAAAAAAGGCAACCCTGCTCAGTCTATTTGGTCATACTGCACCTACAAGGTCAAGCCTCTTGTAGCATGTAAGCAAGCTGGTTTTAGTCCTCTAGAGAGTTACACAAGTGGGTTGATTCATCTAGAGATTCAAGTATAGCTCAAAAACAGAAGAGTGTCCCACCATCCCAAAAAACAGTGAGCCAGCAGCCTCTACTAAATATCCTTCTATTAAGTGAATCGCAAGCACTTAGAAATCTAGAAAACCATAGATTCCAGCATGCCTAGAGAACCCTGCAACTGACTGAAGGAAAATCAAAGCACTTACCCCAAAGAGCAGCCCAGGCAGAAAGAGCTATCTGATGGCATGCCTGGGGTTCATATACCTTTTGGTCCCACCCAGCACCCAAACCCAATCACCTGGGAAAGGGGAGGGACAAAGCACAAGAAAGTAGAAAGAGAAAGAGAGTAGCAGCAGCTGTGGTTTATTTACTTTTTTATAAGGCTTAGCTCAACAGCATGCAGAGTGCAGAGAAGAGACCTGGAGTGTTTCTAGAAGCAACAATCCCCATGCTTTTGGTGCAGCTTTGAATATTAAAGGGACAATACAACCAAGCAAGTAACTCTAAAAGACAAAGAGGGGATGCTCAGAGTAACAGTGAGACCTGCAACACAACAACTGCTACATCTGTTCCTCACTCACCTTGCCAGAGGCAGCTTTGGGTGTGACGTCCCAGGTTGTACACTGCATTTCAGCTTTATTAAATGAAAACAGTCACAAGATAATCATACAGGTACCAGCATTAGCATCATCCCTCAACAACACAAGGGACCCCATTTACAACATTATCGTTTCGAAACAGCGGACAACTTGCCTCAGCACCTCAGAAGTAGACCAAGCCAGTCACTGAGCTGCCGAATGAGAGCTTGACAATTCTGGAAGGCGTTCTTTCCTTTGGCTGCTTCCTCCTGAGGTTTATCTAAGGCTTGCAAAAAAAAAAAAAAAAAAAAAAAGAAAAACAGTCCACATCTGCAAGCTTTGACGATTCAACAACAGACCTCTCCTCCAGCACTATTCAAGCACTATGCGAGCACCTGCTCACAAGCAGCTCAACTCTCCCTCCCCCACCATCTGCCAAACACCACAGAGAAGGGCACTGTGCCAGTTGCCCTTCAGTACGTGCCCGGAGGCAGACCAGATGTCTTTGCCAAAACAGTCCAGACAATGTATTAGCACACCCATGGACTACCACGTTAGCTCTCATCACTAGCTGCCAGGCAGGACAGCTCCAGACCAAACACACACGCAGGCATGCTACAAACAAAACACAGAACACAAGGCACAAGAAAAAGTGACCCCCAGGGGAAAGCCCTATGGCAACAGCAAGTCATAACAGGTGCTCTGCAGCAGACCCAAGGAGAGACTCAAATGTCACGACATGCAACTGGAAGCAATTGCCAGAACTGGGATGATGGAGGCATAAAAAGCCTGCCTTCAAGACAAGAGACCAGAAGGATGGGGAGGGAAAACCCCATAAGAAGACACTTAGGAAATCAATTCCCAAGCAAGAGCTCCTGATGCAGCCCAGATGTCTTCTGCAAGAGTGAGGATGGAAACAGATGCGATCTCAAACCGAATGTGATGCACAAGACCTGAAAGAGATCTGCACTTCAAGCAGCGACTGCAAGACAAGAAATGCTCAGATCAGAGCCATGATGACAAAACAAGCATTGAGGCCCTTCAGGACAGCTTCCAAGTCGCTTGTCTAGTCAGTCCAGTGTAAAAAGCTAGGAGGATATCAAGACCCGAGAAGCACAGAACAAACATTGCAGAAGCAACACTTTTATTGATATGGGGCAATGTATTCAGTTCTAAATCAAGCATTAATGCCTTTATGGAATGATTATGTTAGGGTAAAAGGTGCAACCGAAAAGGCTTATTTTTGTGAACCTTTGAAGTACAAGTGAGGGAACAATGGGGCATACAGAGATTTTTATATATGCCTAACTCCCCATGGGCACTCTTAGGTAGAGATTTATTAGAACAATTAGGAGCAGAAATTGTTTTTGAAAAAGGGAAAATGGAATTAAGAATAGGAGAAGAGCAACTAATAAATGTATTAAGCTTGGCACTAATGCAAACTGAGCCTAAAAGTGAAATACCTTTAGAGATCACAGATCAAGTATATCCAGAAGTTTGGGCCTCCGAAGTCCCTGGAAGAGCTAAAAATGTGACCTTAAAAATTATTAAATTAAAGCCATTAACCCGTTGAAGTTAAGTAAAAAACCCGTTAAGGTTAAGTAATATCCTTTGAGGATAGAAGATAGGAAAAGGATTAAAGAGATAATTGATGCATTTTTGCAGTATGGGTTATTGATTGAATGCAAATCAGAATACAATACGCCCATATTACCAATTAAAAAGGCAGATGGAAAAAGCAATAGGCTAGTTCCGGATTTGATGGCCATAAATAAAATCACCGAGGATATACATCCAGCACTGGCAAACCCTTATACTTTGCAGACTAAACTATAGTCAAGTCTGGTTTACCGTGCTGGATTTAAAAGACGCCTTCTGGCCTTAGCCACAGAAAGACAAAACCTATTTGCCTTTGAATGGGAAAACCCCGACTCAGGCAAAAAGACGCAGCTTAAGTGGACACTACTACCTCAAGGATTCAAGAATAGCCCCACTATTTTTGGAAACCAATTAGCAAGGGAACTTGAAACTTGGATGCCTCCAGACACTGAAGGTGCTTTGTTACAATATGTAGATGATCTCTTAATAGCTACCGAGACTAAAGGGAGTTGTATTCAATGGACTATTGAATTTTCTTTTTGAATTTTTGAATATTGAATTTTATTGACTCTTAATTTTCTGGGTTTAAATGGATATCGAGTCTCTCGACAGAAAGTCCAGCTGGATCAATAAAGTGTGACCTATTTGGGATTTGAAATTTCGGGAGGACAACGAGAACTAGGAACTGAACGTAAGGAAGTCATTTGCCAGACTCCAGAACCTCAAACGGTAAAGGAGCTATGAGCCTTTTTAGGAATGACAGGTTGGTGTCGCCTTTGGATTTATAATTATGGACTAATGGTAAAGCCTCTATACGAATTGATAAAGATTAATCAGTCAAAGTTAGTCTGGATTGGAGAAGCACGAAAAGCCTTTAAACAACTTAAACAAGAATTGATGCAAGCTCCGGCTTTGCGATTACCGGATCTCTCAAAACCCTTTTGGTTGTTCTCTCATGAGAGACAAGGGATAGCTTTGGGAGTACTAGCACAAAGATTGTGTCCCTATAAACGAGCAGTAGGTTACTTCTCTAAACAATTAGATGAAGTAAGTAAAGGATGGCCCGGATGCCTTCGGGCTGTTGCAGCTGTTGTTATAAATATACAAGAAGCTCAGAAGTTTACAATGGGACAGAAAACAACAGTTAGTCTCCCATATGGTCTCAGCAGTTTTGAAACAAAAAGGAAACCATTGGCTTTCACCTCAGAGATTTTAAAATACCAAGCAATATTAGTAGAACAAGATGATGTGGAAATTGTGCTCACTAACATCGTAAATCCAGATTCTTTCCTTAGCGGAACTCTGGATGAACCCATAACCCATGATTGTATAGAAACAATGGAGACTGTGTATTCTAATCGACCCGATCTTAAGGAAGACTCTTACGAATCTTGGCATACTGATGGAAGCAGCTTTGTGAAACAAGAACAACGTAAGGCAGGGTATGCTGTTACAACCACTCAACAGGTAACCGAGTCCAAACCATTACCCCCAAAACGTCCACACAGAAAGCTGAGACAATTGCTCTTACGCGAGCACTGGAAGGAAAATAAACATTTGGACAGATTCTAAGTATGCGTTTGGCGTGGTACATGCTCATGGAGTGATTTGGAAAGAAAGTGGATTGCTGACCACTCAGGGAAAACAGATCAAACTTGCTGAAGAAATTTTAAAATTGTTAGAGGCTGTAAAACAGCCAGAACAGGTAGCTATCATGCATTGTTGGGGACACCAAAAGGGGAACGCCAATTTTGAAACTGGAAATCGATTGGCTGATCAGGAGGCTAAGCAGGCAGCTGAAATAACAGAGGTGAAGGCATTGTCTTTGATACCAGACACTAAAATCCAAATTATATCCAAATTATACAAAAGAAGACTTAAAGTTAATTGAAGATTTGAAAGGTAAAATGAAACCAGATGGATGGGTATATTTAAAAGATAACCGCATAATAATACCCTCTAATTTGACATGGCCCATAGTTCTTACAGAACACAATAAAACACACTGGGAGCTGACATATTGCATAAGAGCCTGAGTCTGACATTAGTGGGACAAAATTTATATACAGCGATAAAACAAGTAACTCAACAATGTAGCATTTGCTTACACAATAACCCCAATACCAAGAATAGAATAAAATTTGGAATAATCGGTAAAGGAAATTATCCGGGGAAACAGTGACAAATTGATTTTTCTGAACTCCCTAGAAAAGGGGGGTATTGTTATTTTCTGGTTCTGACTGACACGTTTTCAGGATGGCCTGAAGCCTTTCCTTGTCGAACAAACAAAGCAAGAGAGGTGGTTAAAGTCTTGTTAAATGAAATAATACCACGCTTTGGGATTCCAGTAGCAATGTCTTCTGATAGAGGTTCACATTTTTGTGCGCAAGTGGTACAACAGATAAGTAAGATTCTAAAGTTAGATTGGGAACTGCACACTCCTTATAGACCACAGGCAAGTGAACAGGTAGAAAAAATGAAACATTTAATTAAACAACAAATAGCTAAAATCGGACAAGAAGCTAATTTGTCATGGCCTCAATCCCTCCCTTTAGCATTACTTAGAATGAGAGTTAAACCTAGAATAAAAGGGAAATTTGTGTCCCTTCAAAATGTTATATGGAAGGCCCTATCAATTTCTATTTAGAGGAGAGTACCTAACGCATTTAGGATCAGAGTATTTATATGCTTATATAACTGAACTTCAGAAACAATTAAATAAAGTACATAAATTTGTTTTAGGGACCAGGGCTAGAGGGTTGGATCAACCAATCCACCCCTTTAAGCTCAGGGATTATATATATATACTTTTTCAGGACAACTCCTAGAGGAAAAATGGAAGGAAAGTGGACGGGACCATACCAGGTATTACTGACAACACACACGACCATTAAGATTAAGGAGCAAGCAGCTTGGATCCACTATTCAAGGGTGAAGAAGGCCCCGGCAAGCATATGGACCACCACCCCAATTGGACCAACAAAATTACTTTTTTTCAGATCCTAATGATTGCGGGGGTGGTGTTTTCGGATTCTGGGTTGGCAGCTTGGGATGAGAACTTACACCTGACCCTGATAAAAACAGTATCTCAAGTAATTAATAAGACGAGATGTTGGGTATGCACCCATCTGCCAGAGCACGGGAATAAGGGTGTATCGTTAAGCGGTATTCCCTTGCCTGCAAATGTATCTTGGACTAATTTGTGGGAAAACACATCTTGAGGTCGAAAATATGAAGAAGTTTTGGAACTAGAAGTGAGTAGCCCCGTGCCATTGGAATCATACTATGTACATGTACAAAGGTGTAACCTGCCTACGGGTATGGGAAAACAGGATTGTATAAATACGGATACTACTTATGTGGGAAATCAGACATCTTGTAATCGAACAATTGATATTAGTACGACTAGCGGTTGGGCAAATTCAACCAGCTGGCTGGTACCAGAAGGAAAAGGGTGGTATTGGCTATGCAATGATACAGCCCTTAAGGTCTTCCCCGAGAATTGGAAGGGAACTTGTACTCTGGAGCAGTAGTCCCCAATATGACAGTACATGATGTAGTGCCTCAAGGTTACTTGAGAAATCATATCCGGAGAATCAGACGAAAAATGAACAATCCGTTAAGAGAGAGACCCACCATTTTTCATAGTTTTGTTTGATGGCTTATCCCATGGTTAGGAGTGAGTGAATTGGAAAAGGCAATAGTTAATATTTCTGCAATAACGGAGAAATTAGAGAACAAAACTCTGGATGCTATAAAGGCTCAACAAGAAGAGATATCTGGTTTATCACTAGTATTATAAAATTGGAGGGCCCTAGACTTGCTACTGGCTGCTCAAAGGGGAGTCTATACAGTAATAAACACAAGTTGTTGTATGTATGTAGATCAGAGTGGAAGGATCTCTACCGACCTGGAAGAAATATGGGAGCAGACAAGGATCCTACATGAGATCAGTAAAGATAAACTTTCATGGAGTTTTAGTGAAATATGGAATAAGTTAACCTTATTGGTTGCCCAATTTCCAATGGTTGAAACAAGTTTTCATTGCTTTAATTGCATTAGTAATGTTAGGAATATTTGTGTGTATGTTGCTTTGATGCCTGCTTTGTTGTATTATGGCAAATAATAAAAGTATCTGATGCAACAGAATTTGCATGGGAAAAGAAAAGGCAGGATTGATTAACGAGGCATTGGGGAGGCAAGGACAATCTCCAGACAAGGACTGTATTTCTCAAAAAAAGACACTGGAACTCATGATAAGGAAGCGGCAGACGGACAGAGAAATAAATGTAAGGACTATAAATCTTGAAGCTGGACATTGGAATTCATGATAAAGATACAACCAAAGGAAGAATTAGCAAGAACCAGCTCTTGAAATTAAAAAAAAAAAATATGCGAACTCAGCAGAATCCTGACCAAAGGTGAAAAGTGAGGAAGACTCGGGGTCTTCCTCCCACAGCTCACTGCCAACGTCCTGAAGACCTCTGCCCACAAGGGTCCCCGGTCCCAGGTTCGAGTCCCCACATAGGACCCTGCAACCCGAGTCGAGTCGGGTCCACGGACTCGGTCCCAGATTCGATTCCCCACTCCGGCCTCTGGTCCCCTGGTCGGGTTGGTCCCTGGGTTGGGTCCCCGGGTCACAAGTTTATTCCCCACACTGGACCCTGGTCCCCAGGTAGGGTTGGGACCCCGACCCCAGGCAACAGGTTGTATTCGTACATCGGCCCTGGTCCCCGTGTCGAGTTGGGACCTCTGGTTAGGTCATAGGTTCATTTCCCCACACCCACCCACCTCCACGGGTCAGGTCCGGATCCCGGCCCCATGCCACAGGTTCTATTCACACACCGTCCCTGGTTCCCGTGTCAAGTTAGGACCCCTGGTTAGGTCGTAGGTTCTTTTCCCTTTACCGGCCCCAGGTCCCCTCGTCGCGTCGTATCCCCAACCCCCTGTCCCAGGTTCAATTCCACACACGGCTTTTGGGTCGGGTTGGGACATCTGGTCAGGTCATATGTTCATTTCCCCACTCCCACCCCACCTCCACGGGTCGGGTCCAGATCCCGGCCCCGGGTCCCAGGTTCGATTCCCCACACCAGCCTGAGTACCCTGGTCGAGTCGGGACCCCGGTCCCGGGTCCATGGTTCAATACTCCACACCGTCTCTGGTCCCTGGGTCGGGTTGTGTCCCCGGGTTGGCTGCGTAAAGGCTCCCCTGGGGAGTTCAGTTGTACCCAAAGTCTTCCTTTGGGGGCAATTTTTGATGGGCGAAAGGGGCTTTGTACGCCTTTGCTGGGGTCCTGCTTTAAATTCCTCTCAGATTCCGCCCAGGGATATATTTGGGATTAGAAAGGGATATATATATATACTGATATATTTAGGTTTAGAAAGAGGATACAGAAATATTTCCACATAAAGAGCCTGAAATACCCTAATTAAGCCCAAATCTTCATATATAGAAAGCCTGGAAGCATCACTTTCTAATGAAAAACAGCAAACCCCTTCAAAACATTGTATAAAATTGATTTTTGGCATGGAGGAAAGGGTTAAAAAAAATCAAGCTTTAATGATGAAATACTGTCCTTTAACAAAACAAAAGATCTAATATAACTATTTCACCACAGAAAACTAGCTTCTTGGCAGTAAAACTGCAGCCCAGTCCATTTAGAAAAATATGTTTACTTGGAGCAATGAATTCTATTGTTGGTGTAAAATCAGACAACAATTAATTCTGATGCCCGCACAGGAATCTATGTGTAGTCAGAAAGAAAATCAGGGCACGGGCCTGTAATGAAGAAATCTGCAGGTGCTCTACAGAAACAGAATTCCCTTTGTGGAGAAATACAATGTGTTTTTGACTTCCAATTTTATGGAAGATTTGAAAGCTTGTATTTTCTTATAAAAAGCCATTCTACTCAAAGATTCTTAATACCAAAACAATTTTCAAGTTTCTCTTAAAAAAAAAAAAGTGCAAGGACAGGTCTGAGAAAAGAAAACAGTACGTTCGTGTTACCTGATCTTTATAGAGTAACCATCATTCCTCAGTGAATAAAACACAGCTCCATCATTTCAAGGACAGACTGCACTTGCGTTGTCTGGAAAGACCTTGTGTAAAAGCTTTTTTTTTTTTTTTAAGAATGAAAAAACAAAATGAGTCATTTACATCATCAAATTCTTCTTTCTACATGGTGCACACCTGTAAAACAGCTCAAGATATTAGTAACAGCAATTAACTGAATGCCACTTTCATTCAGGTACTTCAATTATAAGAAGCTCAGAATAAATAATACTTTTTACTTCATTTTCAGCCTGAAGCTCTCATTGGTTACCTACCTTTAGAATGCCACAAAAAGTACTGTTTCATGAACTGAGAAAAGAAAACATACATATGTCAAAGATGTAAGCATCACCAATCAGGCTAAGCAAGCCAGAACAACACGGGATCTGTAAAGATTAATCACCAATACTTTCCAGCCACATTTTACCACTAGAAGCAGTGTTTGTGACATTCCTACAGAGCTCACAGATCTGTAAGAAAAGGTGAGGTAAGGAACAGTCTGTCTGTCTTCACTTCAAGTCAATGATGTCCTCATCATATAAAGAAGTCAGATGGAACGGATAGCTAGATGGTGAGCTCTCCTTTCTGTTTGCTACAGTATCAGGATCTGAACTAGTGGAAAGATGATGACTCTCAGAAAAGCTTTCAAAAGAGGCTGAGATTATTCTGCAAAGATGAAGACAAAAGTTACTGAGAAACAATACACAGGTAAGGGCAAGCAGGGTCAGTGGCTATTTCTGCATACAATCAAGTTATCCTAAAGGCAGAGACAAACCATTAAAACTGAATTTCTCTCTGTTTTACTCTGCTTCCACACCAGGCTAGCACTGAACCAGAGCCTTGATAACAACTCATATTAAAACAGAGATTACATACATCAGATTATTGCCCGAAGGTAATGTTATTGAATGCTCCCCTCCATATAATTTTCCAATAGTGGAATAAATATAATAAAGTTTTACATTGCAGTGGATTGAAAAAAAATAATTTCAGTCTACTGTATCTTGGCTGAATTCTGCTGCTACTTATCACAAATGCAGCTTATAAAAACAATGAAAAAAACACAATGGCAGGGGGTCTGGTAAGCAGATACAAACAGACATATGCAATAGTGTTTCTTTACAAAATTTATTTTGGAGATAATGAGACCCAAGGATATGAAGAAAACAGCAAGTGAGTCTGCACAGTGCAGATGCTGTAGGCCTGATGACTACAAGGTCCCCACAAAGTCCCATTTAGTCTTGCTTTTCTCATATCTTTAGCAAGAGGTATAACCATTTCAGTACTGATAGTATTCAGATACTATAATACACATTAGGATGAAATTCTCAGTAGTATACAAGGGCCTCAGTCAGTCTATACTGAACTAATATTAGAGTAAAAAGGTTGAGAAACAATCAATTCCCAAAATACTTACAGTCTAACTAAGGTTATTTTCTAAAGCCCATATATTTACCTGTCGCTACTAGTTGATCTTACCACTCCCTGCTTGGGATCTGACTGTCTTCAAGGAGCCTTTTTTTGCTTCTGTGCACCTTCTGTCTTGGGAATAGATTAATCCAGAAGGCCTCAGTAAAGGAATAAAAGTCTTAATACTCTCAAAAGGAAATAAAACATTCACAAAAAACATTGTGATCTCTCTTGATGGTTTTCATTACTAACTAAAAAGTTCCTAGCTGGCTTAGAATATGGTTACAATAGAATCATCATAGAATGGCTTGTGTTAGAAGGGATCTTAAAGATCATCTAACTCCAACCCCCCTGCCATAGATAGGGACGCCACCCACTAGATCAGGTTGGCCAAAGCCCCATCCAGCCTTGCCTTGAACACCTCCCGGTATGGGGCATCGACTTCTCTTGGTAACATGTTCCAGTGCCTCACTACCCTTACAGTGAAGCATTTCCTCCTAATCTAATCTAAACCTATCTTCTTTTAGTTTAAGACCACTTCCCACATTCTATCATTATCTACCCGAGTAAAGAGTCCTTCTCCATTTTTTACAAGACTCCTTTAATTATTGAAAGGTCACAGTGAGGTCCTCCCTGTAACCGTCTCTCCTCCAGGCTGAACAGTCTCAGCTCTCTCAGCTTTTCTTCATAGGAGAGGTGCTCCAGTCCTCTGATCATCTTTGTAGCCCCTCCTCTGTACTCGCACTAACAGGTCCAAATCTTTCTTGTGCTGGGGGTCCAGACCTGGATGCAGTACTCCAAGTGAGGCCTCAGAAGGGCGGAGTAGAGGGGGGACAATAATCCCCTCCCTTAACTGGCTGGCCACTCCTCTGTTGATGCAGCCCAGGATGCAGTTGGCCTTTTGGCCTGCAAGTGCACGCTGCTGGTTCATGTTGAGTCTTTTGTCCACCAGAACTCCCAAGTCCTCCTCTGCAGGTCTGCTCTCAATTAGTGCTTCTCCTAGTCTGTCCTCATATCTGGGATTTCCCTGACCCAGGTGCAGAACCTTGCACTTGGACTTGTTGAACCTCATTAGGTTCACGTGGGCCCACTTCTCCAGCCTGGAATTTCACCTGAAATGCAGAAGGAAAAAAGAACGTTACACTTTCATACCAGTATCAGTTCTAAATACTTCTAATGAAAAGTTATACAGAAAAGTTATAAACATTATGTGGGGTGCTTTTTAACCCAAGTAACAAAGATCTTCCCTGTACTGTATCTTTCACTATAAATAGGCTAGGAGGAGGAAGAAATACGTCCACATTTGGCAGACTGACAACTTGGCTTACTGAGAAAAAGCATATTGCCTGTCTTAAAAACTGAAATTCAGATTCCTTTCTCTTTTCCTCTTCTGTCAACAGTGCAGCAGCAGATTTAAATACATCTAAATGAACAAGATCTACATACATCTTGCATTACCTAGTTGGTGTTCCTTTGTTTCTCTATTATTTATCCCTGTAGATCGATTGTTCACAGATCATGTTACACCAAATTTACTGTGCATTTATTAACTTTAAATTTATTAACTCTTTTGAGACTGGAAATACTTCTTGCCTTTAGTTTTCATTAGTTTAATTAGCTATCATAAATTAATTAGCTGTTCATAAATGAAAGGAATGGCATATGTGAAGTCTGAAAGTTTTCCCACAATTTTATACCTCTTTTTGCTTTATAGTCTTGGCCATATTGCCAAAGGCTCATTAAGGTAGTGAAGCTTAATTCTTCCCCTCCTACAGACATGATTTCTTCCAAACAGTGCTGCTGTGCATTCAGAAGAGATACTATGGGGCAAAAGCTCAGCCAGGTGTTTCAGATCTCTGGATAAGGTTTCCATCTTCCAGACTCTCAGCCATGAAAACAAAATCTTTTAACTGATTGATATCATTTTACTAAAGATAATAATCAAAGCTTCAAGCAGCCTGGAAACCATGTTACCTTCTCAAGAAGAAAGAGGACATTCTGGTATTTCATAAGCCGGCGGTGCTTGAGGAGAACTTGAACTCATTTCCTTAGAACTGCTATGAGACGATCCCCTTACTGCAGCAGTAGCTTTCAAATAAATATCTGACTGAAATCACAAAGAACTCATCATTAGTACAGCAAAACTTTCTTAAACACTTGCTGAAGAAGAGCTTAAATGTTTGTCCACTATGTTCTATTGCCATTGTTGCTGTATTGCTGCTAAGTTAACTACAGCTGGCCACAGAAAGGCTATCTCACTGTAAATGGGGAGAACTTCTGTGATGTTCAGAAGAGCATTTGCCCTGTAAATAATCAAATACTTCAGCTCTGCATTACTGCAAGCAATAAAGGACAGTTAGATCAATTCTGATTCTCACTGTACTCACTACAAGCTAAGATCACACAAATTAACAGTTCATGCAAATCAGAAAATGTGTCAGTTTTGCTTTGGTTTGGGCTTCAGCAACTCTTTATGCGAATTAGGTCCCAACACCTCACAAATAGTCAAACATGCTTTTCTCGTGTCTTATCCATGATGCTACAAGCTGAAGCTCAGGCACAACTGCTGTGTGGACTAAGTTTCCACTCACCACTAATCGGATCTCAATGGAATCAGTAGTGAAGGCAAGGATAGAAGGGAAAGCACAGACTGCAATGAAACAAAAATTATTTTTCAAGGAAGAATGATTAATGTAAATGTTTCTCAGATGCTCCCTGAAAACAATTCTTGAGTATCTAACCTACTCTGGTATCTCCCTTTCCTATGACAAAATTTGTCTACTGTACTGATGGACATTCAGATACAAGCCTGAAGAAAACTTCACTCTCCATGCCTGGCAGAATATAAACTGAATGGAAAATAAAAAACAGAAAAAAAAGAGAAAGGAAAAAAAAAGTTTATCAGAGGAAAAACTTGGCCCCAAGACTCCACTTATTAAAGATACCATATGCAGAATCTTAGCTGAAGTGGCATCATGAATACAATACACTTAGAGAATCACAGAATCATCTAGGTTGGAAAAAACCTTCAAGTCCAACAATCAACCTGACCTACCAAGTTCCATCATTATGTCCCTTGGTGTTGCAGGAAGCACGGCTGAAAGCACGACAGACACCAGTAGAGTCAGATCATGCTCCATTTTATTGCCCGAATAGCCTTTTATAGTGAACTTAACAGGGGTGGATAGTGTTTCACACAAAATTATTGGTCAAAAGCACTCAGACAAACAACTACAAGAAAACAACCCCACCTGCAAGAAAACAACCCCTCTTGTGATTAGCAGTCACACAGACCTTGTCCTTGAAGCCAGAGGCTGGTACCAATATTTTTCTAAATTCCTCAATTGGCCAATGTGGGAACACTGTCATGGGAACTTCTCATAGTTGCCCTCGTAGCTTGGTTTGCTCAGCTGCAGCAAGCCATGGGATTTTTGCTGTTTCAAAAAATCCTTCAACACCTTGGTGTTATGTCAACACCTCTCCAGGGATAGGGATTCCACCACTTCCCTGGGCAGTCCATTCTAATGGTTAACCACCCTCTCCATGAAGAAATTCTTATTTATAGGAATTTATTAACCCATATTTATTAAATTTTATTATATTAAAAATAGATTTATGTATGTTAAATTATTTTTAATTTTATATTTATTCTTATATATTCCTAGCACACATTCTGAAATTCTACCAACAGCCAAGTGCAAGCCTAAATAGTAATGAAAAAAGGGTAAAAGAGGTATGTTCTTACCAACAGCATAAGGAACTTGATTCCAGCTAAAGTGAAAGTCGTAAGCCGATGACTGGACGAGTGGAGAACCTCCATTAAAAGGATACACCTTTCTGTATTGGCAAACATCTGTAACAAAAAAAAGGAAAAAAAGAAACCTCCAATATCTTACAGCACAAATGACAAACACCAACATTATAGGTAGATTTTACAGAAGTGTGGATAATACACAGATAAATATCAAACACTTATGTAGAAGTCCCTCTATATCTAAACAGACCATAAGGGAAATGTGCTTCCTTTGTGAATACATTTACAAGATACAAATAGTAGAGCTACATTTTAATAACTTGTCAGATTTCACAAAGTAAGTATTGGTCTGTTTCAGCAATCATCAACTTTGTCTATGGATAGAGGAATAGTTAAGAACATTTCTGAAAGTGATGTAAGCAGAGCTGTACCCCTCTGACTGTAAGAACTACCCTTCAAGCAGCCACATACTAGCACAGTTTGTGTTCTTTGAGGATTGCAATACACATGGGATACTACGGATACCAAGATTTCATTAATCATATAACTTGTGAATCTACTACTTCTCTATTTTTAGGTAAAATCCTTTTTTTTTTTTTTTTTTTTTTTTTTTTTTCTGTAATTGGTGTCCTTAAACTTAAACTAACTTTATATCCACAAGTGTAAAAAAAAGGTCTTGTTTGAAACCCAAACTTAGAACACTGTCAAATCATGTGTTTTCATACTTGTTCCATGATGATACTTTCATAATTGTAAAACTGTCACAAGACCAAAAAAGGTTTCCCTGTGACAGGGCCCTACAAATAGGGATTCAAGTTGCTGCAACCCTGTGCAACAGGCTTTAGGACCTTAGG
This sequence comes from Anas platyrhynchos, assembly GCF_047663525.1. NCBI lineage: Eukaryota > Metazoa > Chordata > Aves > Anseriformes > Anatidae > Anas > Anas platyrhynchos. Next base: position 15,301,555 of record NC_092602.1, read on the forward strand.
ATCAACCAAGTTTGTTAGCTTTGGCTCTGTGACGAGCCTACTAGAGTAGGACTGATTCTGCACAGAAGTACAGGTTTGGGAATTCACACTACTCTGTCTCAGACCTTTTAGTTCTTAAGCAGTACTGAGTGAGCCAGAACTAGGTAGGATTTGTTAAACTACCGAAACCAATGAGGCCTCACAGAGCATACAAAGATACGCTTTAGAGACTTTTTCCCTGTAGTACCAATCTAACGGCCAATGCTAGAATACGTAGATGTATTTATCCTGTTTCCATCAATGCTCTCTTTGGAAAGGCAAATAGGACATGCCATCTGAAACAGAAAGCTGTGCTTTGTCCTTCAGCATCACCTCATAAAGGACGTTTCATACTCATAACTTTGATTTTCCTGAGGACTGAAAGCAAAACTACATGTGTACAGCACAGAAGAGCATATGCATATTAAATCCAAGGCCGTTTTATAAAAAGAGATTAAGAGAGTTACAATTTTAAAATGTGCCAGCACAAATAAGTGTGCAGAAGGAAAGAAAGCACAATGACAGAATGGGAAAGCACAAAGAAGAAAACGGATGGAATACTAATTTGTACATGTCCTAGAAACACCCAGTGTGAGACTAGGCAAAGAATAAGATAGATCTGAAGAAATAGGACTTTTGTGAGTAAGATGGTAACGGCTGTCCAATTACACACACCACAATAAAGCAGTACTTCCATTTCTAGTCCTTCTAATATGCACTTAAATTGAAAAAAAAAAAAAGTATTTTGGAATACTTTCCATGAAACACTGAAACTT